>NW_024884911.1:3332707-3647689 GCF_019232065.1 Centrocercus urophasianus | reverse complement strand
GCCCGGCCCGGCCCGGCCCGGCCCGGCCCGGCCCGGCCCGGCCCGGCTCCGCCGCGCCCGCTGCCCGCCCGCAGAACGCAGCAGAAGCACCGGCCCTCGCCCCGCTCCGCCCACGGCCCCTCCGCGCCCTTCCTCAACATGGCGGCCGCGCGAGTCAGTTACCGCACGTCGTGACGTCATCGCGCGGCGCATCTCCGTCTCCATGGCAACTGGCGGGCGCGGAGCGGCTGCTCCGGTGGCCGGGATTCCCCCGCCGGCTTCGCCGCCATGTTCGCGGACGAGACGTCGCCCGGCGCCGCAGTACGATCGCTGTGGAGGAGCGCCCGGAACGCGCGCTGCGAGGCGGTGAGAGATGGAGGCGGCTCCGGCCACGCTCCGTGCTTTTATACGCCGGGAGGGGGGTGGCCGGGGAGGCCGGGCGCAGTGCTGGCGGTGGCGGCGGCTCCTTCCGCCCCGCACTGAGAGACGGCAGCTGTGAGGCCGTCCTGCAAAGGGGCCGGGCCGTGCGCGGAACGCTGCGCTGCACGGCTCAATGCTGGCGCTGCACAGCTCAATGCACTGCACGGCTCAGTGCACGGCTCAGTGCACAGCACTGCATAGCTCAGTGCCTGGCACTGCACAGCTTAATGCACTGCACTGCACAGCTCAATGTACTGCACTGCCCAGCACTGCACAGCTCAGTGCCCGGCCTGCCTGGTGCTCTGCCTTTATTGCGTGCCTATGGGGTGCTGGATCAGAGGGAAGGCTCCGCGCGTCACTCCAGGTCTGTTCGGCTCACAGAGTTTGTCTTCTTTTACCAGAAAAGCTGCCAGACTGGGGAAGTTGCAACAGCAGAGGTTGCGGTGCAGTTGCGGAGCAGCAGAGATGCTGCTGTGCAGACGGATCAGAGCGCAGTCCCAGACGTGCAGCAAGGAGCCTGTGTGGATGACAGCGGTGTGCTGGCATTCCTCCGGAGGGTGGAGGAGGTCGTTATCAAAGAGCTGAACAGGAACGTGACAAGTCGTGCCTTCGATGGCTTTGACGTGAACTGGACGGATCAGAACAGAACAGTAAGCTGGCAGTGCTCAGATCCTTGTCGTTACCTGGGACAGCTGCTCACGGTGGCTGTGACTCCTTACTTCTGTTCCTTACTGCCGTGACTAACCTTGCTGGATTCTAATCATTAGAAATTAGCAGGGTTTGGTGGATTTCCTGCAGCTCTGCCCTCTGCCTGTGCCCTGCTCCTGCCTGCTAAAACAGTTCTTCCTGCTGGTGGCTGTGTTGCAGCAGCTTTATGAGAAGGAAGCTGCTAGCAGTGCTGCCGTGTCCTCAGCATCCAGGAGCCCCTTCAGAGCCAGGCTGGCAGTCCAGGAACGGCTGAAGTCAGCGATTTGGCAGCTCTTCTAATTTAGGTTATATTTGTTCAGTGTATGGTGTTGGAGAGTGGGAGCAGGCTGTATCTTGTCAGTACACGTTGGTGCCCTCATTTCCAAACCGTTTCTTGTGAAGCTCAGTGGGTGCTGGGATGGTGCTGGAGGGCCGTGATAAACCCAGCAGTGCATCCCCTGCAGCTCATCATGCAGCCCCTGAGCTGTGCAGTCTGAGGGAGGTCATTATGAAGAGGCAGTTGGTTTGGTGGGATCACACCATTTTTAAATTTTATTTATTTTATTCCAGTAGGAATTCACCTTCTTTTTTCACATATGCCTATAAGGTACATTGACAGAGGGGAAGCCTGCAGTGAGGCCATTGTGATTGCACCAGGCCATGCACAGATCTCAGGTCTTCGTGTTCAGAAATGATCGCTTCAATGCTTGAATTTAATCTCTCCCAGGTGTTGTGTTTGCATACACTGTCATACCCAGAGGCTCAGGATCAACACCTACAGGTTACTGGTGTCTCATGGAATGCAACAGGATCTGTTGTAGCATGCTCGTATGGCCGGTGAGTACCCATGGCTTTGGGAGCACACCTGATGTTCAGGTGACATTTTGGGCTGACTTCAGTTTTACATACGTTCACTTTCTCTGTAGTAATAAACTATACAGAAATGAACCTTAGTTCTGTTCCAAAAAGATAAAAAAAAAAAAAGCCACATTCAAAGAAAACAAAACTCAGGGCAGACTCCAATTATGGCTTCCATGTTTTCTACTTTTTTTCCTTTTAAAGTGGCTAGACGTAGTCTTACAGAACCACTTCCCGATAGATTCTGCTTGAAAAAGAAACGCAAAGAGCAGGCACACTTGCAGATGTATGTGGGTGAGGCTTCAAAGGCTTTGTTCATTGCAGATCGTGTCATTTTGAGGAGGTCTCTTTCCACCCTGGATGAACCTGGCACCCCTTCTCACCTGGTGCCATGGATAACAAACATTGAAGAATCTCTGAAATGAGAGTGGGACAGTTCATCTAATCCAATGAACATCTGTAACAGCGTCTCCTTTCTCTGCCTTTATGTTGCCCTTACTCAGTTTTCTTTCTGTTATGGTTTCCTTGGATTAAAAGCCCTAGCAAAAAGTGCATCCGGCAGTAAACGTACAGGGAGAAGTAAAACCGGGCCAACCTGTACATCGCTTTTCCCTTCTGCTCTCCCAGTTCACAGCTATTTTCAGATTAGAATGTGGTTTCTACATCTGTGGTTACCTTCAGTAAATTCCCTTCTGTGAACTTATGCAGTCTGTCTTAAACTTTTAGCCTCTACCCCCTCCTTTAATAAGGAGTTTCGCAGCTCAGCTACGCACGCTATGAAAATGTCCTTTTGTTTGCTCAGTATCTCTTTTAATAATTAAGAACATCAGGGAAAGGCAGAAGTCAGGCTCAAACAATTGCTTCCTGTCCTGGCCCCTCTCTGTTCTGCCCTCAGCCATCTCTTGTAGTGAGGTTGGGCAGTGTGGTGCTGAGGATGGAAAATACAGAGGTACTGTGAGAAGGGCCTCTATCAGCACTTCCCATCATTACCCTCGTGTGTCTGAACAGCCCCTCACATATCACCCCAAAGTACCTTCCTTGTAGAAGCCTTTACCTTCAGAATATGTGCTGTGCCAGCTGGTTGCTGGGGGTAAGCATGCAGGTGTTTTGGTCTGTGCTGTGGGCAGGTGGCAGCAGTCAGTGTTTTGGGGGTGTTCTTCTCCTGTCTACAGAGGTTACAGTGTGGTAGGCACGCAGTGATAGAGTCAGAAGGAGGTAACAAAGAAAGCAGAGGGACAGCTGTCTTTTCTCAGACCCTGGTTCTTCAGGTCCTTGTTTGAGGAAACCTACCTTGCAGATCTGCCTGTTTGCAAATCAGCAGCACTTTGGTCTGCTGGGTTCACAGGAACTTTCTACAGGTGCTCTTTTGACGTTCCCAGCATCTGGATGGTTAATAGACTTGGCAAAAGGGAATGGTGTATGAGATTTCCTGGCAGGCCCTTTGTTCAGTCGCTGCACTGAAACATTCTGTGTATGTACCAACATGCAGAGAAGTTCTGCCACTTCACAATCCCTTGATCTCATTTTTCCTTCTGGCTACAAAGCAGCACACATATAAATGTTGACTGGGATGTACCAGAGCTCTGCATGAGCTGGGATTGTTGTGCATCAGGCACAGTATGGCGTAGCTTTCTCTTTGTTAGGTTGAATGATGGCAACTGGAGCACAGAGAAATCCTATGTCTGTACCTGGAATCTGGATAGAAGAAGGTTGGATCCACAACGTCCCGACCTTGTGGTGGATGCTCCCAGTTCTGTCATGTGCTTGGCCTTCCATCCCTCCCAGCCTTCACTGATAGCTGGTAGGTTAGATCTTATTTGAAACCTACCCCTTGTTCTTTAGCTTGGATCATTTTTCTCTCACCTCAGCCTGAGATTTCTTCCAAAAGTAATGGTATTGCAGCTCCACAACTGAACGAACTAACGCTCACCAAGACCGAGTGCATTGTTGATTCTGAACTAGAAATTGATGCTTACATTTTTCAGTGCCCATTGCACTGTTCACTGTGTGCACCTGGAAGTGTCATTGTCACCTGTTCCCTTGCAGCTGGTCTGTTCAGTGGGGAAGCGGTGGTGTGGGACACCAGCAAACCAGAAGACCCCTTGATGTGGCGGACAGGGATGACAGATGACACTCACACTGATCCAGTCTATCAGGTGAGAGCTTTCACAGTAAGCACAGCTGGGGGAGAAGAGAGTTCTTAGTGCTGGATTTCATCCCTTCGATTTTATCTCGTTAGCACTTCACCTGAAGCTCTCAGGCAAACTGCTCTATTTCAGCTGTTGTGCTCTCCTTTCATTTACCATTTTCCCCAGAACTAATACAGAACTGCCATGTGCTGAACTGGATGCTTTCCCTGTACAATAACTTCTTTCTCAGGATGAATGAGCAGGGCTGTTCCTATGCTGCAAGGGTTTACTGATGCAGATTAGGCCAACAATTAAGTAGTAAAGTATCACTGATGCTTAGGTGGAAGCTTAAAGTTTAAAGCTTAAAGAAGGGGCACAATGTCTCAGTGCCCTTTGGCTTCCTTGTGGGTGGTTTTTTTTTTTTGTTCCTCTGAGGCACTGTGACTTTGGGCAGTCTGTGTTTCGCATCTGAAAGTTAGGAAAATGCTTTCATTTACAGCACAGTGGAAATGCTATAAATACCAGAGCTCAAAAACAACAGCAGGCAAAACCTGGAAACCAGAATTCAGCCCTGAACACCAAAAGCTCGTTTCTCTCCTAGCACAACGTGTCTGTGTGCCTGCTGCTCATCTGGTCTGGCAGGATAACAGCCTGCAGGCTGCTGAGCATGTGGCAGCAGTGCTGACAGCCCCCTCACCCGGAGCTCGGCTCCTTTCTCCTTTGCAACAGGTTCACTGGCTGCCCGATGCCAAGCATGGAAACCACGTGGAGCTGCTGAGCGCATCGACGGATGGTAAGATCCTGGTGTGGAGGGGGGAGCGAGACGGGCGGCTGGCCGTGGCTGAAGGGTTTGCCCTGGTGGCTCAGCAGATCCCTCGCAGCACTCAGCTGAAGAAGGTGAGTTCATGAGTTTGTGTGACAGCTGTGCTCTGGCTCTGGAAACCGGGCAGCAGGCCAAGCCTGGCACAGGAGAAGCACCAGGAAAAGCTCCTTTTTGAACATCAAGAGTAACCCCTGATCCCAGCTCCCTCCCATAGTGAAAGTCAATCCATTCACAGCTGGCAGCAGCTGAGGTTTTGCCATGGTCTAAAGTTGCTGGGACCAAGAAGAGAACTTGCTTACAGCACTAGTAATTCACACTGTAGGTGGATGCTGCAGGGGTTGAAGAGCATCGTGGCTGGTACAGGCTGTGTGGAGAACAACTCCTCTGGTCTGTGACGAGCTGGCTGGCGCTGCTCTGACTGCATACCCACAGCAGAAGCCCCCACTGCTTACATCACGTGTTTGTTTTTCTCTCAGCTCGTGTGGGGAGAGGCGGCTGTAGGTGTGACATCGCTCTCTTTTTCACACTTCGATCCCCACGTGTTCATTGTTGGTGTGGAAGGCGGCTTCTCACTCAAGTGCTCCACTGCAGCAGACACCCCAGCTCCCCGCCGGACAGGAGGTTCTGTTCCCCTCAGAGCACCAGCTGAGCTCGCCTTCTCCCCGCACAGCGGGCCGGTGTACTCCGTCAGCTGCTCCCCCTTCCACAGGCAAGAGCTGCACACAGACACCAGTGCTGCACACTGGTCACAAGTTGTTACTTAGTTCTGAGTGCACATTTTTCAGACAATACTGGGGTTTTGTGCACGTACAAGTTCCAAACAAGTCTCACCCATTGGGAATCTAGCTAACTACTGAAGGACAACCACTGCCCATGGGCTGTGGTAAAGCTGCTCACTCAGATACGCTGTGTGTGGTCAGAACGCCAGTAAAACAAAATAGCATTTGCACCCAGCCCATGTAGAACGTTAGCACCTTCCTTAGGACAGCCTAGAATACTGAAGAGTAATTGGAAGTCTAAGGGAGACAGCTGAAAATGCAGTTATTCACTGAATTAATGCTGCCCATCATGTCTCACTAGCAGCTGCCTGAATTCCACCCCCTGCCCATGGGAGAGGCCCAGCACCATGAAACATGCTGACTGCCCGGGTTTGCATTTACTTTGTGTGAGACAAACTGCTAACAATGCCTGTCTCCAGATCAGTGGTTCTCAGGCATCTCTGGCCTACAACCCATCATACTCAGTGGGCAGCGTGAGCCCTCATTAAACTTAATTGAGAGCACTGACAAAGCTGTGCCTCTGCAGACTGCATCCCACAGTACAGCTTAGAAATTGCTGCTTTAGGAAATAAGACACTGTCAGAACAGGAGCAGCGTGCAGGATTGCGCTCCTTGAGGGAGTTTTGTTCTGTATCTTTAGCACTGAAGCCCAAAATATTGTTTCTTGCAACCCCCTCTACCCAGGAATCTCTTTCTGAGCTGTGGGACTGATGGACAAGTTCACCTGAGCTCCATGTTGCAGACACAACCCCTCATTTCTCTTCAGCTATCTACAAAATACCTCTTCTGTGTTCGCTGGTCTCCCATCCGACCTCTGGTCTTTGCAGTGGCTTCTGGGGAAGGCAAGTAACTGGAGCTGCCTCTTCTCAGGCTGAAAATTAAATTTGTTGCTGGCTATTAATTAATACCAGTCAGTTCTGATCGCTGTATCTCACAAGCAGAGAGCAATAACCATTGGTTCTGCAGAGCAATTAGTACAGCAGTCATTTTGAACTCAATATCAGTAGCAGTTATTTCCAATCCTACCTTTAAAGCTGTGGCTCCAGCAGTTCACAGGGGTACAACACAGCAGTTACTGAGGCTAAAGCTTATCTCCAGCTTCCTTGCCTGTGACATTTACTTCTAGAGCTAAGAGCAAGCAACAACTTAGAACATTTCCCAGATACATTTAGTGAAGGGAATGGAGATTTCCCAGAATCCTGCGAGTTGCCTTCAGGTGACAGCAGAATAAATGTAGGCTGTCTTACAGTGGTGTCACCTGTCACAGTCTAGACCCCATCTGAAAAAAGAGCATCTGTGAAGTGCCAGACTGAGTGGGTAACATTCTGCATGTAAGGTCTGTTCCTGTAAGCTGTGTTTCTGTTTTATAGGAGATGTGCACCTGTTTGACTTTGAGAAGAGCTCCCAGAAGCCTGCTGTTTCCATAAAGCAGGCTGTGGATGAATGCCCCGTGTACTGTTTAGAATTTAACGCCAAGCAAACTCAGCTCCTGGCAGCAGGGGATGCTGCTGGAACAGTCAAAGTCTGGCAGCTGAGTTCTGACTTCACCGAGCAGCAGCCCAGGGAAATGAATCACCTGGAGCAGCTGGCAAGTGAGCTCACAGACTGAGACAGCAGCCATGGGGAGCTCCTCACTGCTCTGACTCTGGGCAAAGCTGCCCGTTCAGCCCACAGCTGTGACTACAGCTGGAGTTTCATCCATGTGACACAGCTGCATTTAACCATTAAACACGAGATGATGTGGTTCGACCAGTAACTTTTATTGAAGCACACTGCAATATGTTTGTCTTCCCTAAGAGTTTTAAGCTAAGCAGTTTAAGGTTACATCATAAAGTAACATTGATTACTGTAGAGCACAAAGAGAGACACATGCAGAGCTTATAGTCAGCAAACGTGAGCATGTTCTTTGTATCTTTTGGTACTAGTGTTTTGTATCAATTCACAAAGAGTGAACGTGTAAACTCTATGTAGTCATAGGCAGAAGGAAGTTCTCTGCCCTTGCCATCCATGTAGGGCTTCATGTGAGAAATGCAGTAGTCGGCTTGTTCCCGGGTCAGGTTCTGAAAGATAAAGACAGCAAAGGTGGAGCCGGGCGCTGTGGGGCTGCAGGTGGGCACTGAGCACAGCACTGCTCCCCCCAGGGGTACAGCTGGGAGCAGAAGCACCAGAACTGCGCCTGGTGTGGAAAGGAGCTGTTTGCACTTTGGTTCAAGGGTGGGAGGTCTGACCTGCAGCTTCCCATCACAGAGAAGACAGAACAGGTAACAAATATGAGGAAGAAGAGCAGCCTCTGTTTTTCTGCCAACCGATTCAGACAGGAAAAACTTGCTCTCTTGGCAGGGCAGTGGGAGGGAGGTCGTGTTCTCGGTATTTAAGCACAGACTCAAGTTTCTCTTTCAAATCACTGCTTGGAGAAACACCTCCCTCCACTCTCCCAAATGATTATAGGAAAGCATGAGTTTCTGAGGAGAGAGACAGTGAATGCAGCCCTTCCTGGGCCTTGGAGCAGCTCTTGCTTTACTCGAGTAAATCCTTTGGCAGTTAAGTTAATCCTCCGCTTTAGGGCCAGAAAGCAGATGGGCAGAGCTGTAACTACGATTTCTTTATTTGCTGCAGGGGTTGCCTCTGCAGGTTCAGAACTGGCTTAACTACAGCAACGTGAACTTCCAAGTCATTAGTGCTGTTTATGTTAACAGCCTATGAACAAAACACCTCCCTCTGTTCCTTTCTAGAGGGCCGCAAACGGCACTGACCTGGTAGAGCTCCTCCTTGGTCACGTAAGGCTTCCCCTCCGAGCTGAGGGCACGGAAAGCACTCTCAATCTCCTCGCTGGATTTCACGTTCTCCGTTTCCCTGCTGATCATGAAGGCCATGTACTCCTGCAGTGAGACGTGGCCGTCCCTGCCAATGAAACAGGCAGCATGTGAGCACTGCTGTCCCTTCGTACCACGGTGCGCTTCCTCCTGAGAGAAGGGCTCTGACTGCTCTGGGAGCAGTGAAAACCTCAGCGCAGGAGGCCGCACCAACACCAGGCTGCTGTCCACGTGGAGTGTCTTCTTGATGGATGTCATTCTTGCCTTTGTGAGAATATTTTTCACATGAATTACTGTGAAAACAGGGAAGCAAAGCTCTCGGCCTCTAAGAGGCTTTCCAGCTAACCCCCCAGAAAGGTACTGATAAAATACTTGGCTACAGAAAAGCAGAAGGTCTGATGCACGTACCTGTTGGGATCAACAGTGTCAAGAATAGACTCAAATTCAGGGTCAGGCTCTCCTTCCTCAACCATGGGCAGGTCGTAGCCAAGGGAGCGCAAGCAAGACTTAAACTCCTGGTGATTAAGACGTCCAGATTTGTCCTTGTCAAAGTGCCTAAAAGCACAAAACCAAAACCCACATTACTAAGCGTTGAGATGCTGAGTATCTCATTCAAATTTACACAGTGGGCTGAAAATGAGCACCTTACAGCCAGTCCACCGTTCTGGAGAAGCGAGCTTGAATTAACGGGCATTTCCTACATAACAGTGTAAACAAATTCTTCACTTTACTTAAAAAAAAAAAACACCAAAGAAGGGCTGTATTCCCAGCTGGAACTCACTCTTGGTTCTACACAACTGTGCCCACAAGTGAGCATGCCCACGAAAAGCTCTCATGGCTGCGGTGCACCCAGCCAGCAGTGGGTGTGCCTGGAGGCTCTGCCATCTGGCAGAGATCAGAGCAGCTCAGCACAAAACTGGGCAGACAATAAAGGAGCTACAAACAGAACAGCCAGAGAATCCTGTGAACAGGAGCCATCCACGTGCCAGAAATATCTCCCAAGTATTCCACTGGCATTCTTTCCCTGCAACTCACTTGAACATCATGCTGAACTCCTTCAGGGCCTCCTCTGTGACTCCAGTTGTGTTTCTGAAAGAGAAGCAGCAAAATTACTGAACAGTTCCTAAACTGCAGAACTCCGATGGAGTCCATCTGCCCCAAACCAGCAGCCTGCACCAGCTGAGGACAAGTGAGCAGACAATACATCACATCCTCACAGCTCAAAGGAATAAATCAGCTCCTCCAAGACATCACTGCTAATGGCCAACAGGAACTATTCCAAACCATGCTAACTGCATCCTTCTGAAAGGAGCTGAGAAACGCTGGAGGTTAAGGAGCTCTACGCTGCAGAACGCAGGAGAGACTCATCAGCACTGCCTGCACAAGGTTTGCTTTCAGACAGACAGCAGTGTGTTACTGTTCACCTCCCCCCAGGCCAGGCAGTACCGAGCTTGAATCTGCTGCTCCAGGTTGTGCTGCATTCTCATTCCCAGCTGGTCAAGCTGGTCCCACTGCTGTGCCAGCCCCACGGTGCTGTGCTCTGTGTATTTGTTGTCCAAGATAAGTGCCTCTTCCATGGCTGCTCCGAGGTCCTCAATCTTCTTCAGCTGGCTCCTCATAGCCCGGATCTCCTGGTGTTTGCGCTGATAGGATGAGAGAGGAGGAGAAAATCAAGGAGTTCAAAAACCAGAACAACAACAACCAGCCTTAAAACGAACATTCATTTAGGAAGAAAAAGGAAAACTGCATTGGGGTATTGTTTAATGCCCTGGGATATAAGCAGACATCAGATAAAGGTTTCTTCAGTATTCAAAACATACAAAAATCAATTAAGATTTTACCATGTAATTGCATGCACTTTCATTCCCACCCCATGTTTCTGAGTTACCACTTGGGGAAGGTGCTTTACAGACAGGTGAGCATTGCTTACTTTAGTAGCTTCCAGCTGGGATTCCAGTGTTCCCGACTCCTCCACCATACAGGACCTAGGTACAGAATTACAGTGAGACACAGCACTTCTCCCATAAAAAATGGCAGGTGGGGCTTGAAATTAACAGTCCTTCCTTACAAAGCCTTACAGCAGTATTGTTCTGCAAATATTTCAATGCTGGGTTTGTGTTTCATTTATTCTGACTCACTATTTCAGGCAGACACATTACATCTTGTTTAATTCTCATTTCTTTATACGGTTAATTTCTAGCCCCATTTGAAAGGCAGCACGATCAGCAGTCACACTTCATGCCAAATCCACAGCACCCGCTTTGCTGGGCCTCATGAAATTAGAAACTTGGTGCAGTCCCACCCCGCTCCGCCCAGCACACACACACACCAACCACGAGGGATTCACTGAGATGGGCTGCATTGGAGCTCTATAGAGGTGTGTTATTGGGGATCAAACAGGGAGAAGAGACCTCTCGAGAACTGCTGGTTTGGTTGGAAAGCACAGCACAATCACTGCAGAAAAACCCTGGAGCTCCCCTATGTAGGCTGATGGAGAGGTGCCTTCCTGCCCCATCCCTCCCAGCACCCGCAGGAACTGAGGCAGCGCTGCTCCATTCGGTGCCGGTTCCATGCAGCCCCACCCTCACACACCAGGATCCCCACTGCAGGGATGTCTCCAGCATCACTTTGTAGGGACAGCTAAGGAACGTCTCTGCTTGCTGCCCTCCTCCCCCCCAGGATCCTAAGCAGCCCTCAAGCTGCAGCACTCAGGGACCTCCATCCTCCCACTGCCGGTGGGAGCTCATGCTGACAGAGCTGTGTGTGGACAGCCCACCTGGGTGTGCCATGCTTCTGACTGGTTCTGAGGGGCCTGGCAGTAACTGCAGCTTCTCTAAAGTCTACCCTACATGCTTTTGAGGAGGGGACTGCAAGTGCTGGATTGCTCTGTAGCCACGGAAACACCCTGAACATGTGGGTGTTTCCCACCAGCAGGGTTAAAGCCAGACTCAGTGCACATCCAGAGCCCTGAGCAGGAAGCTGGGAGCCAACCACGGGAGGGACGCCCTGCAGGGAACACACCTCCAAGCATCTCTAAGCTGTGACAGTTAGTTGGAAGGAAAGCGAGCCTTGGAATTAAAGAGTGCATTTGAAAACCAAAGTGAGGTAAGAAAATAAAGAGGAAAAAAAACCTTCCAGATAGATCATCCCCAACTTCATACTGATAGACACGAATGACACGACGATAGGCTATGCTAATCGAAGAAAAGAAACCAGGTAAATTCCAAAAAAGAAGAAGAAAGAACAGTGGACAGAACACTGCACCCAAACACGGCCACTGCAGCATCACCACCCTGCAGCAAACAGAAGCCATTACTTATGAAATAAACAAATCCAGAAGCTGGTTGCACACACAGGAAACTAACTGGTTATTTTTGTGTAAATCACACAAAAAGGAGAAACGCTACGATAAAGAAATGCATTTTGCAGTTAAGCTCATCTACAGGTTCTACAAAGGCGTTCGTTCCACGCTCTGCTGGGCTCCCCTCTCCCACGCAGCACCACGTGCACACAGCCACCACCACACCAACTGCTGCCTGCAGGACCTCTCTGCTGCCCTGGAACCTCTCTGGAGCTCTGCTTTCCCTCTTGCCAAGGCAGGCCAGGCACAGCCGAGGGCTCTCTGAGCTCAGCCTGTGTTTGTAAGCCATTCACACAGAATTAAGGACCGACTCTGCCTTGTGTATCAGAAGCCTTCTGGTAATTTGTTCAACAAAAGCTCTTGGCATGGTGATCTCCAGCCCTGGCCCGGTGGCTTTGAGTAAATGGCCCCTTTCTGTCAGCTCATTCTTTGATACAAGAACTCATCTACTACACCAATTTACAAAGGAGCAGAGAATTCAGTTTCCGTTCCAGGAAAATCTGCTCGGTTCCATTAAACTGTTCAGCAAAAATGGGGCAAACTATTTTTTCTCTGGCAGGATCAGCAGAACAAGACACTGTAGTCATTACAGAGCACATAAGCAGCAGTTATCTGCGAAGAATTCCACCCTTTTATTATGAAAAGCCATTCATCTTTGGAAGAAAGGCCCCTGCCTCCTCTCCAGCCCTTTGCACAGGGCCGACAGCCTCTGCGCCAGGCCCATGCAGTGTTTGTTAACATTTTACACTATGTCTTGTTACAGAGCTTCTATTGTGTTGCAGTTTTTTTAATACTGAAGAAATGTAAATGGGCAGACACACTCTGGGAGGTTTTGGCAGTCTGAAGACACTTAAAGATTGTATTGTTTCCTTGCCACTTCCTGACAAATCACCAACCAGCATCTTCATTGGGGGATGCAGGACAGGAGCTCAGACTGCAGGCATCCGGCTGCCAGCCAACCTGGGTGGGTCTCTGTGTCCCTGCTGAAGGTTTTCTTTTCTGCTATCAAGACTAAAATCTCGGCAGGGTAAGCACCTCTTCCACAGTACGGCCAACCACAGACCAAGCAGCTCACATTTGTGTGTTATGAAGTCTTAAAGACACGTAATTTCAGCAAAGCCTCTTTGCAGGAACACGTCTTCCTCCTCCCAGAACAAAACAGTCCACACTGTGGGGCTTTAGTCGTTCAGAGAACAGTTATAGCAGAAAATCTGTTCTGCTAAGCAGATCTCTGACTATTGGAAAACTGCTTTAAAAGCCATGTGAAGATGATCATTCTGTACTCTCCCACATCTCAGAGTGAGAGCCTCTCCTTGTGTGAGCACTCAGACAAAGGAAGAGCAATCTGATGCAGGACCTGACCTAGCAGCTGGCAGCCCAGCTAACGGCAGGGGGGGGGGCTGATGGTCCTCATGGTTTCCTCCAACCTGAGCTGTTCTATGATTCTGTGAACAGGAGTTAGCACTTCCACGGGATGCCAGTGGCTTCCCACTCATAGCTTCCTCTGCTTTTGATTAGGAAATAGTTATGGTTTTTACTGGTTTATTTGTAATCCACTCCAAACTCATTTCCTCTGCACCTCAGCTAGATTGCTCTTTTCAAATAAAAGGGGTTTTGGTGTGGCTTTCACAAGCAACACAGTGACAGAAGAAATCACACAGACAGAGCAGAACACATCACCATATTTTGAAAGATATAAAATTCAATACTAACCCATCTAGCAGGTAAGTCCTGTGGAATGTGAAGATCCAAACATCAGGCAGCAGGACAGAGACAAGACAGTAAGAGAGGGACAGATTTGGGTGGGAAGTAAACATCAAAAAGTTAAATCATTTAAATTTCAGTATTTCATGAAGACACATACAGAACTATTTGTAAACACACAGAGACAGAGAATCACAGGATTAAATGAAAACAGAACTCACCACACAGAACTGGCTAACAGCTCTGTCCCCTGTTTTCTAGAAACATGCTCTTCAGTTCTCTGCAGTTCTCAACCCTGAGATTCTTTATTTCTACAACATATGTTTAATACCTGCTGTCTCTCCCCCAGCATGGATATAATCAGACAGCACCCCAGAGAAGTGCTTGCCTTCAGGTTCTTTTCACAATTTCTTTCCCTGTTGAAGTCCTAGTGAGATTCCTAATGTACCAGTGAACAAAGAGGCATTAACAGAAATGCCAGGAGCACTTCCTGCAGGCTGCTCCAGCTGTCTGCTCCCCACCCCTTTCAGCTGTCCTGCAGGCTAGTTCAGGAATAACTGGAGGAGAGTCAAGTCCTGGATACCTGGTATCACTACAGAAACATGAATTCAGAGGCAGGATCACTGCTATAACCTGGGGTTTAGAGCTTTCTCTTCCCGTGGCTAATGGGGCTTCCCTCAAATCCCAGCTGTAGGAAATGAACAAATTCTCAATAGCTGCTTTTCAGGACACATTTACAACTTAGATGGACTAAGCAGACGTAAGATAGATACAATCAGCTGCACAATTCTCTAAGAGTTGCTCCTGGAAAGAGCAAACTATACCTTGTCTCCTGAATCCACTGGTGGAAGGCATTAGCGTGCTGAGCAAACTCCTGGCGCAGCTTGTCATTTTCTTCCTGCCTTCGCTGCTCCTTCTGCAGCTCCAATTCACGCTCCTGAGGAACAAACACACACAGTTTCAAACAGGGAAATAGGTGGATGGCTTTATCTTGTAACAGCATAACCAGCAGTGCATTCGAGCACAAATCCAGAAGGCTGAGGACTCAAAAAGCATCCTCCATAACTAACCGAGGTTAAGACCGCAGTGCAGAACATTCCAACCAAATTGAGAATTAGAACCGATGCAACCATTACTTGACTGTACAGCCTGAATGTGAAACTTCCTCTACAGTCAGGATTGAGGGACAAGTGCTTTGTCTCCAGAGAGCGAAACATCACTGAAAACCTGAACAACAGCACAAGCTAACGGATGCTTTTCTTTGCTCCCCAAATTTGAGAGATTTCCACTTCTAGTACTGTGACAAACTTTCGTATTGATTATCTGGCAGACAAATTCCAAGGAAGACTCGCAAGGTGACAGGCTATGAGGAGCAGCTCTCCAACTTGCCTTGATAATTTTCTGCAGATTCCTCCAAGTTTCTTCAAGAGCCTCCATAGTAAACCAAGTGTACGGGTTGGAGGCTACACGGAAGCTCTTGATCTGGCGGTCGAGCTCTGCCAGCTGGTTGAAGTCAGCTTGGGCAGAGCTCAGTGACGAACGGAACGCATCGTGGGCTTCTCGCAGTGCTTTGATTTCTTCCAGAGAATTGCAGCGCACAGGATCCGTCAGGTCCTCTTCAGCATTCTCAAACCAGCTGTTGAAGGCAGAGGCTTTCTTGGCGAAGGTCAGGAAGAGATCCTCAACCTTGAAAAGAGAAAAGAAACTGGTTGTTCAGTTCTGTAATGCAAATATTCTGAACGAGATTACCTAAAGTTAACAAGCTCAAGTAAGAGTCTGCCTTTATTACTCATTCCTTGCAAGTATATAAAAAACTTTTAAGTCCTCTGGATCTCCATAATCATTAGCTGCAAATAAGAACGCTGCCTAAGTGCCAAGTCTTGTGCTGCTTTTCCTCCAAAAAGAACAATCAGATTTTTGTAGCTCCAAGGTTTGGTGACTCACCTTTCTGAAGTGCTCCTGAGCCTCCAAGAGTTTCTTTTTCCTGGCTGCAGAATTAGCAAGCAGCTGATTCCAGCGTTTCATCAAGGAAGCGTGCCGAGCCTCAATGGCCTTTGATTGGATATGTTTGGCTGCCAGTAGCTGGTCTTTCAGAGCAGTGATGTTTGCAATTCCCTCCTGCTGGAAAGCCTGAAGTCCAGCATCAAAAGTTTCCTGAAGCATTAAAAAAAGAAATATTTTACATAGAAATATATGCAAGATTACATAAGAATTGTTAAATAAAAATAGAATATGTGAATACCAAAATCTGGTATTACAGAAGTGCTGACCTGTTTCCTTGATCACTTTCAGATGGAAGGCAGCATCAGCACTAACCTGTTTGGTGAGCAGTGTTTGCACAGAGGAGAGGTCACGGCCATAGTCATCTGTCTTCAGACTGTTTTCCTTCTCACCTGGAAAACGAAGCACATTCAGTGAAGATGAAAACACCTCTGTCTCAAATTCTCCCTCAGTTCCAAATTCTGGTCTAACAATGATCTCACAAGCATCTATCAGGTATAATACTGCTCATTCCTTCGGGTTTATGTCTGCTTACTCTAACAAAGTACGAAGTTACACACTGAGAAATGGAGGTGCACATCAGTTTCTTTGTGATAGCACACTGTGCTCCAACACAGACCATACCTATCCATGACTCCACCACGTCTGCTTTCCAGTTGAACTGGAGGAAGGCAGAATTCTCATCCAATTTGGCTTTCCTCTGAGCTGCAGCTTTCTCCAGATCTGACACCTTGCCCTTCAGGCCCTTCATCTTAGCAGTTATGTTCTCCACATGGTGATTGTTCTACATATCAGGAAAAAAACAACAGCAACCCTTAAGGTCTTCCAAGGCATCCAGCAAGTGGGTGACAGAGCAAGGATTTTAGCCCAAAGACTTGGTTCTTAATGTACAACACGAGCATGAAACAGCTCTGAAATTGGTTAACACCAATAGCTTGGTCAGCTGCAAAAAAACTGAATAGAACTCTTTTCAAAGAGATGACAAATCAGTCCAAATCAGACAAATAAGTCTGCTTTGACATGAAGATGTCCTGGGCAGCTTTTGAAAGCTTTGTTTTTTTTTACCAGCTTCTGCTCACCTTTTTAATGAGATCCTCTCCATTAGCACAAACATCATTCACTCTGTCTTTGTGGACAGTAAAGTCAGTCTCAAATGCTTCATGCTTTTTCAGCAAGCCCTGCAAATACAAAATTAAATCAAAAAACTTCCATATTTGAAAACAAACAGTTACAGCAAAGGTTCACAATGTTCTCATCAGTGATGATGCAACGAAATCAACCAAGAGCCAACAACCTCTTTCATACCTGGATAGCAGCAAGTGTGTCTCCATAATCCTCACTGGCTACCAATGTCATTTTCTCGTTGATCCATGCTTCCTCTTCCTCAACATTTGCTACAAACTGCTGGTACTCCAGGGACTCCTCCAGACGCTGCCCCCTGCATGGGTAAAGAAAGGTAGAATTAGCTGCAGTGTTACTCTACAGCTTTTAGATATCAGATGGAAATGAATACACAAGCAGCTGAAAACCTAAGAATGTACAGAGATTGAAAGCCAACACACTTCACTCTCACTTCTTTCTTCTAGGCCTCAAAACCTGCAGCTACTGAAGGACTGAAAGGACTCTCTCCCAACAGCTTTCATTCAGAAAAACAGCCTGCTAGGGGACTTAGCTCAATTAATTTCAAGTCTCTGGTTTTCAGCTGGTGCAAGAAAAGACTGATTGCAGCACAACTTCAAGAAAAGAAACAAAAAATCCTACCTGTCACGTTGCTGTTGAGAACTATTATCACTAAAACTCTTCCCAGTAGTTTCATAGAACCTATTACATGATACTACTGACTAACTAACCATATCTAAAAACCTGAAATTCAGTACATCTGGTCCTTACAAGCCCATGTAACTGCTTTATTTAAATTGTGTGTTACAACGTCTCACACACCGAGCAGCTGCCAGCTGTTTTAGCTCTTTCCAATGGTCCACAAACTGAGCCAGTCTCTGCTGTATCTCCTCCTTCCCAATCGTGTTATCATCTGAAAGCTTCTTGCCAGTGTCTAGAACACCCTGCAAAGCAGAGAAACAGATAATTAATAAAGTATCTTTCCTTAGGCACTCTATCTGCATGCTTACAAACTAATTACTTGCTTTCATATTTGCTGTAAAGAATGACAAAGAATGGCATTCTTTATAAAGCAATCTGTCAAGGAGAGAGGTACTCACCTGGATAGCAGGTTCATGGGCAGCTAATTCTGCTTCCAAGCGCTTGTGTTTCTTCCTGAGGTTCTGCACACCAGTCAGGTCCCTGCCATAGTCCTCTGAGCTCACCAACAGTTTCTTCTCTCTAAAATCACGAGAGAAGAAATAGAAAGTTTGAGAACTACTTGCATAGATCAAATCTCACAAAAGAAAAGAAAAAAATCACTGCAAATAAGGAAATGCTCTTCGCAACACAAGTCTTAGTGCTGTGCATGAGGTATCATCAAACAGCAGCTGGCTCCTGACACACAAAAGGAAAATGAGTAGGGAGAAGAAAGGAAAGGCAGAGGGTCTATCATTTCTCTACGAAGGAGAGCTTATCTGCACTGCTTTCTAAGATAGCTGCATTTCAAGAAGTTTACCTGCTGATGTTCAATTGCTGTTTTTAATTTTCCACAAGCAAGACAACAGAATTAGTCTAGTCATTTCTATGAAGTTCACTTCCTTCAGGGAACTAACACCTGCAGAAAGGGCATTAAGTTCACTACTACAACTGGCTAGACTAACAACAGAAGAATTACTTCAGACTGAAAAAGTAAGGTCTGAGTTTCTTCTGCAAGCTTTCCCAAAGAAGATTAGTCAAATTGCAGCTATCTGGTTCAAGGCTAATAGAGTGCTTCTTCTTCCAGCACAGACTTTTCCCTCTTGCAGTCAGACCACAGAGCACTGCAGATAAGAAGCCACACCCAAACTGGAGCAGAAGTCATTTTTAACACAGTTTTCCTTGACTGGAAGGCAAAGGTGACTCCTTGCAGAGACACGTTGTGTTATAGAACCATACTACAGACTGAACACTGCTGGCAAGCTGACAGTAAGCACGTGCTCTGATGGCAGAGCCTCCAACTTTCAGAACACGCACTTGATCCAGGACTCCTCATCATCCATGTCACGGAAGAACTGATGCAGGCGGTGGGACTCGTTCAGCTTGGCGCGGCGGGCGGCTGCCATGCTCTTGATCCTCTGGAAGCGCCCGTTTATGGTTTCACGTTTGTCCTTTACTTGGGAGGTATCAAAAGCACTGCTGGTCATCAAACTGTCAGCCTGGCTGTTCAGGTCCTTCAGCCGATCCTGGAAACGTGGAGAAAAGAGGCGTGTGTAAGATTGTCTCGTCATGACTTCTGTACTGACATAAACATAGAAATCTAACTACTGTGCAGGGCCACACGTGAAGAAAACACGTTTCAGTGTATGACTGCAGCAGTACCTGCAGAGTTTGCCAATTACTATGATTTTAATCTGGGGAAGAGGAGGCTGAGGGGAGACCTTGCTCTCTCCAAAC
Source organism: Centrocercus urophasianus (assembly GCF_019232065.1). Lineage (NCBI taxonomy): Eukaryota > Metazoa > Chordata > Aves > Galliformes > Phasianidae > Centrocercus > Centrocercus urophasianus. Next base: position 3,628,601 of record NW_024884911.1, on the reverse strand, counting down.
ACCTGAAAGGTGACTGCAATGAGAGCAGGGTTGGTCTCTTCTCGCTGGTGGCAGGACGAGGGGAAATGGCCTTAAATTACACCAGGGTAAGTTTAGGTTGGATATCAGGAAAAACTTCTCTACAGAGAGGGTTGTTAAGCCCTGCAATGGGCTCCCCAGGAAGTGGTTGAGTCACCATCCCTGGATGTGTTTAAAAACCATGTGGATGTGGTGCTCAGGGACATGATTTAGCAGAGGGTTGTTAGAGTTAGGGTAACATGGTTAGTTTGAGGTTGATGATCTTTAAGGTCTTTTCCAACATGAGCAGTTCTATGATTCTATGATTTATATTCCAAAAGTAAAAGAGAAAGCAATACTTCATGAGCAGATATATCAGCTTCCAGTAATTGGTGCTTCTTCAGAAGGTTGTTAACTGATGCCAAGTCCTTCCCATAGTCTTCAGATGCCAACAAAGCTTCCACCTAGGGGTGGGGAAGGAAAAAGGGAACAAAGAATGAGCCGTGTCGTATTTTCACAGAACTCTTGAAATTACACTGCCTTTAAAATTATACAAATTATTTCCTTAACTTTCTGCAGAGAGGATAAACCTCTGTCTCATCACCTGTTTAATTTCGTAGAGATTCAAGGCAATCACACTCCTTCTCACTTTGTTTACAAATAATGTAAAATACATTCACCATTTCAATAAGTTACCTCTGAAAGCCAGAAATCAAAGTCCTTGATGCCAGTATTGAAATTCTGCTGTTTATTAGCTTCTTTCAGTTTCTGACTCTTCTCTGCTGACTTCTGAACAAGGAACTGCCATTGATCAGCCAGGGCAGCCAGCCGTGCCTGTTGTAAAATGGAGAGGACAAATGCTACAAATGAAAAATGCAAGTTTTGATAAATGCAGCAGCTGAATAAGGCACGAGTTTGGCTGCTGATTCCACCCATACAAACTACGCAGTAACTACTGAATGCTGCCTAGCTAGAATTCAGTTCAGCATCCACATCCTTGTTACAGGATCCGAAAGGTTCTCTCTCTCAAAAGTGAAGTAAAATGACTGTTCCTATTTCCACTGCATTGTTGAAATAGAAACATTTCTATAAAACAAGATTTGATTGCAATGCTTGTTTTTCTCACCCAGTTACCCAAACACTTCAAAGCTGAATGTAAGCAGACATTCTAAGTGGATTTGTTGTGCTTACCTTCACAGCATCCTCACTGCCAGCACACGCTCCTCTTTCAATCAGGGAGTTCCCCATATCAATGACTCCACGAATCCGATCTGCGTTGGCATGGAGCTCAGCTTCAAAGGCTTGGTGCTTCTGGTGCTTGCTCTGCATGTGAGAAAAAGCACAACTGTCAGGAACTGGACAAAGGGCTCCTGCATTGTTCTCATGGGCCGAGAGGAGAGCATGGCTGTTGTCTACAGTCTGACCTAAAGAAGTTCTCCCTCAGTAAGAATCCTCTTATCAATCTGGGTAAGCATCAAGCTTTGACATAGCAAAACTTCCAGTGAGCTGATGTAGGTAACTCAGGCAATGTCCTCCACTTTTGACAGCTGCCAGTAACGTTCCTTGCACTAACCCTCACTGTTCCTGGGTAAAGCTTTCTCCTGTACAGCGCCATCATCTCCAAAAAGCAGCAATTATACAAACTCTAAGCATAAACATAAAAATAGACAATCCTTTCTACTCCTACAGAAATTTGCAAAGCTACTATTTCTATTCCTAACCTACAGACAGCTAACAGAAACCACTGCTGCCATCTGACTTATGCATTCTGACATCGTTCAGTCATACATGATCACACTATACATTAAAATCCAGGATTAACAACCAAAAACTCTTATGAATCTAACTAGAAAGTATTGATTTTAAAAAGTTTTTCTGAGTTGAGAGCACCATGAGAACAACAGGAGCCTCGAAGTGGGAGGAAATACACAGATGTCTCCCATATATACATGATAGATCCACCCACCAGAAAGAGAAGAATAGCACAAAAATGACACAACAGAATTTAAGAGTATTAACTGGAAATGCTAGTAGCATTGGACATGGGTATGCAATGCCCTGAGAGAATGGAATGAAAGGAAATGTTAGCCTAGAAGTAGAAGATGAAAAAAACTACAGCGTTGGCATGAGAGATTCTGCATGAACTGCTTTATTTTGGAAGCTGACAGTTCTGACTGCTGAGATCATAGGAATATATCCTTCAAAGCAACATTTACCAACAAGTAAAACTCAATTTAAGAGCTGCCAATTGCACACCTTCATATAATTACCATGACAACAAATCCAAGATGAGCACTTGCTTTAATATGAATTTTTTTTTTCAAATAAGGAAAAGGATCCCTAATGTACCACAGCCTAAAGAAACATTTATTCTCTCCTTCTTTAGTCCAGTTCCTCCCCTCTCTTTGTTGTCTTCCCCTTTCATATAACCCCATAGCTTTCCATGTGGTACACATCTTTTTCCAGAGAGTTACTTCTATATTATTCTCTTCTTCTTCTCTTGCAGCTACTGCCACAAGAGCTAAGCACTTCAGGTCTACCAGTTTCATTAAATCCTCCATCTTCAACATTTGATGTTGAAAAACTAAGGTAACAGAGCTGATGTTTTGTATCACAGGTTATGTCATCAGCACTGCAGATGCAGAAAGGATGACAGGGCTAGCAGGCAGACTTCTGAAAAAGGAGCCTAGCTACCCACTTCTTCAGGAGCAAACTCCTACAGAGAAACAAACAAACAAAAATCCCCACCCAACACCCTGCATCCCTTATGCATCACAAATGAAACAGATCATGCAGAACACCTGCAAAACAAATACAGAAATAAATGATGCTGTATATGCATTGACAGAAAAGCCACATCCATAACATGAAGACCGACAGCTGCACCTGAATGAAGGTCAATAACTAAGAGAAAACAAAGAGACTGCATGAACTGATGGATGGAGCAACAAACTGCAACCAGACCTTGTGCTCACATATAAGCTGTACAAAGAAAAATTCACATACCAGGGCTAGTCCAAACTACTTACCAGCAGTTTGGAAAGCTATAAAACAGATTGAGAGAAGAAGTAGTTCAGTGCACTCATACTACTTCATAACCAGCATTTCAACATAGGAGGTAACTGCAACTAGTCCTTAACACTGAAGAACGAATAAGACTTTGTATTTCAGAATGTAAGGTGGAGATAAGACCCAAGAACTTAGTTTCATTATTCTGGAGAAAAACAGAATAGCTACTCAGCTATTCACCTTCAGGAAGCCTGCTGTTGCAGATATCTTATTCTTATATACATATCTTATTCATTACATACATCAATAATTACTAAGAGACTTCTACATTAAGCCTCTCTTTATGCATAACGAAATTTCCATTTTCTCTTTGTTAAAGGAAGATCCAACACGGTGCATGATTCTCTCTCACTGAACAGGAATTCCTCTGAACACATTCTTTCAAAACAGAGCGCTCTTTGTGAACCTAAATACTTCCTTATGATTCCTAAGCTGAGAATCATATTCACCTGGATGTTTGTGGGATCCTTATATGACTCATCACTTGCAGTTTGAAGCTTTTCACTGATCCAAGCTTCTATTTCATCAACATCACGACTGAACTGTTGGAGGGTCTGAGATTCTCCCAGCTTAGATCTCTTCTCAATCATCTGAGCTTTCAGACGACGCCATCTGTATGCAATTAAATACAGCATAGAATGAAAAAACAGGGCTGCACAAAGCATTGCATTTAACAGCTTAACAGTGATGCCAAATGGCACTCAGTCACAGCTGCATCCCATCTAACAAGGCAACCTATGTACCAACCTGTCCAGAACCTCATTGCGCCTGTTAGCAATGACTCCTTTTGCATAATGATCAGCAGCGATCAGTTGGTCAGCAAAAGACTGCAAGACAGCAATTTTCTCTTCCTGTTCAAAAGAGAAGCCATCAATTAGGAGAACTGCGGTACTTCAAACAACATCAAGTGTTGAGCAGGGTCTGGAATGGAGTTTTTTCCCCATTAAGGATGACTATCTTCTACAGGACTGGAAAGATCAACTTCACAAGAGCTTCCACCTGCAGCATTTAGGAAAAAAGCATCTTCCTGACTTTTAGCAGTATGTAAATGTCAGCAGTTTTCTTCTCAAGAAACTGACAATACACCTTCCTCTATTGTAATAAGTAAGTAAATTTCAAGTCAATAAGAGATATACGCAAACTTTTGCCACTCTTCTTACAACTTATTTGTAGACAGTGAAATACACCTGTGCCTGCATAAGGCACTGCTAAACTGCAGCTACAGATGCCAAATAGCTTTAGAATGAAGCTTGACAAGCCACATGTGGTAGTAATTCATTTTGTTAACAAACCACATCAGAAAAGATATTTTCTCTTCAATTCAGCTACGCCCCTCACCTGGACATTGATTGCCTTATCGAAATCTTCATGTTTCTTGATGAGTGCCTCCACGCTGTCTAACGAGTCTCCTTTATCTTCTGTATTTAGGAATGCCTCTCGGGCAGCCATCCAGTTTTCAGCTTGTTCACAATCCCGATGAAACAGCTGGGGAGGAAAAACTCCAAAGTATGAGACAGACAGACCATGAACATCACTCATCATTGTGAATGAATACACATTTAAAGAAGGAATGATCTTTCCTTTTAAAAATGCAGCAGGGTACCTGTAGTTCTAAGCACTGGTCTAGCATCATTCTGCGCTGGACCCAGGCCTTCTCCAGGTCTGTCCGTTCTTGATCTAGAATATCCAGTTTCTCCTTAATCTCTGGGCTGGCATAGTGTCCACGAGCCAGAAGCTGCTGCCCAAACTGTTCAAATGCCTGAAAAGTGCCAGCCCGTGCATCTATTTCAGTGCGGTGCTCCTGCAAGGTACAGAGATTTGTTATTAAATAAAGGACAGAGCAGCAACGGATTAATTTTTGGAACTGTAAGTGAAAAGTGTCAGAAAAACAAACATCTATTGATGTTTGATACTTATTATCTTTCACATACCTGATGCCTTTCCAACAGAGCTTCAGCTCCAGTCACATCTTTTGCAAGTTCATCTGAGGAGACCAGACCCCGGATTCCGTTGATCCAAGACATAAGGTCTCTGTGAGCACAGATTAATATAAAAATAATTCCCTTCCTCCACTAAAATAAGCCACAATAGGAAAAACAGTCCTTTTTCAACCCCTCCCATGAAATACTCCTCCGAAACCCTGAGTTAGAAGTACTCTTCTAGTAATAAAGCAGACAAACTGGGGAGGGGGGATGGACTCTACCTGAAATCACTGAGGAAACGCTGCAGGTCATGAGAATCTCCGAGCTTCTCTTTGCGCTGGTCAGCACGTTTTCCCAGACTACTCCAAGCTTGGTTCAACTCAGTACATTTTTCTTGAAGGTCTTCAGCTGATTCTGGATGTGACTGGATCAGACGCTGGGCAGTTTCACCAAGAGAATTCACCTAGAATAAAAAAAAAAAGGAAAATAAACACAAAGAACACAAAAATAATCCTTTCCATAGTGCAATAACCTCTGCTAGATAAAAGGAAAGCTTCCGCGTTTCTCACCCTCTCATCCTCACCTTGTCTCCAAGAGCTGCCAAGTCTCTCTCAAAGCCTTCATGCTTGCGCTGCAGAGCCTGCACGCTGGCCAAGTCATGTCCATAGTTGTCAGTATTTAATGCTTGATTCTTCTCTTCTATCCACTCTTTTGTTTCATCAGCATCTCTGATTTGAGTGGGGGAAAAAAAGAGAATTAAAATGGAGGCCGTGCTAAGATCTCTGTTACCCACCACACCTTCTCTTTTTCAGAGATGCTCAAGTAGTTGATGGATCTCTTAAGCTGCAAGACCGAAGTGAACTCTGGTGAAATAGGACAGCAGTTCACATCTCCCAAACCCTCAGCAGTTCCATGTTCCATATTAAAAAGCTTTTCTTTTTCTAGGCAGTATATTTAAAAAAAAAACAAACTCGTTTTGCAGGTAGCCCAACTTCCACTGAACAAATTGAGGGCTGAAATATGACTTGTTAGGTCCTGCTTTCTTTTAGAACTCTTATAAATAAAGTATTTTACTGGAGTAAGATGAGATATGATATAAACATCCCACCTGTGGAACCTCTGGACTTCATGAGCGCTGCCCAACAGCTGGCTTCGCTCCTCTGCCAACTGCTGCAGAGATCTCCAGCGTTCATTCAGTTCCTGGAATAACAACAAAAAATAAAACCCCATACTGATACAGCAAACCACAGCTCTATAGCAATTCTGCATTAAGAAACTCTTGGATGGCACTGAAGCTTTAAGACAAACAGAAGAACTTACTCTCCAGCAAGTTTTGTTCACCATGCTTATCAACCTCTCTCTTATTCTGCTGACATCTGTGAACATGCCAACCACACCTTCTCCATGTCCATACCCCAACAGGTAATTTTTCACAACTCTATTGACAAAACTGACAGTAGTGCTGGAAGGTACTGATAACAGCTACACCTGCATTATTCAGAGAATGCAAGCAATTTTTGCCAAGTATTCCATCTCAAATGAGAAGTTGAGACTGGACTTTCACTGAAAATGAAGGTTACTGTTTCTTCTTCATTCCAGAGGGAGTACAAATTCAATTAGTCTAGTTCAGAAGAATAATTTTAAGGGCTTCTCCTGACATGGAAGAACTTGAGAAGGAACTGCTATATGTTAAATAGTTTTCTTGATAAGTTTATTCAAAATGGCTTAGAAAACATAATGACAGACAAAGACTGTGGAAAGGAAGGTGAAATAGTTTCCAGCTTTTACATAAGGGCAGGAAAAGCTGTACTGTTACCTTGATTGAGTTAAACGTTGCCACTGTGTGTACCATCATACGTGCAGACTGTGTGAAAGGCAGAAATAAAGAAGTTGCATTAAAGTTGACTTCAATCAGAGCCAAAGTTAAACTGAAAGAAAATTCTTTATTAAAAAAAAATATTTAAAAAATCCATCAATTGGCCAAAGTCAAAACCACAGACTTTGTAAAATACAGCTTCATGAAATACATGTAGGGCACAGAAAACAACAATTATCTGTACAGTTTCACTTCTGATTGAATCAGCAATTAATTCAAACACTTCTAGAATACAGGATGACAATCAAAACTGGTGAAAGCTGATCAGAAAAATTATCACCAACTCCTTACAACACACAGTCTCCTTTTATGATAAAAATAATGTTGGATAATGGTAAAAATATTCAGAATATTTTGATGCATCAGTAAACAGTGACAAAGATACTGCATACAGACAACGTATTCCTTGCTGAAGGAACCTTGGCATTAGTGCCTTTGACTTTCAGGAATACAAACATTTCCTTCCCCTTGATGTATTGCAATAAATAAACGTAATGCTAAGTGAATGGGGAGGATTTTACATCACTGGTCCTGGTAATACCTAAAAACAGTGGCATCACAACAATGATTTGCTTTGATAGTACGAATTCAAAGCAAAAGGGAGTTCCCCTGCACAGGTCAAAATCAGACTGCCAGCAAATTCTCCATTGGGAATCCACTGAATGGAGATTTTTCACTTTGGCAATGAAGAGCAGTGCAGGATGACAACTTATCTGTACTGACAGAGAACTGGCATGTAAGTCTATGATGGCACATTCCTGCTTAATGCTCTGTGAGTTTTTGTAACACGCTTGCTGAAGTAAACAAGCAAAGTGAAGTGAAATTCATTAACCCTAAGTCAATACCAACTCAAAACACTGGTTGAGAGTAAGACACCTCTAAACTCATTCTCTCAAATCTTAAAGAAAGAAAAATAAAAAGGGGGGAGCTTATGAGAAGGTGTACAGTCTACTAAAAAAGCAAAAAACCCAAGAATGTATGCTGTAGTTTTTGTTTTATCCCGGATTCAGCAACTTACCTTCCAAGGAGAGGCTGTCTTAGAATCAGTTTCATCCTGTTTAAAAATGTGAAGAAACAGCTTTAAATGCAAAGCAAAATCTGAAACTACCAGAAAATGTTTAGAAATTGAGACATCTCTGTGTTCCATCCTTAACAGCATAAATCAATTTTTACAAATATGTATTTTTGTCATTTTGGGTTATCCTGCTCAGCACTGATTGGTGATGTGGAGTTCAACAGCCAGACAATTAACAGATCTAAGGTGAGATAATCTTTCTACACCCACTCAAAATCACAAATGAGTTCCTTCGTGCAAATGGATTGCAATCACAGCAGAACTTCTACATTCCAAACTGTCAAAAATTGCCACATGGAAATTAACACTTACTCTGGGCATCATTCCATAGACTTCCTGCAAAGGAAAGAAAAACAAAGTCTTATCATTTCCTACCAAACAAATTGATATTTTCTTACAGAAAGAAAAATTCCACTGTTTTTGAGAAATGGAGGACAGAAGACATGCTTTGAGGCAGCTTCTTCTATTAGTTGCCAGCATGTCACAAAGCCAACAGTGCGCTCACAACCTGCATGTGCAATAGCAAGGGGAGTTTGGCACTTATGTGAAGAAGCAAAGCTGATTCATGGAATCTCCCTGACATTCAGTATTACCTTAAAGAAAATTCCAGTCATATTAAAAAGAAAAAAAAAGAAAAAGAAAAGAAGCTCTAGATGGTGCAACTTGCACTATTTCAAAAGAAACAGTTCAAAGGTTACCCCTGTGATGGCCATCCTGCAGAAGAAGCACCCTATGTCTCTAATCAGACAATAAACACTAATAGCCACAATGTCACAATGAAACACCAAGCAGGATAGACTAAAGAAAGGAAGGAAATATTTTACTTCTCAAGAGTATCAGACTAAGTCCGAAAAACAAGCAGACCTGGTGCTCCACTGCTTGCACTTCCTCGGCCATCAACCCTTCAGACTCCAGGTCGTTTGCAACCTTGTTTATATCCTTCAGTCGTGACTCGTTAGCTTTTAAATCCTGCAGAGAACAGTTACATTCACACATTAGCATTCACATTGGCCAAACACGTGGATCTAGTTGGAACACCAGGGGTGCTGAGAAGCAGTTTGATAACAGCAGGAATTCAGCACATTCAACCTTTCCAGTTATCAGTGAATGAAGAATGTGCTGAGGAACCCCAGCTATCAGCGTGTTAGAGAAACACACAGTCAGAGCTTTCCATACACAATCTGCAATGGAATGCATGTTTGAACTGTCAGGTACACAGCATTACCAACAGGAGATCAAAAGTTGTCCATACTGCTGTAGATAAGTCACCTAAAAAGCCAGTTTTAAGAAGTACTTTCACTAAAACACTGTCAGCCAAACAGACTGACAGAGACCTTTCCATCAGTCAGAAAGGGAACCCAGTTAAAAAACCAACAAAAATAAACGGAGGAGAACTTGCATTTAAATGTTATTAGATGACACATTTTAGTTTCAACCATTAGCTTTAAAAAAACAAACAAACAAACAAACAGACACCACCACAAACCCGATAACTGCTGTCACCTTCACACCTACACTACTAGGCTGGCTCAGGTTGTGTTAGCCAACTTGCAAGCTGTAAGGGTGATAACACACAGAGCTATCAGGTCACCAGCTTTTCCACTGCTGGAGTCAAGCACTGCTGCATTGAAGTATGCAGCACCTTACCAAAGTGCACGGAACAAACGTGTGTGAAAAGTAATTCCTTCACCTCAAGCAAAGAAATACTAACAAGTATTGCAAACACAAAGGGGAAAAAAACAAAATCAAAAGCTTATTGGCATTTTGAAGCAGAGAACTATTTCTATATATCTTGTGAAATGCTCTACAGCTGAAAACAAAAACATATTTTTCCTTCCAACAACAAAAATACGGCTTAACTGAAGGTTATGTGCTGCACAAAATGGAATTCTTACAGAACTTGGTTGGTGCTTTTCTGCTATGCTCAGATATGAAGAATTAGCACACAGATTACAACATACCTTCTGAAAATCATCAAATTTCTTCTGTAGCACCTCCACCTGCTCCAAATCAGCACCCACTTCCTCATTAGTGAGTGCAGCTTCCTTCTCATTGATCCACTGTTGAAGCTCATTAGCCTCACGGAACAGCATAAACTTTTTGCAGCTTTTCTCTAGCATGCCTTTACGTTTTTCTCCCAGCTCAAGAAGGGAATGATACCTGGAACAAGCAGAAAAGGCAGGCAGGAGCAGTCAGATTGCATTGAGTAGAGTCACAGTCATTAAACAAATTCACGTAGCACCAAAGATGCTGGAAGTGCCTGCAATCTACACACTGCTACTCTACAGAATGACTCAGTAGTTCAGGATCAGGTAAATGCAAACTGTGCACATCTCTCCTTTATATGGGTAAGCACACTAAAATGAGGCCTCCCACATTTAATGCTTCAATGGGCAAAGGCAAATCCAAACCACAGCTCATGGCTACAGCAGCACTACAGTGCAGGAATGACTGCACAGGATACACAAAGAAAAGAGCTAACTTTGTGAGAAATATTTTCCTAGAGTACATGAAGTCTGCCATCAGATTAAACCCATTAACCTGACAGCTACTGGACACAAAATGTCTTACCTAGCTATGGTTCAGTGCAAAACCTGCTGTGTGGTTAGAAGAGATGTTTTTCTCTGATAACACAATTATATTCAACTAGAAAACACATTAAACTTGTTTTACATGTGCTGCTTGTATATATCTGTGGAATTACCAATGGTATCAGTGAAATTATTTCTCATTTACCTTAGAGGTTTTACTCCACATTTATTCTGAAGTGCTTAAATTGGCTTGAACAAGCAATTAAATCATGAAAGGCCAACATGAAAATACAGCATCATTGTATTTAAGAGCACAAAACCTGATGTTTCCTGTTTGATTCCTGACAAAATGTCAATTTTCAAAGATCCTGTGCTCAGAAAAGCCTCTAACAGTGAGAGATGAACAAGGCTGCTCCCAGAAAGCCTTGACATCCTGGGCTGCAGTGCCTGTACATCCAACTGATAAGCAGCAATAAGTCTCTCCAGTAGCTGAGACTTTGCAGTTTCCCATCTACCCTGAATTCACCACTGGATTTTAGGAACCAAGAACCTTTTGTAGTAAATGGCAGCATTCTAGTCTGACTTGCATGAGCTACTGCATGCAGGAAAACACTTTTCTAAAGCCTGACTCAACTGCGGATGTTTGCTTCAGCACAGTTTTAGGTACTGAGCACTTCCAAAGCTCATAAGAGGACCTGGGGCAAGATTCTACCAGAAGCAGACTTTTATGTGATGTTATATATATAGAACGGATACACCAAGCATATTTATTTATATAAACAAGTAATTCTATCTGCACCTCAGAAAATGCAACACATGGTTTTTAAAGAAAACAGTCTAGATATCACTGAACCCTCACTTGGCAAATAAAAGCAGTGTAATGGAAAATGACCCCATCACCAATCTAGCAGCGACGTGACCAACAGGACAAGCAGCTGGCAGGAGGGCTGGCTGCACACAACACACAAAACACACAGCTCGACACACTCATCTAAACTAAAAAAACACACGTTGCAGAAATTGCTTCCTTTGTGTCTCTTTGGAGCAGCTTTCCCAAAGAAAGAAAGAAACAAAGGGAATGAACAGTGACAGTATGGAGACAGCATGGTTTAGAAAGGGCTAATCCTACTCACAGTTCTTCGACCTGTTTCATACGCAGAGATACACTGCCGACTTCCTTAGTTATGAGAGTCCTGCACAGACAGAGGGAGCACAGCAAATGCATGCAAAAAATTAGTTAGATTAACCAAAATAATGAAAGCAGCAGCTCCATCCATGGGTCGTCTGTGGTAGGAGATGGTTAAAAGTTCACATTTAAATGGAGGAATTTAGATGTCATTAAGAAGCAAACAAAGCAAATCAGACCAGAGTGAAATTCATGGGAGGGAACCTCAGCAGTACAGTTGAACTCTCTCTATAAGGTCTCCTCATTTCCTGATCATTGTGCCATTTGATTTAAAACCAAAGGGTGGCCCCCATTCCTTTGCTCTCAAATAAGACACCTCTAACAGTTCTTAAAAGTTGCAGGCAAACCCACAGAATAGTTACACATTATTAAAATCCTGAGCCATCCTTTGGTACAATTGCTACAAATTGGTACAAATTACCTTATTAGCTTGATTTACTTTAAGTCCTAAAACTAAAACTATTATTGAAAGACATTGTAATAACTAGTGACTCAAAACAACTGAGTAGAAAGACATTCTCATGTAGAGTAACTATGCAAACAGATGGGAGTGTGCACTGAACTGTCAGCTCTGGCTTCCAAGTGGCTCGATAAGAAGAGCTGGTAGCTCACAGCTATCACTGACAGCCCTTGCTTGAACTAATCTATAACTACCATTTGCCTCAGGAGGTCGTTACCAAGCAGTTGGGCAGTTTTCTGCATTGGCAAAGGCACGTGTGCTCCTCTTTAATAAAAGAGAAAGAAGGTAGGTTTTAACCCATGTGGTGGCACTGCGTTTCAGGAAAAAACAATCCAACAAAACCAACAAGCTGGTGCTAAGAGAGCTGCAGCTCCTAAGGAGACATCTCCAGAGGCAGCCCTATAGGGAGGGTACTGTACTTTTGCAGCCAAATTTAAGAAAGCTTTTCAAAACAGATCACACATTAAGAAGTGACAGCTACAAATGCAAGAGCTGCTTAGGACAGATATAACTCACAAACAAGTTTAAGTAGTTAGATACAACAACAAAAGGGACACGTATAATACTCAGGTCAGACAGTAAGTTGAGCTCAAGTGTCATGAATTTTACAGTCAAAAAAATGGAAAAAGCAACAGGAATATCTGGAATAAGAATGATTCAGTATGGTGCTCCCAGTAAAGGAGCCCCTCTGTTTTGCTCCAATTAATTATTCCCTAGCTGAAGTGGCATCCACCTAAACTTATGGCACATGTGAGACGAAGGCCGACCCAGCCAACACTGGGTGGTGTCATATCTCATTAGTCAGATCTTACTGGTTGTCAATTTGCTCCTGTCGCAATGCTATGCTGCCTTGCTCTTCCAGAAGATTCTCTCGGGATGCAGACTGGGCAGGATCTAGTTTTTTCACATAGGCAGCTGGTACAAAGCCCTGACGATCATTAACTTCAACCTTCCACCAGTCCTGCGATGAGAAAATAAAAGCAACCACTGTGAGGCAAACACAAAGCGTTAAGTATGCTGTGCACATGAATGGTGGCAAAGTTAGAGGTTTCTATTACTGCAAGAAAACAAGAGTTTGTCCTTTTCATGGAGGTCATTTCAAACTGTCTCTTGTAGAAAGCCAAGTTTTGCTTTTACTTCTCTCCTTGTGTTTGGTCAGAAATTCTTCAAATGAAAGGAAATAAGCTTTCCTGCAGACACACACCCTATGGCATATGGGGTTTATGACTTAGAAAAAGCTGGCAGCCAGAAGGGAGTCATAAGAGTGACATGAAGAATGCTAAAGTGCTAAATGGGAACACAGACTGAATGTGCAAATGCTTTAACTTCTTTGACAGAACAAAAAGAAAAAAAAAACAAAACTCAACACACAAAACCAAGGAAGCCAAGCAGCTCAGCAACCTGGCAGGCAACAGCATACCTTGTTGGTGCTGTTGAGCAGGGTGAGAATATCTCCTTTTTTCATAGTCACCTCCCGAGGACTCTTCTCTTGGTAATCATAGAGTGCCAGCACAAGCTCCTTTCCAGTTTCATCATCGGTGGGAGCAACTTGTTGCTAACAGGGAAGGCAACAGAAGAAAAATGAGTAAAGATACAGAAACTTTTGCATGGTTATTACAACCAAAGTAGTGATCCTAAAAAATACTTCAGCCTTAAAGGTACTGCAAATGCTCTGAAGTGATTCCTGTTGAAATAAATCCATCTGCAGCACAGATGGACTTATTTTAGGCACTCTCTGTGCTCAAACATAGGAAACATTGTTCTGTTTTCTTTCAATGTAACACAGCAGTTTGTTACAATTATAAAAAGAGATAACTAATCTTTATTTTTTTTTAATTAGAAAATTAGGCACAGTCTGCAGTAAGTTCTCAAAAGCAACTGCTGCTATGAAGCTCGGTCTTTAACTTCTGCTGACCCAAGAATTTCAGCAACATGATTAGCATCCTTCCTTACCCTGCAGGACTGGGCCTGTTCCCTTAATGCCTGTATGCTACTGCCGTAAGCAGAAAGATCAGACATCAAAGCTTCGTGCTTCTTCAGGAGAGCCTGAAATCAAATGATAAAAATAACATGTACACCAAGCCATTTTGACAAATGCTGTTTAGCTTAAAATATATTCTTGGGCTCCATATACAGGGAATGTGGGTTCTTCAGAGCTGCCAGACCTCCAACTCTCATGAGAATAGCTACATCTATTTATTCACAGGCCTGATAGCTGCCTAAATGCTTCTAATCCTTTTGCTCCACCTTATCTCAGAAGCATTCTTTTCTTCTTACCAGGAAGGCGTACCAAGTATTATGCCAGAAACAGAGGTAAGTTTGAAAGAATAGCTTTAAACTGCAGTTAATTTCAATGAAACATCAGTCAGCAGTGTCTGGCCACAGAAATACACTTGTATAGCAATTTCTGCATAAGAAAATACTTCAGAACTGACGAAGTACTCGAAGCTAAACTCATACTGAAATACAACACTGCAGCAGGCAAGAGTTTACTGATATTTACCTCAGTATACAGTACAAATTCTCTATATTATACTGAATACATTGAACAGCAAAATGACACACACAGCAATAGCTAACATACAGGAAAAACAGCCATTGTACTTCAATTCTGAGTCAAAACTGAGCTTGATACAAAAACCTTCCACTCTTTTTTATGAGAATCCTAAAAGTAGCAAAGCTCCTCATTTTCTCTGCTACTGAATGAAGCCCTCACTCTGTTTATGCAAAAGTAATCCGGTGTCAAATACCTCAGCAGAGTCTTCATCCTTTCCATAGTCTGTGCTGCCTACAATGGGCTCCTTTTCCCTCATCCATGATTCTGCCTCGTTAGCATCAGCAAAATACTGCTGAGCTTGCAGAGAATCCTCTAGATCCTGCCGTCGCTGAGATGCCTTGGCTTTCAGAGAGTCCCATTTTTGGTTTAGTTCATTCAATTTGATCTTCACATCTTCAGCAGCAAAATGTCCTACAAAGCAAAAAGAGGAGACTGAAGGACTTAGAGACATAAGTAACAGAGACTAAAAGGTCACCTGTACTTCTTGGGGAAAAAAAAAAAAAAAAAATCACAAAAATTAGACCTGTTTAGACCTACATGGCCTATTTTGTCTGCAATAAGGCAATCATAATTCAGTTTGTCCTTTTGGTTCAGAGATTGTACCTGTGAATGAAACTGCTCCAGGAATATTTGAATACATGCATCTGCCAAGATCAAGTGAAGATCTGTGAAAATGGTGACAGGTTCCCATCAAGGAATCTATTTTTATTTCCAAGAGAAAGAATGACTAGAAGCTCATCCTGCTTGCAGGTACCTGGCTAGTTCTCAGATAAATCAGTCAGTAATCTTTAATGGTACAGAGCTAGAGAACAAAGTCCTGCACAAAGACTTTTGGATTTTGGAAAGACAGAAAATTAAGAAATATTGAGGACATACCCTCCTCCACCATCGCATTTCCTTTCTGTGTGACTGCTTTAATGCGAGGTTCATGGCCTGCAATTTCTGCCTGCAAAGCTTGGTGCTTCTTTAGTAGGTTCTGGACACCAATTAAGTCCTTGCCTGAAAAACAGAAGACAGTTAACTGGTTTATGTCTGATCACTCAGAATTAAAAATTTCAAGGAAGCTGCAACAAACAGCAGATAAACTTGCAGAGTAAGAGCCACCACAGAGCACTGCAGAACACTGAGTGACCCAATGAATTAATGTAGAATTAACTGTAGAATATTTAAAGAACCACGGGTAAATACATAAATGCAGGCATTGCTAACTGCAGTAAACATTTCAGAATTTTTGAATATTTTTTTTAATAGAAAGTTCCCTATAAGTCACAGCAATTCTGACACCTAAATCCTGCAGGTATCAGAATGGACCAACCTCGGTTTGTTGAGGCTGCAATAGGTTCCTTTTCCCTAATCCAGGTCTCTTCATCCTCGATGTCACGGAAAAGCTGCTGCAGGCGAAGAGAATCTGCCAGTTTCTGCTTACGAGCTACCATAGGATCCTTCAGAGCTTCGTAACGAGCTACTAAAGCCTCTTGTTTCTTCTTGATATTGTCAGCATCAAAGTGCCCAGCATCTTGGAACTGGCGTGCCTGGATGGTGATGCCATCTATCCGATCCTAAAATTCATTTAGTAATAGTTTTATGTCACAACCTTTACAAGTTTTCAGGCTTTCTGCTTGATGCAGTGAACGTTTGAAGAGTATTTTC
Organism: Centrocercus urophasianus; assembly: GCF_019232065.1. Classification (NCBI taxonomy): domain Eukaryota; kingdom Metazoa; phylum Chordata; class Aves; order Galliformes; family Phasianidae; genus Centrocercus; species Centrocercus urophasianus. The sequence goes on along the minus strand of NW_024884911.1, from coordinate 3,612,278 downwards.
AAGCTTTAGCAAGTACATTACATTGTGGTAGAGGAAACTCTGCTGCACACAGCCAGTGCAGCAATAATTGTTGATAAAAATTCTATCCCAGATTACATTGAGCAGAAGATGTAAATTGTATTTAATCCGTAAATTCATACAGACAAAAGAGTTTTGCAATTTCATTAGCTTTACAGATGTGCCACTCTAAACGAACCATTTCAGTTCAGATTTTTTTTCTGATGAACAAGCTGTGAAGCCCAAACAGACAAACATGAAAATACAGACTCTTACTGTCATCTGATGAAGTCTCTGGGGTGATCATTTTCAAGTAAGCACATCTCAAGGGGCAGGAAGAAAAATTATTCCCCTCACCTGATGGGCAGCAACATCTGCCTCTAGCAAGGCATGTTTCTTCTGAAGATTCTGAACACTGGTAAGATCTTTTCCATAATCATCAGAAGCCAGGTGACCTTCTACTTCATACAGCCACAGCTCAATGTCCTCTACGTTGCGATTAAATTGCTGCTGTTGATTGGCTTCACGCAGTTTGATACCTGAGAAAGACAGAGTGACAAGAGGATGATTTAAGTTTTCCACTTCATTTAACTCACTTCCTTGTCTTTTCCCAGCTAAAGCCTCTAAAAAAGCACTTGATTCTTATAACTAGATCTTACCTTTGAGCTCAGTGGCTTCCAGAAGTTTCTTCCACAAGCTGATTACTTCATTCATGCGAGCTGCCACCTCATCAGATGCATAGTGATTGACATCAATCAACTTCTGGCCAGCTTTCTCCAGTGCATCAATACGACTCTGATTAGCAGAAAGCTCTGCTTCAAAAGCCTGATGCTTCTGAACTTTACCTTGCAAGTTCGATGGATCCTACAGATAAAGAAAGAAAAATAAACTTTCAATCCAGAATTAATACATATAGATCTCAGAAGGCATTTTTAAATTAGACAACACTTACACGCATGCCAACATGTCACGAAAGGAATTGGTGCCACAAATACATCTTTGAAATCAGAACATTTAAGCTATTGATTAGCATGATTACAGCATGATGGAACAGGGAGAAACTGCAGTTCTTCCTGTTGCCATTAATACTGCCTGCTTCAGCAAGGTCTGTCTGATATTGCTTCACATCACTATACTGATTATATCAAGCTTGGTATTGCCTTAAAAATACTCTGACACTGATCTCTCTTTTTTACCTTGTAAGCCTCATCAGTAGCAGTTTTCATTTTTTCATTAACCCAACTCTTTAGTTCATCAGAGTCTCTGAAAAACTGCTGGAGATGGAAAGAATCTGCCAGGTGAGCGCGGCGGTACATGGCGCGTTCATGGAGAGCATTTCGGCGACTCAGGAGCTGAAGAAAAGAAAAGATTAAGTCAAGATTTTTTAAGTTCTTCAGCTTATAAGAAAGTCGACTGTATGCAATGAAAGCTCCAGTGATTTATCCCATATTGTAGTCATACTATTTAAAATAATAAAGCAGAAAACCTGCAAACTAAATCTGTGTTAAATACTTACAGCATCTCTGCGCGTAGCAACATCATCCATGGCATAATGGTTATTCTGAATCAGTTTAGTAGCAAACTCATCCAATGCCTGAAAGTGAAAAGATTTTCCATTTATTTTGTGTAATAAAAACTGTTCGTGTAAGTCTACACAGCAAGTTAATTCTCAAAAGCTCATCAAAAACAGTCATTAAGTTAGCTGCTGTTTAAACCCTTTTAGTCTATACCATGCTCTTACATGTGCACAAATGACCATTTATCAAAATCCACCCTCTTCCCCCATGCTGGCATGCTAAGCAAGGCATTGGGTTTTCAGCTGTCTGAGGCAGCAATCAAGCCCTATCTTAGCTTTTCCACTGATTATTTTCCACAGTGACTCATTTAGCAGAGCAAACCACATTCTTCTCTGTCAGTCCCCACCAATGTTGCCTCTCCTATCAACAACTTCATTCATTTCTCACTTCTTCAGTGACGACCCAATATAAATGTCTTACTGTGATTTTCTCCTCTTGAGCACTTAGGGATTTCTCAAAATCTTCATGCTTCTTTAGAAGAGCCTCCACGCTATCCAGAGAATCACCAAGGTCTTCATTCAGCAGAAAAGCCTAAAGCAAGGAACAAACATCAGTGGATTTTTTGTTTGTGTCTTCAGCTTCTCTAAAAGTCAACCTAAGCACACTCAGTGATGTTTCCTACATAGGATTGGAAAGGAAGGATGATAATACTTGGGAAGGTGTTCCCTATCCACCTCTTGCAGCCAAAGACTCCAAATAATTACTTTTAGCTTCTTCTTCAAACAGTATTTCACAAGAGTTAAACAAACATAAAAGCAACATGAGGCCAACTTGCCCCAGCTCATAGTTCAAGCATTAGAAAGAAACAGTCATTGTAGCACCTTGGGCAGCCACGTAACAAACTGCATAGCACCTTATCCCTAGTGCATGTCCAGTGGTAGGTAGAGTCACTGCCACTAGTGATTAACAATGGTTTGTGCCTACAGAAGATTGGCATTAATGACATTCAAACTGGAGAGTTGAAATGCATGCACTCACTTCTTGTTTGCTCATCCAGTTGTCAACTTGTTCGGTATCTCTGTAGAAAAGCTGCAGATCCATGCACTGTTCATACTGCTGCCTGCGAAGCTCCCATAGTTCTAGCAAGGCAGATCTTTCATCTGAGAGGACTGTCAGCTAAGGGATTGGGAAAAGGAAACACTGCATTTAACAGACTGCTTCATTTACTTCTCAATGTAAAATCAGGATGGAAGTCTGAACAGAAATTGTCAGTCTTAAAAGCTCTCTAACCTATTTAAATGATACTTTGCAGCTTAAAATCTTAAGAACTTCTAAATTAAGGGACACAAAAGGAAAAAAACATAATTATTGTAGGAGTTGCTCTCAAGTTGCCCAACTTACCTTTTCTTTAACTTCATCAGAAGCATAGTGCCCAGCTGCAAGCAAAGCCTGCCCAGACTCATCAGCAGATTTGAAGCTATCCTCGTGAGCATCAATTTCTCCCTGTGAAATGGAAGTGAAAAAGTTATTTCCCACAATATAGCCTACAATAGAGTGTCAAAATACTGCTATTGAAATAAGGGATGTAACAGCCTGGAGAGTTTAAAGTTTATCATTGAGGCATTTAGATACATCATGCCAAACAAGAAAACTAGATTCAAATGCATCACCTTATACTGCAAACGAGGAAAGTATAAATTCATATGTTAAACAGAAACTAAGGGTTGGTGTTTCAAGCTGCATTATTAGGTAGAGCAATTCCTCATGATGGAGAATTAAAACAGTTGTTAGTCCAACTGATTGCTATCAGGTCTAAGTATTTTTGATAAAATATTATCATAAGCACTTTTAAACAGCTATCAGTGCATCTACCTGCAATCAAGATCCTCAAATAAGAACAGTGAACCGTGCTGTACAATGCAAGGATGCCAGTGGCACGACATTGGCAGCCCTGACTCAGAGACTGTGTCAGACACAATTCAGTCTTAGAGAGCTGCTGACTGGACTTGGCTAGCCATTATACCTTATGTTCCTGATGTCTGTCTAGAAGGGCTTCTGCTCCAGCCACATCATTGGCAAGCTCATCAGCATTTATCAGAGCCTTCATCTCAGTTACCCAGCTGGTGAGATCCCGGAAATCTGCAAGAAAGCGCTGCAACCTTGTGAAAACAAGAGAGAAAACGTTTGGGAATCATTTGCTTGCATATTTTCTCAATCCTTAAACCAAAGGTAAAGGTTACAAACACGAAAGCAGTTCCTTGGATAAAAACAAGATAATACAATACCAAAATGCAATTAGAATATTAAATTATTTAAGTTTTCTAATATTAAATAATTAAGTTTTCTATCTAAAAGAGACATTTAAAATTAGAAAAACACTAAGTTTAAGAAGCAGAAACCTTTTACTGCTTCTCCAACATATGTATTTCATACAATTTATATAGATAGTAAAAGGAATATTCTTAGCTACAAGTCTATACGTTGAAGACAACAGAAACCAAAAGACAGTTCTCAAAGCACAAGTTCTCAAGACAGCCCAGGGCAATGCTTCTGTCACAGCCACACCAGTGTGTGTGGGGGGAAGAGCTGACAGAAAGTTTCAACTGCACATGCCTCAGCCTTAGAACAAATAAATTCTCAGATGACTTTCAGCACGTTCTTACAGTTATTGCCTTTGGCACATGTTTAACACTTATCAGGAAAAATGATCAGTTTCTGTTTCCCTTTTAAAATGAAGAGAATATGCCAGTAAAGGCAAAGTAAGAATGATTACTTGGTGCGAGATTTATGGTGGTGAAGACATACACAATGTGAGGGAATGAACAGCAGAAACACAATACCAGAAAAGACAAACTAACCACCATGTTAGGCTAAGCTTCTTATCAGCACAGCTTCTTAATAGTGATCTAATAGTTTAGTTTTCACAGAGAACCACGCAGGTACAGAAACAAGTATGGATGAAAACAAACCCCACAGCAAAAAGGCAACTGTCACAGATGAGAGTAATATTTCTTTTACTCTGGGACAGAGCACCCAACAATACACCATACCTTAACTCTTAACAAAATCACAAAGACTCCACAGTGAACAGGTTTATAATAAGCATATTAAAAAACAACAGAACACAGTCAGATAGCATTTTTGAATGCAGACATCAATAAAAACTGAACTTGTCCTAAAAATTCAAGGTGTCTTCACAACTGTTGTGTATTCAGAGAATGACCAAGAACTTTAAAGTATTTATATAAATAGGTCTTTTTACAAGAAGCTGATGTAAAGTATCATCTGGTGACTAAGACTACTACTGAAAACACCAGCATCATCCCAAACTTTTGGGAACAGCCTCCCTTTCTTCTATTTCACAGTCTTATATCAAATTTGAACATGGAAGAAAGGAAAAAATCCATTCTAGCAATTCAATTCTCCTACCTGTAGGAGTCATTAAGGCGAGCATGCCTCTCTGCTGCCAGAGTTCGGATCTGCTCCCAGTTGGCAATCAGTTCCTCGCGTTTCACTTGAATTTGAGAAGCATTTATTGGGTGAGACTGCTGCAAACGGTCAGCTTCTGCACAAAGGGCCTTAACCTAAACCCAGACAGTCACAAACACTGAATAAGCTCCTAGCCTTTTAAAAACAGGTTACCCAGTTTAAGTAGTAGGTAAAATGCATCTCATACAAGTACCTTATCCTCCAAAGCTGCAAGATCTCTTTCCAGGCCTTCATGCTTACGCAGTAAAGCTTGCACGCTGGCCAAGTCTCTGCCAAAGTCATCTGAGGCCATCAACTGCCCTTTCTCCTTAATCCAGCTGATAGTTTCATCCACATCCCTTCAAAACAAAGCACAAATTGAAAGTAGTAAATCTTTTAATGAAAGGGGAAGAAAGCAGGATGTTTTCACTTATTACAGACATACCTGCATTGTAAACTCTTATATAAACACTGCAGCTGATGATAATAATAAACTAACAAGCCAAAGGCACCTGAAAAGATGTGTATATGTTTTTTTAATCCCCAAAAGCATTCGACTGCGCTGGCAAGCCATTCTTCAGATGGTGTCACCAAATGGAAACTGCCTGTCACTTTTCTACCCTAGACCCCTCTCCAACTTCATTATAAAAACCTCAAAATAACAAGCAGCAGATAAGATAGAAAGACACTGCTCAAAGACACCCACCCAACCCCCTTCCTGCCCTGAACAACTGGACTGACATCTAGCCAGCAACAACAACAAAGAAAAACAACCTCTTTAAAGGCTCACGTAGGATTGAACAGGGCAAAGCTCTCAGAGCAAAGACTGGGAGAACTGCCAAGCAAAAGAATGAACAGAACTTCCAGGTGTTGAAACTTAGAACGAATGACTGTTTTCAGAATCCCCTCTGAGTTCCTCAGTCACAAGGAAGAGCAAAACAAAACCAGATGGTAGCCCTTCTCACAATACCGTGCGTAGCTGAAAGGATCAGACATCTATATAGAGATCTGACATCACTTCAGCAGATCCAGCCAGGATCCAGCCAGGATCATACCTGTTGAAGCGCTGAACTTCAGCTGCCCCAAAGAGTTTTCCTTGCCTCTGTTGGGCAAGCCCCTTAAGACGCTGCCAGCTTGCATTTACTTCATCCTGTTTGGACTTTATAAGTTCCTCCTCGGGGTGCTGTTCCTAGTAAGCAAAGGGAAAAAAAAGCCATTTTCTATTGATGTTCTATTCTATCAATTGAAAAACTGTTTTCCAAGAAATCAATTTACAGTCACTGTACTTTCCAAATGATCTCTCGGTTCAGCAGTTTTCCTGAAGTGTCACTGTGTAAAAACTGAATACTCATGCAGCAGTCTCTCTATGAACTATTTAGTCAACAGGAAGAGGCCAGTAAACAATATGTTACATTCTAGAACACAACACATCCTGCCCTGTCTCCAGCCATTCAAATAGCCAGGAATCTAAACACGTGCAGTAAACCATACAAATCTCCTACCAAACTGCAGGGATGGGGAAAGGGTAGGGAGCATTGCAGACAAAATGTTGCTGTTATATCACACCAGCCAGGAGAGATATTCAACATACATGAATGTTTACCTGGATAAGTTTGCCAGCGAACTGGTTCACTTCATTCACTCTTTCCTCATGAGCTGCCAGATCTGTTTGGAATTCTTCAAATTTCTTCTGCAAAACCTCAACATGCTCTAAGTCCTGTCCAAGCTCTTCTGAGGTCACTATTGCTTCCTAGCACAAAAAAGAAAAAAAAAAAAAAAAGGTATATTTCAGTATAACCTAGGAGAAATCACTACCAAAAACCAGGAAGCAAACTGGACTAATCAGGTTTTAAACTACAAACTTTCTTACTTCAAAACATGAACCTCTCCCACCCAACACCTCTCCACAATTACAAAAAACATCCTAGGTCACTATGAGGATTGTTTTTTCATCTTTGTTTTTGTTCAATTTTCAAGTCATTAAATCAATTCCATTATCTTAGGCTCACTGTTCTGTGTGTGATGACCAATGCTGCAGCCATCTAAAATACTGAAACAAAATATGCTTGGAAAAAACGTGTTTTTGTAACAAGAAAATAATTGGCAGGGTCTGAAACTTATGTTTTTCAGTTATTTATGCATTTTGCTGTAGTCTTCTGATACAATACCCATTTCTGAGAAGTGCACTGCCATGTTCTGTAACAGTTATGCAGGGTTTAGAGTTTGAACCCGCAGTGACACAAAACCAAAAGCTATCATTATGAAAACCCAGATGATCATTTTGTGGCTTTCCTTCAGATTGTGGTTTGTGGTCTCTTTCCTCAGAGTTCAGAGAATTCAAAGCCAACAGTTCTCTTGCAACAAGTGTCCTTACAGCGTGCACCTGAAGATACTGCCATCTTAAGTACTTATGTACTGAATTCTGTACACACAGCTTGCTGGTTAGGCTGGCCACTTTCCCTAACAAACCACTTTGAACATTTATAACAAAAATATGCTTTTATGTAGTAGATTTCCCCTACAAGAAATCTGAATTTGATTTCTATGAAAAATATGAAGTTCTTCCTAGAGTGAAGCCCAGGGTTGATTACACCTAGCCATGCTCTCCAACACGCAGGCTTCCCCTTACTCTAGTTCCCACTTTTTGTGGCTGCAAAAGGAAGAAGAATGGTTGCATACCTACTGCTCATACAACACCAATGACCTAAATAAAATGTACCAGTAAAATGAAATGCCTTTAGAAGTTCTCTTGGGCTACCTGGACTCCAGCTGCTATACAAAGATGGAAATTTCCACACAGATAAATCCAATTTCCCAAGAACACAGTGAACACAGGTAATAATGTACCTTGTCATTGATCCAGTCCATGACATCTTCACACTCCCGTAAAAACTGCACCAGCTTCTGTGCTTGCAGCAGCTTCACTCCCTTCTCTCTCATTTTTTCCAGCAGTAACTCCCATAGTCGGTGCAGCTCCTGCAGACGAGTCTGGAACAACAGGATGCTGATATTAAAATCCCATATCAGACAAGAAGAAATGCTTTCCCTTCCTGCCCTTAGGATGAGGCTTTTTCCAATGTCTCATGCTCCTAAATCTTACTAGACAGAGAGTGAAAGGACTTCATGAAATCTTCACCTCCACTAATTAATTTAAGTGATATAAAATGACAATATAAAATTAGAAATTACTTGACTGAATATTTAAACTCATAAATTATTGAAACCATCATACAGTTATATTCATAGAAGTGAAGTAAGCATTTTGAGACATAATTGGATCTAAATTCTACAGCACTGTGAAGTCAGACCCAAAAACTCCAGCAAAGCACTGATGTTCCAATCTTTTAAAATTAAGTCAACTCCCAAGATGCAAATCTTGTTCTCATTTTGGAATACATTTTTATTTGAGACCACACGCTTTGTTTCAAGTCAAATTTGTGCCACTTCACAGTATTTTCACTGTTTGTCCTAGCAGCACTCAGTTAATATATGTAGCCAACACTGTTAAGTATTACAATACTTAAATGCCAGGAGCAGTTACTAGCTTTAATGTTGAGCCTCTGTGGCTGCATTCTGCCTTTCAAGACATTTGGGAGCTACTGTAAATTTTATAGACAATTAGAAGAAAAACCACACTCCCACACAGGCACACAACTTGCAAAACAGGAAAGTATCTGCTCCACCCATCACCTATAAGGCTTTGCTCATCTAGATGTGAAACTTGAAAGTCACGCTAGAGAAGCTTTTGAACACCCAGCATGGGTGGATACTTATTTAATCCTTTCAGAAAATTCACTCAGGTAGGTTTCAAGGGAAGAGAAAGCTCACACTACTCAATTTTCTACTGTTGCCCCAAAAGATAATGCAAACTGTCAAGCAAGGAAGACAGAAGACATGGCAAAAAGAAGTGGCACTGCACAGCCAGGAGTTTCACCTACTCGTATGTGGGACCCAACTTGGGTGGCTGTTACTATGGGGCGCTGTGCAGTCCTGTACGGCGTGAAAGACTGAACCATTAGAAAACAAGTTGTCACTCCAAGCACAACACAAGTGAATTCACACTGAGCAGCACAGCTAAGAAACATCATTATTTAAGGTCACTCAATGAGCAAGTTATAAATGTTCTACTTAAGCAAACAAATGCAGTGGTTAATATCCCTAACATCTGGCCTTGTGAATTCAGCTGCTTCTTGATGCTGAGCCTTTTTGGGAAGAATCATAAGCATCATTCATCATTTGCCTTGTGACTTTCAACACATATTGGAATTACTGGAGATTTTCCAGGCTAAGTTCCTGAACTCCATGGGTAGAAAGTTCACTTATGAAGCAGGTCTATGAGCTTGGTGCTTAAAGTCTGTAAACGTTTCATATAGAAATTCTCTTGTGATTTCACTCAGAGTATTTGCAGAATTTTAAAATGTGTTCTGGAACACAGAGTTATGCACGTAACCTACTAAAACTGTTCTAGAAAAAGTCTGTAAGAAGAAAAAAGTTTTCAAACTCACTCTTATGGTTTCAGATGCAAAATGGCCTTCATTGATCATCTGATTTCCAGTCTCATCCAGCTTAACGATAGCCCCTGAATTGGCCTGCACCTCAGCTTCAAAGGCCTGGTGCTTCTGCAGCTTCCCCTGCAAGCAAAACATCAAAGAACGTAGCTGAGATTTGGTGCACAGCTCTCCTCTACAAATCCCTGCATCAGGATTTTTCACTTATTTTTTGCTATTTTGCACTGAAAGCAAACAATACAATAGCACAGTTGAAGTCACAGTTGTACCATGCTTTGTGAGTAGATACAGCAGTTTAGGTATGTCACTGCTGTGTTTGCTCTCACACATCTGAGAGTTCTAACATCTGAAAATCCATCTCCCACACAAGTTTGTTTTCTTCAGCTATCTTTTATAGCGTTTATTCTCTGAGCTGATTCTAGGATTAACCCAAGCTGGTTTTACTGCACACTGCACTAAGTTTTTCTGTATTGATTTAGTATATAATCTGCTATCAGAAATATTCCAGTCATGTCAGCAAAGACCCATTGCTCTTGGAGAGCACTTTGCAAGGCTGCGTGTATTTGCATCCACCTTTTGTTCACCACTCTCACGCTACACTTATGCATTTGTTCCTACTCCAACTGACGTGGAACATCCTAATATTAACAGTACAATCCCACAGGATAGCAGTGGGACTTGCCTGTAAATTGCTTGGGTCTTTGTAATTTTCATCAGATGCTATCTGGAGTTTCTCTTGGATCCATTTTTCGAGCTCATCTGCATCGCGCTGGAAGAACTGGAAGCGATAGGAATCTTCGAGTTTTTGGCGCCTCAGAGAAGACAGTTCCTTGAACCGGTGGTAACGGTCCAAAACCTGCTGGCGCCGTTCTTGGATATCTTCTGCTGTTTCCAACACTTTTACCCCACTTGGATCCATTTTCTGAAAGCCAAAAACCACTCAGTTAACGTTTTGTTTGTATTATAAAACAAAGGTATGGAGAGATCCGTGAAAGAAGAACCTGGTTTTTGCTTGCTGGTCATTGATGTGTATTTCTTTCTTTTAAACTCAAACGTGGTTTACTTACAGTAAATGTATGTAGGTATGTACACAGAACATAAATAAATAGGAACGTGTAGCAGGATATCATGGAAAAAGAGCATTTACAACAGCATTAAACACCTACTTGTCTTGGAAAGCTATGGCTACCACTGCCTGCCCAGCAGTACGAAGGCCATGCCACCCACAGCCCACCATGCAAGCATGAAATACAGATTGTAAAAGGGTGCTTCAGAAACATGTTTGTGTGCACTTATGCATATATGTGTGCATACACACATGTATCCACATGTAGATACATAAACATCAGATGTTTCCTGGACAACATGAAAACTTAGTTAAAATACTGAGTACATATCTGAGTACGTAGCTTCAGTAATGATATTTAATTCTGTTCCTTAAAGAACAGCTAACGAGCCCACATAAGTACATCCATATGCATACAGACACACACATACATGGACTGTACATGCAAACATCGATACACACACGTGTGTGTGACAGCCACTCTGCTCTCTCAGACAGTCAAGCAGCCATAAACCCACCCTGCCAACCCCACACACATCTGCAAAAGCCAACCCAGAGGCTCAGGCTCCGTTCCACAGATCAGATGTCACAGAGAAGGAATTCAAGGAGTATTTTGTATAACCAACTCTCTCTCTTCAACTGGAGATCCTTACATATCATTTCATCTGCTGAAAGCTGTTACTGTTACTGCAGACCCCAAAAAATCCTGATCATTGTTTTATCTAATTCTGATCAACATTGGGATCACTTTTACTTTTCACTTCCTAAACTTTCAGAAAGCACCTGGATTTTCAGTAAGGAACCTGTGCATTACAACAGAAGTGTGACACAGATTAAGAAGTACCATCACTGTCAAAAAGTCTGGGTACTTACGTGCTCTTTTGACAACTTGCTATGCATATCAAGAAGTTGTTGCAACAAATAACCAGTGCTTGAGCAATTATGCAATTAATGTCTGGATGTACAGGTGCTTACGTGTACAGCTTGGTCAATGCTTTTATTATAAATAGATGTAAGCATTGTAAACTAAACGTACCTTCCCTCAATCCTACAAAATAAAAAGTGGAAGAGAAAGTGCAAAACTGCACGGAAAGACACAGGCAATCTCTGAAATACGTTGTTAAATACAAAATAAAGTTACTTAGGGACCAGCTAGCTGCATGCTTTAACTAGATGCATATCTTGCATATTGACATGAAAAACTGGCCAGGTTGGAACACTATCTGCATGGCTGTTTGCTGTGTGGTTTCCAAGCACTTGCAGTGGGGCCATGTGAAAGGATAAGCAGGGCAGAGCCCCCTGCCCAGCACTGCTGCGTCACAGCAGCTGTTGTTACCTGGCCAACTCTGAGCTCAGCTGCACTGCAGTGGTTCAAGGAAGGAAGGAAGGAAAGCTCAGCTCCGCTCTCTCTTCCAGGCCTGGTTGTTCTGCTGCCAAGAGGGTTGTGGAACAAAGGGGCTGTGTGGGCCGAATGGCAGGAACGAAGCCCAGGGAGACCAAAAGCTCCACTGGATTGGTGTATTTGAGCTTTAAAAGATCAAACCCCAAATATAGCTGGAGGCCAGCTATGGGGCATCTCCTGCAGAGGACAGCTGTGTGAAGGGCTGCTTCAGATTGTCTGTCAACTCCAGGGAGCAAGCCAGAAAAATCACAGGAAGTTTTTAGCAATGATTTCCTTCCCCGTGCTGCTACATTGCGTAGTAACTCCAACAACTCTTTCTTTTTTCTACTTTTTTCCTTTTTTTAAGCTGAATTCTGCTCAGCAATGACAAAGGGGCAGTCAGCCTAACCCTAATGGACCGCTCCTTGCTCTGGATTCGAGCATCACCAGGAAAAACAAAAAGGAATCTTCATTACGTTTCAGAACACCACGCAGTCACCAGATCAACTGTCAGCTTACATACCAGTATGAGAAGTACCTCCGCAGTGCCACTGATCTCAAATTACTTTAAATCATTATTTTATTAAATAATTATTAAGATATTAAATTGACAAAGTTAGTTAGATCACTAAATTATTCTCCATTTAAATAAATGAAGCCCCCCTGTGATTTAGGCCAGTCGCTGGTTTGCCTCTCAGCACACCAGCTACGCAATCTGGCTCCTCTTTTTGCTGGAATCCATCAAAAGAAAGGCTCCCTTTATAACACAGCAAGTCGAGCCAGTCCATTGTAAAAGAAGTGCTTTGCTCTAGCAATAATAGACTGTTCTTTCCTGCAGCAGATAGCTGACGTCAGCAAGGCGAGATGGTGCCAGAATGCGATCAGCAGTCGCTGGGGAACTCTGTGCTCTGAAGTCATGGATGCTGCAGAACAGCACCTCGGTGCCAAGGGACTCTGAGGTGGTTCCAAGGCTTTTTGGTTCAGTGCACCATCTGCATTTCAGGCCAGAGAAGGCTCCAAGGAGACCTTACAGTGCCTAACAGGGGCCTGAAGGGAATGTGGAGGGGAGGAGGGTGTAGTGATAGGACAAGAAGCAATGACATTTAACTACATAAGGGTAGGGTTAGATGTTCGGAAGAAATTGTTCACTCTGAGGGCAGTGAGACCCTGGCGCTGCAGCCCAGAAGTGTGGGTACCCTGGAGCTGCCCAAGGCCGTGGATGGGGCAGTGGGGCGCTGTGCCCACAGCAGGAGCTGGAACCAGACGATCCTGAAGGTTTTTCCAACCTAAACCATGCTGGGGTTTTACGGAGGCTCCACCTCCCCCTCCAGCACACCTCCGCATGCCCAGCAGCAGATGGGCTGAAGGGAAGCTCTGTGAGAAGCACAGCTCATCCCACAGTGACCTGACACCCCCCCTCCCCCCCCAGCCTCCTGGGGGACAGCAGCCCCACCCTGCACTGCCTGCACAGGCTGATAAGCTGGCATGGGGCCGGGCTGCAGGAGGCCGTGCTGGGGGTGCAGTGTGCTCCTCATGCCGCACTGAATGGCTGCAGGAGGCGGCTCTGAACCTGCTCCTCCAAGAGTATCTGCTGTTCTCAATTTGTCCTGTGAGACTGCACTTGGAAAGTCACTAATTGGCTGATGGCTAGCTAAAGGGCAACGCAAAATGCTCCGTCACGCTGCACTGCTGCAGTGGTGTTCAAAAATAATAATAATAATTAAAAAAGCACAAGCAGGTTTAAGACCAGAAAAACAACCACACAAGAAAAAACAACTGAAGTTATTGCTCTCCTCCTTCAGGCCAAAATAGCCAGCCCACCCCGTTATGCACACTGGGTGCTGACACACCAACGGGACACACAGCCCCAGACAGCTATGGCTGCTGCAGTGCACAGTGACGATGTCAGCAATAGTGCTGGGGTGTGGGAGGCAGCGAGGTGGGCTCAGTGGGAACGACAGTGATGCTGGCTGGGCAGGCACGGCAGAGGTCAGCGTTTTCCTGACCTAAATGTGGTCTCAGGGATTTAAAAACTCCAGTGCAAACTACGCTGAGTGCTGCACAGTAGATTTTGGCAGCTTTGTCCAAACAATTACACAAAGCTGAAAGAAGTAAACCACTCTACCTGAAAAGCAATCGGATATCACTATATAAAGATCACTATCTTGAGATGTAGTAAAATAATGACTGCTGTCACAAGCCCTGATGTGCTGCACGCCCTCAGCACCGGTGACCCCAGCAGCAGCACCACACAGTTCTGTGCTCAGTGTCACACTCAGGCAACATGGCCCTGAGCCATGGGGACATCATCACTGCTTCCCATGGGATCCAATCACCCGTGGCTTTCTCAAAGCAAAGCAACCACCCTGGCTGCTGCTGCCAGGGGAATGATGCAGTGTGCGTGCTTCAGAAGTAACCAAGAGTATCCATCACACACACCATGCTGCAGGTTTTAAATGCTAACAAGGGATAATTAAAGCACAGTCAATTAGCTTGCTATTAATTTAAATCTAGAAAACACAGAAGTGCCAAGGGAAGAACACAGCAGAACCCTGCGTCCCAGTGCTCCTGGTTACCATCACGGGTCAGCCAAGGACCGCAGAGTCAAGACACAGTGAGGGAGGTGCTGCAGCACAAAAACCCAATATGCTGGAGCTGCAGTGTAGCGCTGTAGGATCACACAGACCAAATGCAGCACAAGTAACGTCCTAACATGCCCCCAGAGTTAAGTTGGCATTGCAGGGACACAAAAAAAGGTCTCTTTTGTGCTTGAACTAAAGCAGGCTGCAAACGCACCGATGCGGGCTGATGAGGGCTTGTGCACAGCCATCCATGTTTCAAAACCTGTATGGCAATTAAACACCTGCTCATTTTCAGGCATGTTAACATTTTCATTCCGCAGCTAAACTGGTGAAGCTGCATAACAGGGTCTGAGTTTGGTGCCTTGATGCATAACTGGGTCGCTCTGCTTTTGGTGTCAGCGCAGCCCTGCTCCAACACAGCACCCCGACCGCACTGCAGAACCGCAGGGCTACAGGTAATGGGATGTTACATAACTCACCCAGCATGCTCCATTCCTGTCATCTTTTCATTATAATGCTAATTCCAGCACAGACATTCACCTGACTCATTTCCAAATAGAACCTGGCTGCTGTGTCACCCAGGAGAAGTTTGGCCCCTGTTTGTTTTGCCATCTCCAAACTGAAAATGGCACAGACGAACAGCGAGAGCACAGTGCGTGGGTTATGAACCAAAGCTGACTTCAAATGTACGATGTGCTATGATGTAAATCTTACCATCACTGACTTTTAGATAGCTAAAAAGACATTGCACAAGAATTCTCTAAAACAAGAAGCTCTTAGGAAATTAATCCACACCAACAGCTGATTATACTGAACTCCAAAGTGTTCACACATCATGCATCGCAGAAATTGGGAAACTCAAAGTATTAGGGGAAAGCCAGACCAGAATGAACAGTGAAGTATATAATATAGCAAATAAAGCATTTGCTATGTCATACAAGCTCTCAAATCAGTGGGATTTTGTTACAAATAGGTCACTGCAATAAAGGCAGGCAAGTATGGCGACAGCACCACATGCATTACGTAGCAATACCTGGACTTTGACTTTACGAAACGATGACAACATGATGGAAGAATGCAGAGTCTAAAAGGGAGGGGGAGATCGAGATAACATTCAGCTCACTACGAGTGCAAGGACATGGCTTCGTTCTCTTGTTTCTTTTTCTAACACACAAACTCCATCACAGCACACACCCCACGCTGCCCCTTTGGTTCTTTGCCACACGCAGCAGTTCGGTGTTATCATTCCACAAGTGACTGCAGGCAACAGAACCCCCCATGCAAACACGTTACGAACACCAGCAGGAAGAGTTAATGTGGTCAGTGCTAACCTTCCCAGTTAACTGAAACAAACCAAGCCCTACCATAATCTGAAGGTCAAAACAGACACTAAAGGAACTTATCTGGACTTGGCAAATGAAGCTTCTCGCAACACAGTAATCAAATGGGGTGGCTTAATTTCAGAGCACAAATGCAACGAGGAGGTTTCAAATATCTCCAGAGATGTTTACTTCCAATTGCTATAGTTAAAAAATCCAAAAGAACAGTTGCAGCAGGAGATATTTTTTGAGATGGCTCATTATATAGCTGTTAAGTATATCTAATCCAATAAATTTCCAGCTGAAAGCTGTCCTGCTGCCCCTGGCTCTACATTTTCCCCATGAGTACACTGCAGTTCCTGAAGCAGCTCATGGACAAGCGCAGTTTGCTGTCTTTGTGCTTGCTGAAGCCACTGCATATCTCCCGTGGCATCTGCATAGCTGACCACGGATCGGTTGCAGCAGGGAAGGCAGGGTGCCACCCGTTTGATCAGCAATATCACCGGGCTATGCTTGGCAATCCCCACCAACAGCATCTGCAGTCTGCTCCACCCCATTTTTCTGCTGCCTACACTCCAGGGACAAATGGAAAAAACAGACTCCCACACTACATTAACATGCAGTAGAGAACAGGGAGGAATTCGTATCACTTCTTCCAACACAAGGGGAGCGATCCGTTTCCCCCCAGAAAGCAACGTATTTATGAAGAACACAACCGTGTGCCATAAATACACAATGTGGGTAAAAACAAGGCAACAGTGACACTGAGCTATTTGCATGAAGTTACCGGGATGAGCTATATGTGTAATGGTTGAGAAACAGGGATTTCACACCGTGGTACCACCCTGTCGTAGGAGATGCTAGGCTCCTCCTGCCTTCCTCCTCCTGTGCAGGAGAAAAACACGCAAAGAGGGCTTAAAAAAGACAGCTTTCACCTTCTGATATTCTTGTTACTATTATTACTTTAATTAAAAATATTACAGATACATTTGTCCAAGTTCATCCACCATGGACATCAAGAAAGCATCACTCCTAGATCTGATTTTAAAAATTCTATTTCAACCCAGTGCATTCAGATGTAGTTTCTCCTCCTCCCAGCAGTGACAGAAATAAAGGCCTTGATGCAAACAAGGTAACCTGCTCGCTTGGTGCCAGCAATTCCACTGCTGCACTCACGGACCCTGCACGCAATGCAGCAGAGTGCGCCCTATTTCCAACCTTTTGTTCATTATTTATAACTTGTTTGGCACAAACAACCACAAACCATTGTTAGGTGTGTTTAAAGGCAAGAAAAAGAGTCGTATGTGGCAATTTAATCATTGCTTTGGAAAAAAAATAAAAAATGGAGCCTGTGAGCAAGGCCATTCAGAGAACACAGCCTTTGGAATCTTCTGGCAGTTCACTCCTAACACAATGCCAGAAGAAAACAGATATTTTTTTTCTTTTCCAGAAAGATACAGAAGCATTTCAGGCAGGTTTTTTTTTGTTTGTTTTTTTTGTTTTTTTTCCCCCCTTCTCTGATGTGCTCATTTGCCATCTCCAGACAACTGCTGCTCAGAACACACGTACCCAATGCAATGGCAGGGCAGACACACTGCTGTCCGTCCGTCCGTCCATCCATCCACCCATCCCTGCCATCCACCCCCACACCCAGCAGGGAGCTGCCCTGGAACGCACAGTGCTACCCTCAGCTTTTCGTGTACAGCCCTTATCTACCGAACCTCTAACCATAGAAAGGCTGGAACTCGTTCTTCCCTAATAGAGGAGAAAAAAAAAAAAAAAAAGCTAATTTTCTATTTTTTTTTTTTTTTTCCTTTTTTAACACAAAGACGCATCTGAGGGCTACCAGGGGACGAACGCGGCCCTGCGATGATGGAAGCCGCAATTCCCGCACATTGCTGACGGCCCCGCGCTCCCCTCAGCTGCTGACCTTGGCGGGCGCTGCGGAAGCCATTGCTGCTCGCGGGGCCGCCTGTCACCGCCGCCCGTCCCCTCCCCTCCCCGGGGCGCTGAATGGAATTCCTGCCGCCGGCCGCTCCCTGCCCGCCCGCCCTTTATGCTTTATGCCCCCCTCCCCCCTCCGGACACGGCAAGCGCTGAGAGCCCCTCAGGAACGGCGCTCTGAGGCCTCCCCCGCGGCTGTGGGGAGCGTACACCTGTCCCCGCAGCGGCGGAGCGGGCCCCGCGCGCCCGGAATGGGGCGGAGGTTGACGCCCGCCCGCCTCAGCCCGCCGCCTCACCGGCTGTGCGCGCAGTCCGCCGGCTCCGCGCCCGCCGCCCCTCCGCTACGGACACGGTGCGCCGCCGGCGCTGCCTTTTATACAGCGGCAGGCGATGACGTCAGCGCCGCAGAACGGGCTCCCGACTGGCGGAAAGTGCCGAAGGGGTTCGGAAAAAACCGGCGGGGGAAGGGAGGGCCCCACCCATCCGAGCACAGCAGAGCAGAGAGAGAGAGCGCATGCGGAGAGAGCCGAAGCGTTACGGAAAGTGCCGAGTGGGTCCGGAAAGAGCCGAGGGGCGTGGCGGGATGCCTGAGAGAAAGGGCGGGGTGAGGGGCGGGAGGCGGTGGTTCGCTCTCTGGCTCTTCTGTGAGCATTAAAATAACATTAAAAAAAACGAGACGGGGCAGCATCGAAAATTATTTAAATTACCAACGCAGCACGGCGGCGATGGGGGGGTATCTGCCGCCTTTTCAGCCCCCGCTGGGGCCATCTTCTGCTCCTGAGGCGCAGAGCTGCTGCAGAGGCAGAAGATCCGTTGCAGATTTCACAGTTAAAATCAATGAAGTCAAAGCAGTCTCAGCAGTTCTGCGTTATTGAAGATCAGAACGATGAAGGAGTCTGGCGTTCTGATGTCCAAAGCTGACAAGGGCGGCACAGCTCAGGCTCCCTGCCTGGCATGAGCCATCTGTTTTTAAAAGCATAAATCCGAAGGAGAATGAGCCCTTAGTATGAATGTTTGAAATAGACATGTGAGAAAGGTGCAGCCGAATCTCTCAGGTTTTTACAGGCAGAACACCATCAGATCAAAGTACTGAAAGGGTCTTGGTATCGTTTGAGTTAATAACACTGCTATTTAAGTGTTTAAATGGAAAAACACACTGGCACTGACGTTGCATCAGAAGCCGTAGGACTGCATGGAACCATTGTCTCTAAGGAAGAGTGACTCACAGCAATCTTCGTGCATCTGGTCCTGAACGCACAGCGCCTGCACACGGGAGATGCTGGCATTTGGGACACAAATGTGCGTATGAAAATATCACTTTGGTGTGAACACAAGACCTTGTGTGCACTGGGACTTCTTAACACCAAATGGGCTACGTTCAAAGCCGCTAAAATAAGCAGAACGGCGTCACACACGTCAGCCATCAGCTCAAACAGCGGATGCAACCTTAATCTAAAAATAAATGTTGGTTTATTGCCAATAACATAGAATCATAGAATGGACTAGGTTGACAAAGGACTACAATGCTCATCCAGTTCCAACCCCCTGCTATGTGCAGGGTCACCAACCAGCAGACCGGGCTGCCCAGAGCCACATCCAGCCTGGCCTTGAATGCCCCCAGGGATGGGGCATCCACAGCCTCCTTGGGCAACCTGTTCCAGTGCCTCACCACCGTGTGAAAAACTTCCTCCTAATATCCAACCTGAACCTCCCATCTCAGTTTAAAACCACTCCCCCTTGTCCTATCACTGCCCACCCTTGTAAACAGCCGTTCCCCTTCTTGTTATTCAAAATACTTATGAACATTTAGAAATAGCTTATAAATACGTGGATGCTCTTTACTGACAGGCAGAAAGGGATGCTGTATTTGTTATTCACAAAAATATAGTTATGCTCCTCCTCAAAATATGTCAGAAAACCTCAGCACCTGTCAGGCAAAAGGGAGACAGCTGTGTCCTGCACATACCATCACATCAGACAGCAGTTTCTAACAGCCACTACTGCTCCCCTGAAAAACAAAAACCAAAGACTGAGCATTTTCAAGAATAGTAATTCAAGTGTAGAGCTTACATGGTATGTGGTAAAAGGAAACGGGGAGATTTCCAGTATAGCAGAACAGCCACCAGTGACACTCACCAAATAAATTCCAGAATCGGTTTACAAAATACTTACACGATTTATTACCAATTTTCAAGTCCAAGTTCAGTATTTAAAAAAGGCCCAAGGACACTATAATACATATGTTAGAACCCTTTCTCAGAAAATTTTGAATTTGTACATTAAAAAATCAGACCATTAAATTTGTAATAAAAAAACCCAAAACCATTTCACATCAACATACGGCCCTCAACTCCACTTTCTACAGCTTTGAATTCTGAAATCTTCATGAATATCAAAAAGCTACCTGGTAAAAATAAGTTTTAATTGGCAACTGTATTGTGCAAAAATCATGCACTGCCTTCCAAAACCCTGAAGCAAATTTTCTCATCTTGGAAACCACCAAAATAGTTCAAGAACAGCACTGCGCATCAAAGACAACTCCTCCCACCCTCATCTCCCACATCCACTGGGAAGGAAGCCACTGAGTTTACTGACATCTCCCTCCACAGCTATAGAAAAGTCACAAACTGCAACAGGTTAAAAAAAAAAAAAGTTAATACATTTTGAATATTAAACAGATTCTAAAAATGAACTGTTCTCAGAATAAGCCACCATTGGCATAAAAGTATTACAGCACTTGATAAATAAAAATGGCACAACACTGAAAGAAATAGACTGGTATTAAAAGGCGCTTATAAAATACAAGGCAGTGCACTGCAGGAACTCAAGTGTGCCACTTCCCCTCAAGTGGTGGCAGAACATTGGCAAAAGTGCTTCGATGAATGCCTCCTTTCACCACTTTTTTAATAAAATAGATCATTAATTTCCATGCACTCAGTGAATAAGGGACATTTCTGTAGTTTTAGGAACTCAGTTCTGTCCCCACCAAGTTATATCCTCACACAGCTTTGAGAACAGCACGTCTACCTCTCTTAAACGAAGAGCACTGTCTTGGAGCAAAGTTACATTCAACAGAGATAAATGTCAAGGCTGATTGGCCAAAGACCTTTCACCAATCTCTCGGTAATTTCAAGATGTTGTTTGCAAGAAACAGGATGCAAATACATCACCATAGTTGGAAACAAATTATACAAGTGAGATACAATAAATAACAAAACTTTAAGGTTTCCCCAGTGTGTTTCCAAGGTTCATCCTCTGTTAAGACTTCATAAAGCTTTGAGGTATTTTCATTTCCACGAACAGAACAGCACCAAGCGAATGTTTCAATTCTGAAATCTAGAAGTAATCAGAATGCTGCACTTAAAGCACCTTCTGCACGTCTGAACATGAAAAGTAGAAATCCTCAGTGTTCCATAATTTACTATACAAAAGCTTATAAAAACACAAAGACCAGCTTGCATCACTTCCAACAAATAAAACAGGACTCTGTTCCGTCCAACATAAAATTATTAAACAGAAACAAATTGATGGAACATAAACTCCATGTCCATCGATGTTCACAATGCTCACGAAGGAGCTCTGACAGCACTGATATCCAGGGAGGATGAAGTATGCAGCAGTTCAGGACCTCCAGAAGGAAGGCTGAGGAAAGCCCTTTGGTAATGGGATGTCCTTTTTCTGTAGGCTTTCCTAGTGAAGAAAAGACAACCAAAAAAAAGTGAAAAAAAGAAATAAGAAACAGGTATCTTAGTTTGCCATCTCTTGTATTGTTAATAAAGTACAAAAATTTACAAAAATTTGTTTGAAATTAAAGCGCAAAGTATGATATTAAAACACAATGGCTTCAGTTTAAGACAACATTCACAAAACAAAATCCAGCATTTAACAGTTCTGCAGGCTTCCTCTAAAAGAACACCTACTCAAAACACAGCGCTGCACAGATGCTACAAAGAACAGCTCCAAACACCAGCCTCCCTTACAGCTAATCAGGGTGACAGCAAAAACAAGCAAGCTGCTGACGAAATTCAGCTGTTAGAAATGACTCAGCAGAACCCTCCCCAACCTGCGTGCCTCCTCTCACTGCCACCAGTCTTCACTGAATATTCATTACATCAGAATACATTTTCACTAAGAAAAATGCATGTGAGGTAAGAAGGAAGTAAGATGTTAGGCACTGCAACTACCATAAGAAAATTCACTAACCAACAGACAGGTTACATCATAGTTACAAGGCTGGACTATCAAGCATGCTGCTAGCAGCACCAGCCTCATTATTGGAGTGAGGTATACAGAACAGAGCAAAGGAAAAAAACAATTTGAGAACTGAAAAAAGCTGTTTTACCTGCAGGAATTGCTTGAAACGCGTTAAAGAAGCCTTCTGTCCCACGTTGGTAATTGCTTCAATTCTGCAGGAATAACAGCATGTCTCAAAATCTACTTAGCTGAGTTTGATTCACAGACAGAGAGATGAGAAAAGGTGGAGGAGTCACTTAAGAGCAAGAACTCAAAAGGTAAAGACAGGGACTATTTCCCATCCCAAACACAACCACCATACCGTGGGATATAGTCTTCTTGCATCACCAGCAACAGCTTCCAGAACTGACAGTGGTACTGTTTCATGAGAGCATGGCCACACACCTGCGGTACAGAAACACACAAACATCAGATTCCGGCTCTGGGCCTCAGTTTAGCACGACACCTTCAATCAACTTGTTCAATATCGATGGCTTAATATTTCATCTGAACACTAAGAAAGACACCTACATCTACTGAGAAAGAAACAAAGCCTCCTGGCTGCCCCACTGCTGGAACAACCACCTGCTTCTTCCTGTTGAATGGGTGGTCATCATTAATACCACCTCGGTGTGACCCTCCTCTCATGCCAGTCTCTACCCCCCACCCACCAAAATATAACACCTCTCCCTAAAACACCATTTGTTGAGGCACACTGTGGCCATTTCCCAATCCTGAATACTGCAGTATGTACCCATCGTTTCTTCATGCAGACAGTCCATCAAACACCTCTGGTGTGTTCTGTACTTTACTTTTGCGTTTTGTACATTTTTAGAAGGCACTGGAGAAGCACAATGCTGCATACAAATGGATCGTGTTTGACAATGCACCCCTCCTACCTCCAACCTTCAGATTTGGCTCTTATTTAGGACATCCCTGCATCCTAGACTGCAGGATCAATACAGGTTAGGCTCTGTCCCTTTCAATAAGAAAGAATCCATCCTGTCTTATGAAGTAGCAACAGAAGCTGAAAAGGACACAGGGCCTCACTCTCTGCACTGCGCTGTACAGACTGGCACCAAATGATGAGCAGATGTTACTCTTACAGGAGCACGCAACTACTTTTAAAATATTAGGAATCTTGAACTAGATTCAGCCCCAAAGCTGTATATACAGGAACCTGGAAATATTCACATTCCTTTCTGAGGAAAACATGGACAGGTTAAAAAAAAAGAACTAGCTGTTAAAACCCCACCTCTGTCAGCAATCTCTTCTTTCTCATACTAAAATGTCACCAATTGGGATCCCTTTAACCACCAGTAATCCCTGTGACTGTCTCATCTCAGAAAACAAGCATGGCTTAATTTTTTTTAAATTAAAGAGACAAAAATCCCGTTTGCTAATGTTCTTTTTCAGAGCTCTGCTGCTAAGTGGGCTCACACTGTGACACCACTGACCTCCAGAAAATCATACAGAAGTGTGGCTGTCACAACCACCAGAGGTTCCATGTTCAGCATCTGAGCAAGCCAGCACCACCCATAGCTCAGCCCATGGGGATGGGCCTAGAAAGCAGGAAAACAATTTAATGTTATAGAACATGCAAAACACTATTAGAAAAACACATATCTTTTAACTTCTATTCTCTTCCATAGTTATTTTACAACAGCCTTACATATGACTTGTGATGAAAGTACTACAGAAGCAAAGGTCTATGCTACAAATTACTTTGTTTGTTCCAGTTGTGACCACCTCCCTCCAAATACATCTCAAGCTGGTTTAGGTTCAGCACACTTCAGCTGCAAGCTGAGTGTTCAATACATTTGGGATAGCAGCAAAGTTCTGACTGTGCTGTTACACAACCATACCCCTTGTTTGTTCCCATAAGGCCAGCGGAGCTGAATGACAGCAGCATACAGACGAATCAGTCCTGACATCCGTTTAAGAAAATGATCTTCCTCTTCCATCTTAGAATCCTGAACTAGATACCCAAGCATCCTAAATAGGAGATGTTACAATATTAGCACAACTAAACACATTCAGACCAATTTTTGCAGCTCTCAGCTTTAAGTCAACTGTGCTGAGACGAAGGATACTCTGAAACTGTAAGAATTACTGCAAAGGCTGATTGTTACTTCATGGATCATATATTCCACTGATTTATATCACACAGAATCTTTAAGTCCTGTATTGGATATTTCAACTGAAACCAAGCCATGGCTATTACCTGCTCTTTGGGAAGATGAAGCAAAAGAGCTTCCATTGCCCCTAAAAATATTCCCAAAGCTGAAGGACACAGCATCCTCCAGGGGTGCAGCTTCAAGAGCTGCACACTTCTGAGTAAACCTTCAGAGTCTGTGCCAACATGGCGCAATGCCTTTGTAATTAAAGACAGGAAAGAGTGGAGTTCACTCAGGAGAAAACATTATTTGCCCTTCTACAGCTGAAGAACTTCAGTAATTAATTTACCTTTGATATTCTTCCATAGAAGCTCCCTCTTTGCATGCAGGGTAGAATGGCACAGAATAGGGGCACGTCTTGTGCAGATGAGCTAAAAAGAGTTCTCCAACTCGAGGGTATGCTTCCCAGATCCCTGATATCACCAGTGCAATTGGGAAAGCTGACTCACGGTGAGAAGCTACTTCTTCTTCTCCTTGTCTCTGGAAGGGGAAAAAAGAAAGTTGAAGAGGGACAACAGCGTCCGAAAGAACTTCCTAAAGCACCAGCTACCTTTATGTGCTCGATAAAGAGAATAGTTCCTCACCACAAATTTCTCTGCAAGCTTGTAATAAACAAAATCCAGGCCTTGTGGGAGCTGAGTCACCAATACAGTTTCCCCTGCGCTCTGAACAGGCTTTCCAGAGAGCAAGTTATTGAGCTTGTCAAATATTTGTCTTAGCTGAGAGCCTGTAAATAGAGCAGAAAGGTAGAGACAGAAGGTCAGGAGAAAACAGACAAATCTTAATCAGATCCCATCAAGAAACCATAGATCTACACCCTGAGGAGCGAGGCTCCTCCAACTGCTGCAATTAAAGAAATGGGATCATGATGAAGCAAGGTGCCTCTGAGGGAAGCGAGACACTTGAAAACCATAAGCAATGCTGTGCTCTAAAGAATCCGGCGCTTCCTATAGCAGCTCTCTCTTGTAGGGGTAATTATGGAAGCGTTGGGTATTTGTGTCCTACCAAAATCATCACAGCTAAAGGCATTATAGTTGGATTGGGTTCTTAGCATTTTCCTGACCTGCAATGGTAGAGATTTGGCTCACAGGGATGGTAACTGCTTTCTGCAATTCCATTCTTATCTTCTTTACCTGCAGAAGAACAACAACAATTAAAGAAACCCACCACCACTCCAAAAACCTTCACAGAACAAGAAGTCTGACCAAGGCTGGAGGGCAGAGCTTCAGTGATACGACAGCATGAATGAGCAGATTGAACAAGGGCTGTTAGAAACTGTTCTCACGCTCCCTCACATCCACTAGAGAGGAATATAATCACTCTTCAGCAGTGTTAATCACTTGTTCATACCTCAGCGTCTTTGGAGTGGCTCATTGCACTGAAAGCAGCAGCACACTGGGCCGCAGTGTCTTGAAGCTGCTGGTACCACTTCATAACGCCTTCCCCTGCCTTGACTGAAAGCGCTGCATAAAAAAAACAACAACAATTTAAAAAGTTAGAGAAGTTGTGCTGTCACAAGAATAAGATTCCAAAATAGCATCTGGCAAAACAGTAAAACAGAGCATAAAGAGAAAAGGAGAATGAGGAGAGAAAAGAAAGCCCAACCAACCTCCCTTCTGCTGCTTTCCTCCCGCTGGCTGCGCAGGGGCAGGAGTCTGAGCTTCTGCTTGCTGCTTCTTCAGTAACTCCTCCTGCTTCTGTTTCTTTTCCTGCTCATCTCTCCTCTTCTTTTCTTCCACAGCTGCAGCGATTTCTTGCTGCATGCTGGAGATCAGCCCTCGCATTTCCTTCAGGGCTTGTTCAGTATTGGCCACATCCATTTGAGAAGGGAAACCTCTCTATCAAGAGACAGAGAAGGCAATACAGCACCAGTCCTTGGCTCTGCTATACATAGACCACCATATCAAAGAGCCCAAAGCCTTGGAAGCACTAGGCTGTGTTAGAACAAGCTGCCTTGGAAGAGAATCGTTGGAAGCTCTAAGGGACAAGCAAAGGGAAGAACAACCCTTTACCTCACTAGTGGTGCGGATGAGTCCTGACACCAACCCACAGATCTGGTTGCCTCGATTACTGTATGCAGAAAGGTCAATTTTCAGCAAGTCCTTGTGCTTGTAATTGGGATCAATCTGCTGGTTCAGCTGCAGCAGTTCCTCCTGAATCGAATAAAGGCGACGTAATCTTTCCTGGCCTTCTTCCCTACGCAATCGCTCCTGCTCTTCCTGGCGCTGCCTCTGCTGCTCTGCCTCACGCAGCTTTAGGTTCAGTATCTGGAGAGAGGATGAGACAAAGTCCAGTAACAGCAGCTTTAGAGGTGCTTTCTGTCTCGAGGAAAGGAAGATGCATACGGAAAAAAAACCAACACCACAAAAATCCCACAATTTTTCTTCAGTTATGGTCTGAATTCCCCCCACAGAAGTACTACAGAGCCTGGAATAGCACGACTGACAAATTTTGCTGCCTACAGCACCGTTGGAACCACAGGACTGGAGGTTCAAAGGGAATCTTAGGACTGTTTGGTAGTCATAGGGTTGGAAAGAGGGAAAAAAAGAAATTCAAGAAGATTCAGGTAGAAGCTAAAGACAGAAAGCATATTCCACTTTCCTCAAGTAAGTCAGCAAAGTTATAAAGATCTGCCTAAGAACATCCCAAAGCACCACTTTTATATACAAGATAAAATACTCTGACTCTACAAAAGGCAAACCAGCCCCTAAAGAATAGTGCCTCCTCTACTAAACACAGTGCCTTGTCCAGTTCCAAAGAGCAGAACAAAAGCCCTCATCAGCAATCTTTGAACAGAGGTTAGCTCAGTTCAGCTCACTGCTCCGCCCTACAATGTGTGCACCTTTACCATACTTCCACCACAATGCAGCAGGGCCGAGGGCAGCACCACAGAATATCTTCTCACAGCACAACTGCCACGTACTGGCAAATACATCAGTTGGCTCTTCTCACTTCCCACCGCAGAGCCATGCTCTTTGATAACACAGAACTGTCACACACCTTTGCTCTGTGTCGGTGTTCTTCTTTCAGCTTCTCTTGCTGTCCCTGAGTTTCCTTTAAACTAAAACAGATAGAGAAAAAGCATTCTGTTAAAGACATGAACAAGAAAACACAGTCACACACACACACAGCGAATTGCTGGTAATATTTTTCAAGAATTAATCCTCCCTTTGATTAAACGTTAAAACATCTTAAGGATACCAGAGCTAATCTCACCTCTTCTCCATCACTTCCCGCAATTCTTGGATCTCCTGACGCCGCTTCAGCTCCTTCATTTCATCAAACCGTTTCAGCTGTTCTCTCGCCATGTCGCATGCTGCCCTCACCATCTGCTCCTGCTGCTCCTGCCGCTGCCGGAGCCTCTCCTGCAGGATGCACAGGTGCCAGAAGCACCACAGTGTAGCACCCGAATTCACCAGAAGGAAATACAAGCAGAGCTGTCCAGAGACAGCAACGGGGTCCACGTGATGCTGTCCTACACCAATGTCCCAGACAGTGGTTTAGGATCAGTCACGCTTTTGTTTTTATTTACCCTTCCTTTCATCCTGTATATCTCTTCATACATCTGAATGCAGCCTTCGACTTTTGCCATTTTAGATACAGGAGGGATTGGAAGGACTTCTTGATTCACTTCCAGCACACCAGGATCACTGCTTCCCTGCAAGGCCAGCATACAAGTAGACTGAACATAGCATCCAAAACTCACGAAGGAAACCTCTTAAACTGCACATTATTCATGGAAAAACAGACAGCTGAGTCAACCAACGTGCAATTTGTAGAGCGGTTAAATAACCCAGCCTCACAATTCTAAGGTATCTTCTGTCAGCTACATCAAGGTTGGACAATGAATTTTCCCAGTCATTAAATCTGGAAGCAGAGATAGCAAGAGCTCACTGACTTAGAGTGGAGGGAACCCCCAGGCATTCTGTGCATTCACAGAAGATGTTAAGCTGGAGGAAACCAGGATTCGTTTATTTTTTTAGACTGTTCTTCAGAAGGAGCCCTCAGCCTCCCCAAGAGCTTTTGTCAGATCCTGTTGATATATTCCTCAAGTCTACACGGGGCCAAGACGGGGCAAACCTTCACCACTCAACATCACTGCTGTGCACGAAGCTCTCTAACGCAGAGCTGCAGACATTTGTTCTCAGGGGGTTCATCAACTTCACTGCTCCACAGCTCAGCCTCCCCCCTTCGTCCCCTTTAAAGAACGCTGCTCTTCACACCCATCGCATCACCCCGGTTATGCCACAGAGAGCTGAAGCAGCCCCCCCCCCCCCCACACACAAAGTAACACAGCAGAACCCAAAACGCATCAGACGTTTCACAGCGGTAAGGAAGCTCTTTGTCTCAGCGCGGGCTGCAGTTGCAGCTACCTTGGTCTCACTCCGTGAGGGCGGTGAGGGCTCCTCGCAGGCGGGCGCTGAGCTTTCCTCAGCGGGCGGAGCCGTGTGAGAAGCGGTACCGCCGGGCGCACAAACGGAGCGTGCCGCCGCCTGGGCCGACGAACCGGCCATCCTATCCAGGACCCAGCCGGCATAGGAGGACAGCATCAGAGGAGAAATGCATCCCTCCAAGATATCCTGGGGAGAAACGCGTTTTGGCGAATAAGAAAGGTAACGGCGACCCGCGGCTCCGCGCAGCACCGCCCAGCCCTACTGCTGAGAAGGGCTCCCGCCGCCCCGGCCCCAGGAGCCTCACCTCGTCCCTGTCCGAGTGACGGAAGTATTTCAGCCGGCCTTTGCTGGAGGCGCGCAGGGCTTCCAGCGTCTCCCAGCGCAGATCCCTCGCCTCCATGGCCGACCCCGCGCCTTTATAGGCCGCGCCACCGCCCCGCCGGGCGCACCGCCACTTCCGCTTCCCCAGCGGCGCCGCCATCGCCCCCTGGCGGCCGGGCGGAGCTCTGAGCCTCTCTGCTCGCTCAAGAGCCGCAGCGTGGCGCCCCGCTGGCGCCGCCTATCGCAGAAAACGCCGGGCGCGGGAAGAGCGGCTCCGCTGCCGCGCCGGTTTGCGCCGCTCCTCCTCTCCTCGCGCCCTCCCTGGCGGTTCAGTGACCCAACGGGCGCTTGTGCCGCTGCCCGGGAGCGGCTCGCGGCACTGCTGACGTAGGCGAGGTGCGGGATCGCGGTGCCCGTATCCAGAGCCGCGCCCAAGAAACTAAAGCCCGGAAGCTTTTGGGACGCAGCACAGTAAAGACAAATGCTCCAATATAATCAATTAAAATTTAGTTTATTTCTTTTTATTACCATAGCACCTTTAGGGTTTTTTTTTTTAAAAAGTTACACACAAAATGACAGAATTCTCCAATAACAATTATCTTAGAAAACCTTTATGACGAACAGTGCCCCGTGACACAGCAATAAGATACAAAAGCGTTAAAAAATAAAAGCAGTGTCTACCTTTGTCCCCATAAGGAACCACTCACAGGGAGGAGCGGAAGGGCAGCAATGAGCTGCAGGACCAGCCCCACAGAGCTGAGCTGCCAGAGCGCACAGCTGGGTCAGACGGAGGCATGAAGCAGCAGTAGCCACCCTCCAACGGGCTTTGAGCTGATCAGCATTTCATGCACACGCTGAATTCATCCAGCATTCACAGTGAGACCCGGGTGAGGCGCTGCTGAGGTCGTGCTGCAGCCTTCCCTTTGAACACAGATGGTTTGGGCACAGTCGTGGGGCCACTCAGGCTCAGGAGACCAGGATTGGGGTGAGGGGTAAAGCAAAATCAGCATCATACTAAAAAACATGAGGATCACAGAGCACACAAGAGTCAAGTTAAAAAACAACCAACCAAACAAAAATAAATCATTATTTCTGATATAAAACTGTTTACAAACACCGTAGTGGTTCAGGAGATAAGTTCTTGTAAGCATTAAGCCCCAGGCATGTCCCTTATTTTCAGCTTCACGCTTTCCTGAGAGGTGGGTGGACTTCTCTCCCACCATCCCATCACCCACTGCACCACCAGAGCACGTAACAACAAGAAGCAGGAGTAGCACATGATCTCCCCCAGTACAGAATACAGAAAATGGGGGGGGGGAAGAAAAAATGAAGTGTGAAACATTAACACAAGTAAAACCACTGCTGGGTTTAAAGAGCTGAAAGCATCCAGAGCTCATAGGATGAAAAGGGCCTTTTTCACCACATGAAAAACCATCCTGTTTTGGGGCACAGCTTACAGAGTACTGCCAACCTCCATCACCAAGCCAGCCCTGCTAATGCTCTGCACGCTAAGATTCCATGCTACCATCACTCCATCATCTCCTGCTGCAAAGAAAACACTTCTCCCTTAAGTGACCCTGAAATTTCTCCATTTTCAACCCATTTTCTAAACAACGTATGGCTTTGACATAGGGCTTATTTTGTGCTTAAGAGCAGAGGTGCAGAGAGAGCACAGCCCTCAAGGAGAAGAACGAGAGCGGCTGGGAGAGCCCAGCAAGGCACTGTCTCCGAACACATTGGCATAGGAAGATTTGAGGAACTGGACGTAGTTCTGCATGCTGCGATTCGTGCTCTCCGACTGCTCCAGCCGATCCTTTAAGTCCTGCAGGCGGCTCTCATAGCGGCGCTCTGCCTGTAACAAAGCACAGCACAAGGCTGAAAGGCAGCAGCACTCAGCCTGCTCACTTCTTCAGCTGTTCCGAGAAATCCCCACGGCCAGCGAGGATTAGCACAGCACTGGATGGCATTGCCACGGATGGTGCTGTAGCATTACTGTTTGTTCTGCTCAATCCCAACATCATTCAACAACCCGACAATAAATGACAGGAGACAACACAGCTAATTGGTTGGCCTTCTTAAACTGATTCGCATAGTTGTATGTTTAATTCCACACATCGCAGAAAGCCAACCTGACCTGATTCATGTGCCAATCCAATTCCAAGTAAAAATAATGTAAACGAGCAGCATAGATACACAATATAGAAGAGTCTCACTTCTAGGATCACAGTATATCTGACGCCATCTGACACAAATCCCATCTGAACATAATTGCTTTCTTACACACACTTCAGCTTAGAACAAGTTCTAAACGTTTTTTGCAGGGACCTCTGTGCACAGACAGACTGCTACCAGGATGCTGCCAGCAGTGAGCACTCCTCACAGCTCACTCACATCATCTCTGTTCCGACGCAGCTGGTTCAGCTCTGTCTTAGTCCTACTCAGCTGGGTCTCCAAATCCAGCACCTTGGACTGGGCTGCCCTCTCTCTGGATGTTGCTCGTTCTCGAGTATGTTCAACCTGCACAGAACAGGAAAACAACCTTGTCAAGAGGCGTCTGTGGAAGAACGATGCCCACAGATCCTCTGTACATTTACTTGGGCAGATTCCTGTACATAAGCACCAGGTCAGCCCAGGGCTTTTCTTACTTCTGTTGCAAACAGTAGTGTCATAGGCTGGTGTGGCATTTCCATTTTACAGTCTGGACAGTTACAGGAACAACAAGAAATCTCTTACTTGTCGTTTGGCATCCTCAATGGCCATTTCCAGCTGACGAGCCAGGGAGCTGCACTCACGGGTCTTCTCTTCTAACCTCAGCTGGCACTGATGGATCGACTCCTCACGCTTTGCAATGACCTGAAGGAACTCCACATTCTGGGCACTCGTTGTTTCTAGTTTTCTAGGTCAAGACAAGGCAAGAAAACCTATTCATTTTAAACAGAGAGTGTTTCAGACTGCCTTTCTGTTAGGTCTCGACTAGCTTGGAAGGTGATTCTGTGCTCCAATAAATACTTCATTTCTCTAATCAGAATTTCTAAGATTGAGGGACACTGAGTGTTCACACACACACCTTTCTCCAGATGTTGTCACTAACAAGAACTGATAAACAAAAATAGTCTAATATTCAGTAACCTCAAATCTGACCAGCTAGACTGGACAAGGAGCTGGTCTCTGCTGTGTAGGCACAGTCCTTTCTAACAACATTTGTCAAGTTTGCTGCGAGAACCTACAACTCCCTGTCTAGTGGACAGTTCCTGATTGGAGATCCCTGTGAGATAAGCAAACGTGCAGAATCCTGGAGGCAAGCGGGGGCATGGGAACAAGCCTGAAGATGTTTTGATTCTGTGGAAAAAAAGCACAACAGAGTATGGAAAGGAAAGTCAATAGAACAAGAGAGCCTAATATTTCTAACCTTTCTAGCTCCTCCACCTTCAAGGTGAGCTGCTTTTTCTCCTCCTGGGCAGACTGATATCTCTCTTTTGTCATCTCCATTTTGTCCCCCTGGAGCTCAATCTAAAAATTACAGCCATTGGTTACTTCACAGAACAGTCACTACACACACGACCAACCTCCTAAAACACACGCTGCTCTCCAGAAGGAAATATTCAGTCATATTTCTGGAGAGTCCTAGAAAAGGAACAGTGGATAGAAGGCAAAGCACTGAACACACAAAGCTTCCATTTTGTTGGAGCTCGCAGCTAATGCTTAGATAGCTACAAGAAAATTCTTTGAAACTTCAAAGGAAAAGCCAGGTTGGTAAAAGCTTGCATGCAGAGCAGACACCTCTAAGTACAGCAAAGCACACGCACTAAGAACAGCCACATACCTGACAGGAGCCCACAGAGACACCACAGACTTAAACACGAGGAAGGTTTACCATTCCAAGCCAAGGAGAGTAAAGCTGTCAAGACTACAAGATTATTTGCTGCATCCTGAGGCATGACTGTAGATGTCCTGCCTGTCTACAATTGTCCTGAACCACCTACACAGTGCTCCTGGGAACATAAAACAGGGACTGGGAAAACAACCTGAGATGAGGGTGAGAAAACAAGGTTGGGACAGCATTATCAGCAGAAGACCACAGGAGGAAAAGCCAACAAGATGATGGAAGTAACAGAAGGGAGTGTCAACATTTGCAAGCGTTGCCACTGCTGCAGTTCAGGTCCCATTATGGTTCTGCACTCAGGGATTAGAAAGCTTTCAAGCAGTAAGCAATGCCGGTAGCTACGCTGCAAGCTTCTCGCACAAAGACATGGCACACACCTTTATTTTGCAGTGCACGTTTAATCTTTTCAACAAGAGACAAGAACAGAGACGGAGCAGTTCGAACCTTCCTGCGATCAGAAATTGATCTTGGTCTCAGAGATGCTGCGTTGCAGAAGCTCTCTGCCAGTCCCTTACCCGCTGACGGAGATCTGCGATCATGACAGACAGCTCCATGTTCTTCTTGTCATAACTCTGAAGCTGGTCCTGACATTCTGCCAACTGTGTCTCCGTGATCCTCAGGATCTCAGGCAGCTTTTCCAACTCAGCAAGCTGGCTCTGGAACTGCTTGCGAGCCTAATGAAGGCAACAAGCAATTTTCAAACGTTTAGAAACTTTTTAGTTTAGACGGTATTCCTTTGAAAGCTTTGGTAATTTGCACCATGGGGACACTGTGGGTATTTGTCAGGTATTGGAGTTCGAGGTGTAATTAAGGTCTTCTACCCCCTTACGATTTGATGTCCATGGGTCCTGGGCTCCAATTTTACTAGAAGCACAAGCTATTTTACAAGGACAGCTGTTCCGCAGCAGACAGTGGCACTGTTCTAAGCCACAGCAAAAAAAATGCACTACACAATCTAAACATCTCTAAAGAACGTTATACAGTCAAGGACTTGTTAAATCTTCAATAACTTTTGCAGAAAGAACAAAGCCTGAAAAAAGCCAATCAAAAAAAGGCAAAGCACATCTGCAACATATCAGCCTCCAGAGGAGTTTAGTACCAGTTCGATCTCCTTGTTCATTTCATCCTTAAGGGCCTTCTTCTCTTTATCACACTTCTCCAGTTTTGCTGCCACATCATCTGCTTCCATGCGGGTCTTCAACACCTGGGCACACAAAAAACAACTATACTTTACCTGTTATATAGTTTTCAACACACGTGCTGCCTTTTGGAGTAGCTAAAACTGCTCAAGAATCACCAACAAGTTTCTTACCACCCTAACTATCACTCCAGGCTAAACTTGGAATGGAAATTCACTTTTACTTCTCCTGCCCACACCATTTGGGTTTCCTAAATACCAAAATGTCCAAAGTCCACTCCTCTCCCTCTCCCTCCTGCATCCCCCCAGAGAAAAACACAAAACCAAACAATCCAGGGACAGAACTCATCAGACTGAAAGGCAAAGAACGGGATCTCACCATTTTCCTTTACCTTTTGAAAAGGAGTAAGGAAAAAAATAATTCAGGGCTGTGTTGGGTTTGCCTTTTTCTTTTTTCCCCTCTCCATTAATCAAGATCTCTGCCATAGCTCTCCCTAATGATAAAGTTACCAGCAGATACTGAGGAAGGGGATTCTCCCACCCTTTAGCACTAAAGCACATGGCAGTCTGAATGCCAAAACCACAGGAATCTCCGAGAGCAATGGAAGGATTAACAGAATAAACACAACGGTAACGAGAGAAAGCACACCTGTGTGAGGAAGGAATCCAAAAGGTGCCCACCTGTGACTTGTAGGTTTCAATCAGGTCTTCATAATTCCTGACAGAGCTCTTGAGCTGCTGAACTTCCATGTGCGCTTGATTCAGCTTCTCCTCCATAGGGACCACACTGGCCTGGAAACAAAAAAAGCATCTTCCTGAGTGTGTGAATGTAACTGTTACACAAGCTGCTTAATGCTGTCTAGATTGGAAAACAAACAAACAAATAAACAAAACTGTCAGTGTAAATTAGCGAGACTTCCCTAGCAAGCTTCCCCATCATATTAAGGATACGGTGAAACAAGTTTGAAACTAAGCAGCAGCAACAGGGCAATGCACCTCAGTTGTCAGAGGCCAAGAAACTCACTGTAATTTCTGCTTCTTCGCACAGCATCTCAGCTTTGAGTCACTGACCTTTAGTCTTTCATTTTCCATTCTGAAAGAAGTGGTCTCTGTAGTTTGCTGGTGCAATTTATCCATCAAGGCATCTCTGTCCTCTCGCATCCTGTCCTCCAGGTCTGCCTGCTGTTCTAGCAACTCTGCAATACGGCTGCCATGCAGAAAGAAAATTAACCCTCGAATGAGAATAAAGCTGAAGACTCCCAATTCTTCACTATTAGCTTCAGAGACATGGCCTTTCACTACCCTGTCACCCTCCTGCTTCATTCACATATACGTATCTACATTCTGTTCAGCTACCTCAATCTTCGCTCACCGAAAACCAACCTGAATTGTCCCCCTGGAACTCCAATGCATTGCCTCCAAGATACACATGATAAAGAAATCATTCTCTCTTGTCTCATATCCCTACCTACTTTTCCTTCCTGCAGCAACAACTGTAGTGCAGTGATACACGTTTATTTACTATCATGGGAAAACTGCCATGAACTAATCCCTTTCACTCAAGGATCTCAAACACCTCAAAAGAAAGAAATCCCTAATTATTTAAAAGCATTTAAAAAGGCAAAGGATCAGAGAGATTTAAGAGTAAACCCTTACAGCCCACCTTTGCTGTGGCAAGTCAACAATAGAAACCACATCTTTGTCTCCTG
Source organism: Centrocercus urophasianus (assembly GCF_019232065.1). Classification (NCBI taxonomy): domain Eukaryota; kingdom Metazoa; phylum Chordata; class Aves; order Galliformes; family Phasianidae; genus Centrocercus; species Centrocercus urophasianus. Next base: position 3,576,641 of record NW_024884911.1, on the reverse strand, counting down.
ATCCCTCCAAACTCTGCTACCCATTGACAGGGCTGGTTTTGCTTGGATGCTTGCTGACAACTCAAATTATTTAATTACTGTATTCAATTAAATCATCCTTGAACTACGAACTCATTCACACCCATGTTAGTTTCTCCATACTGATCTTATCTTCACCTGTTCACTGTAACCATCTCCAATTCAAGGTCGCTCTTATCCTTCACTACTTTGTTGTAGCGACTCCTCCAAGACTCCAGAGTAGAAAGTGCCTCTGCAACGTAATTGTCCTATCAACAGGAAACACAGACGACAAAAATGTTACTGGACTAGATGTGGGATATCTCTACAGCATGCAGATGCTGCTATGAATAAGCATCATATGTGCAGAGACTTCATTAAGACTTAAAAATGTCAAAGCATTTATTTTTGTTCTTCCTGATTCTTCACACTGTGGTCTTCAACAACACTGCTGTTAGAAAATAAACATAACAGCACAGAAAGAGAATCCTCTTTGAAGACAGCAAATGAACAACCAGGAGTACAAAGCATGGGTAAAATTTTGGTACTGGCTCTGGTCTCCAATATTCTAAAAAGAAGGAAAAGATCAAGGTAGTTCCCACGTTCCCTTCTGACCATCTAACTTTTCTATGTTTCCTTGATATCCTTCAGTAAGTTTTCAGTAGGAAATCCCAGTGCATTTTGAAGCCTTCGTACTTTTCTGCTCTAACAACTTTGTGGATTAACAACCGACTTCATTCAGAATTCTCAGCCAAAACCACCAGCTTTTATTTTCCTGGCTTTTGTCAATCCTCAGACAGTGCTGAAGAACAAGGTGAAAAAAAAATCAGACCTGATATTTTTGTGACAAGAGAAAACTGGATTTGTTCTAAGCCTAGCGCAAATGGGCCAAGGCACCGAGACAAAAATAATCCTCATCAGTCGAAAGCAGAGGCCCTCCCCAGGACTGCTTCCAGAAACCAAAGGTGTAGAGGTACGACCTGAAATGAGGTCTCCCTTTGGGTATCACTGGTACCTTCTCTGCCAGCTGGACAGCCAGCTGCCCTGCACACTCCTCACTCCGCTCTGCCCGCTCCTTCTGTGCACGGAGGGCTTTCTTCAGGGCTTCTTTATCACGGCCTGCCTTCTGCCTTAGTTCTTTCAGCTGTTCCTTGATACATTCCACCTCTGCCTTATGCTGAGCTTCACTGCACTCCAGATTCTGCAGTGGGGGGAGGAAACACAGCACAGGGAATAAAGTCCTTACGCCTACATACCTAAAACAGCAACTGATTTCCTAGAAACAATGGAAAAAGATTGGTGTACAACCTCAACCCTTCAGCCTGTGGATACTTGCTACTTCATCCTGCCCTGACACGAACAGACACATCAGCACCAACTCCAAGAGTGAAAGAAGCATTTATGCCCACGTGGATATAAGGAAGCTGAAACACTGCAAAGCTATATTTAATTCCAGTGCATTCTAGAGCGTTGTCTGCTTGTAAACAAAAAGCTACAGCCTACTCTACCTACACAAATTGTTTCACTGCAAGGTACAAAATAACAACACAGGAGAAAAATTAGCTTGAAGATGCCAAAATTAAGTCCTTCAAGAGAGTTTTTGTTACCAATCTGGTTTCTAGAAGGGCTTAAAACACAGAAATTATTCCCAGCATTGCACCTTGATACAAAAGATTTCATGTATCAGAATTAAAAGTTGCCTCTCATACATCCTCAGCTCCAATGCAATGAGGCAAATCTCACTCCAATTTAAAGGGCCGTAACTCTTACGGCCTCTTGGTACTTCAGAACCAAACTTCTCTGTCCTTATCCCTATTTGTATATTTCCTCTTTCACAAACTGCTCTCCAGAATGCTGATTTTCACCCTGACCGAGGGAAATACGGGTCCCCATCCCTTCTCATCTACCCCAGAACATTCTTTCTATTAACTGAGATACCCACACATAATGTTGATACTTTATGCAGCTGCAGAGCTAAGCAAAGGGAAATACTCCTATCAACCAGCTGCACACACACAAAACCTACCTGGATCTGCGTGCTCAGCCGGTTGTTCTCAGCTTCCTTATGTCGAAGCTGTGCTTGTAAATGGCCTCTCACAGATTCCAACGATTTTGAGAGCTCACCTGCTGTCTTTGCCTGTTCCTAAATGAAATGCAAACAAGTCACACATTTCTCTTCAGTAAGCAAGTGAGAAGGAATGCTTCCTGTCACGTAGCCATTTGGTGAAGAAATCTTTTGCTGTCTCCAGCCATCTCCACCTTCCTCAGATGTTCCTTCACAGCTCCTCTTTTCCAGCAAAATGGGCAACAAATAAACAACCATTTATTTTACACCAGAGGTAAATGACTGCCCTGGAAGATTTGCTCAAGCGAAAAACATCCTCTGTCTCATCCACTACATTTGCCTTTTCCTTCTTAACCAGAGGGGCAAACTGGAATTTGAGATCAGGAACCCACCAGACCTTAAGCAAAAAGGTAATTCAGGAGTAGGCCCAAACAAGGAGAGAATACTGCCTCTGCATCTTAGTGATGGATGCTTTCTCAGCAGAATATTGAGCCCACAGCTGTGTGGGAATAGCTGTCTATTTTTATAGATATATATGTATGAACAATATATTTATAAACAAACCAGTCATTTGATTCCTTATCAAGTAATTGGCTGCAAGTACAAACCCACATTCTGTACTATTTGTGAAGGTGAAGCAAGAAGGGGATAACAGAATAAGGAAGCTACCTTTTCTTCCTGTATCTGAAGAGCAAGATTGTTGATCTCTTTTTCTTTCTCCTGAAGCCTCATCTGAAGTTGCTGGAAAACAAACACCAGTCAGATTTTAAGTCACAAACACATTCAGGTTAGCAGGTGGAGGGAAACAGGAGTAATTGCCTCCCTCCAGACACCATTGGATCCACAGCTCTGTCTGGTATCCACAGCAACACCACCTTTAGCCTCCTGCTGCCTCCTCAAACAGAAAGCAATAAGGAAACACACAATTGCTTTAAAGGGGCTCAGAACACCCGATCAGAAACCAGGACTTGATAGGACTACACAGCCCACAGATTAAGGACACTGCCTGCATCTCAAATTTTATCATTTCTGGCAATACAAGAACACTTTCCTCAGTTTACAGACGAGGAAACGGGGAAAAAAATGGTGCCAGATCATTCACACAGTTACAAAAGCAGGAACAGAAGGCTTACCCTCTTTATGTTTTGCTACCGTTAAGGATAGCACGATAAACCTACAGAAACAATAAGATGATATCCAAACTGAAGAACAATATCCCAACTGTCAGGCTATTTTTGCAGTAGGTATTTTTTTCTTTGCCACCCCAGAGACACCTTTTCAAAGTATGTAGTAGAATTCTTGCTTTGTACATCCAGCACAAAGAAAAAGTCAAGCACAGCCATTTGTGCTTGAACTGAACGTGGTAAGGACACACGTATCCCAAACTGTTTCTCACAGCAGAATACTGCAAATCATAACAGTGTCCTTGTATGCAGGTCTCAGCTGTGGTGTCCCCAGTCTAAGCTCCATATTTGATAGGCTTGAAAACTGATTCACTTTGCCATGCAGGTTGTTAATCAAAAGGGCTCCAACAGCCACAAACACAAGAATACTTTTCTAAAAGGCATTAGAGTCAGATCAGAAGGCTGAATACAGACAAAGAGCTTGCAATTTTCTCTCTTCCTGCACAGTAAGATGTTTTGGTTTGCTTACCAACTTCTCTGTATCTGAGTCAGCCAACATTTTCAACAGCACACCTTGCTTCTGCAATATCTTCTGAGCATCCCTCTGCAAAATAAAGAAGGGAGAAAAGCTGTTAACTAAAAAGCCTGCATTTTACAGATTTTGAAGATGGAACTGTAGAAATCAACCGGTCTCCCCCTTGTTGCAGCAGCAATTACCAGAAGATACCAAGCATGGAATTTGCTCAGTACTTCACGTATCAAAACCTATCTCAAAAAGCTTTCCCAGTTCTCCTATACAAAGATGGTAACAAGAAGCACAAGGGCAAAATATGAACTTCTAGAACTCTCTCATTACTCAGAGTCACGTAAAAAAAACTCAATCCTCTTCTCCAGTCTCACTGGTGGCTGACAGAATAGTTAACATTGGCCTGCCTGCGTTCAAAGGGAACGAAAACTACAGGAAGAATAGCAATTTCCAGATGAGAAAGTTGACAATGCAGTGCCTTTACTTTTTCACGTAGCCAAAGGCTCAGATGCTGTGACATCCCCGCAGCAGACAAGTCAATCTTATTTCAGTGAAGTAGGTAGAAAGAAACAAAACCATCCTTTCTGACACAATGCTCAAAGGCAGCACTGGGATAAAGAGTTACAGAGCTCTCAAACTCAAGTCCCATTTTCAGTCCATTGTACAATATTGCCTTCAGGACTCATCCAAGTTGCAGCACTCAGCACTGCTCACCTCCCTTTCGTGCTGTTCTCTGAGAAGTTCCCGAAGTGTACGATTGGTTTCTGCAAAGGTGCTCAGTTTCTGCAGCAGCAGCTCTTTCTGTCTCGTCAGCATGTTGATGTCTGAGCTGCTCATGTGTTTCTCCTAGAAGAAAAAAAAAAGAAGGGCATTATTCACATGCAAACCCTGGAATTAAAACACGAAGCTGATAAAAGCATGGTACTGCCACAGTCAGCAGCACATGCACAGAAGGTGACTGGATGCTGCAAATAAATACCCAGTTTCCAAAGAGATTTAACAAATATTTTCAGCAAGTTAAATCCCAAAACTTCTTACATTTCTCTGGATCAAAATCTGTAACAATATCTATACATATTTTTTTTAAGACAGCCATAGAACAGTACAAGGCAGCAAAGGCCAGAACAGAAAAGCCAACACCTACAAGATTGAGTCTCTCAATTGTATTTTTCAGGGCATGAATCTCTCTGGCTGCTGCTGCTCCATCCCTCTCTGCCTCACTCAGCTTGGACATCAGGCGTTCCTTCTCATGCTGCAAGTACTTCTTCTGTAGCCTGCAATGAGAATTCAGCCATCAGAGGAACATGAAGTTTTGGCAGCTGTACCAGGCAGTATGAATACAGTTATTTGGGGAAAACAGGAAAAAAATACACTGAGCAAAGGATAAAAGCTACCCAAGTTCACCCTCTCTCACCATAGAAGTCGTTCTGACAGAAGACAGTAAGTAGGTTCCCAGAGCTTGCAAGGATCACAACTATGAAACAATAATTTAGGGGGGACAAATGTAGCTTGTAGCAAAGCTTACACACTACTAAGGCCAAATACAACGCTGGGCATTCCCTGGGACCTTGAGCATTATGGAGATAAGACTTCAAGAGGCTCAACATGAAACAAGAACACACACTAATGCATTCAGCTCCAAGTTTTCAGTTAGAGGGTGGAACCTCAGCAGTATTCACATTTTTGGTAGGAGGAGCCCACAGTATTAACAACCTGGTGATCTTTTCAAGAAAAAGACTCTCCAAACACTAATGCCCCAATGGAGGCAAACTTCCCTAATTCTTCAGGCATGCAGGAAAACATCAGAGATCTTCAGGAATCACAAAGAAAAAAAAAAAACACAGTTCAGGCCCTGTCATGGGGGGCCTCAGTGTGACTTTTCACAAAGGTCAGAAATTCTCCTCTAGTTTTTAGCTTTGCATTTATTTGTTGTTGTATCAACACAGTCACAATCCAGATAATATCTTGACATCCAAAATATTAACTGCAAAGCCACGACAACCCCACAGCAGGCTACTGAAGCCCACCTCTTTCAGCTTCCCAACAGAGCAGGATTTTTCCCATCCCTATGACCACGCTAGAATCCTTCTCTGCAGCTACTGCCATCTGAATTCCCCTTTGTAACAGGTGATAAAAAACCCCAAACCATCAGTTCTTCAGCAGCACCACAACCTAGGGTACAAACTACATCCTCAAATAACACCAGCAGCAATGCCACTCATTACAATGGAGAACTGGAGCTTTCTTACATAGTCAGATCTTTCTCCTCCCTCATGCGTTCAATATTGCGCCTGAGCAGTGTGTTCTCATGCTCTGTTTCTACCAGCTCTTGTGTGACCTCATTCAGTTCTTCCTTCTGCTCCTCCAGCAGACGTTTTGTCATTTGCTGCTTTTGCTCCTGTTTCTGCAACTTAGCCTAAAAGAGGTATTTAAATACAATTTAAGATAAACCACAAGTTGACCATTGCTCCTCATGCATCCCGCATTGGGCAGCTGGGAGCACAACGAACAGCTGAAAGCACACGAGAAGAGAGAATGGAGGGAGGTCGAATGGGTGCCCCAGGTTTGTTTGTTTATCAGCAGAAAAGATTCCCCTGCTTGCACAGAACTGCAGCTAACAAAATGGAAGTGATTTTACACCATGGATTTAGTTAAACGGTGCCACCAAATATTTCGATTCAATTCACTTAAGTATCAAAACAGAATTTTTTTATTTTCTATTATTTTTTTTAATAGTTACACGAGTAACTTCTTTAATTTTCTGTAGCACAAATGGAACAGAAAAGGCTTAGTATAAAAATACACTCTATTCTATTTGATATTCTAAAAATTCTATTGTCATTTACCAATTTGAACTTTTTTGCATAGACTAAGTAAGAATACAATCACTGCTACCCACAGAGGAAATAAATGGTTGCCCTTCCCTCTCTCTCCAAGCATCTAAAGAAATCTGGAAACCTCTCCTATCCATTTTTTAAATGGTGTCAAGTGCACGAGAGGCTCTTCAGCACAACATCACTGGTCTGTGTCTTTTAAGGGAGAATCAGAAGAAACTATTTTGAGGAATAAGTGGATTCTTCAAGGATAGAAGATCAACAAGCTGTGCTTTTCATCTTCTGGACTGACGACTACTCACATTTTGGGCTTGAGTAGAAAAAAGATTATTTGGAAACCAAAGCACAGTGATACCTTATGGAACTGACGTGGCTTAACGAATTTTCATAGTAGGGCGGAGTGAATCTTTCAGTAAATTAGCTCTGATTTTCTGAACAGCTCAGACTGATTTCTTTCATCAAAATAAGCAGCAGCTGAGCAGTCTTCACTTCACCAAGGCTCTAATCTCCTCATGCCAAGCGATCAGCTACAAAGCCAGAATCAGCAGGTCTTTTCTTGGTCCCCTCACCTCATTCTTCAGCGTTCCCACCACATTCCTCAGGCTATCTATCTTCCTTTCGTATTCATTCATTTTGCAGTAAACTGCATCTTCCTCATCTGTAGAGAGATCGCTCAGGCGCAACACTGGCATCATCCTTTTGGAATCTGGAGGTGTAATTTCCAGGCGGTGAGTTGGACCCTAATAGAAAACCAATAAAGGGAATCTTTTTTTCACAGAAAGGTACAAATTGTGTCCTAAAGCTAACTACCAAAACTAGAGACTGCGACGCATCACTGCAATAAGACTAGGGAGGAAGAGCAGAACGTGATCAGCTCTTTCATTTCCATCTGTGAAAGTTCAAAAATGCAGAAAGAATAAAATAGAGAAAAAAGAGAAACTCAAATTCTCATCCTGGAAGAGCCAGGAATTGAAGAGCTTAAGCTGACAACTAATCAGGAAGAAAACAGAAAGAACACTATGTGGTTGCTGCAGCTGTGAAGAAGGATGAAGATGACTTCACGCATGCAGCCCTCAGCTGCCTCTCGTGCCTCTCAGCCAGCTTTGTTGCTCTCTGCTGGAAGCACTCAAATTTCTCAAAATTATTCATAAATCACAGAGCCCAGAACTGCACACAATATTCCAGGTCAGACCACATCACTGCTAACACAGCGGGAACTAACGAGTAAATGTGTCTGCATTCTAGAGATGGAAACACGTGAGCTGGACATTGATGTTAATCATTTCCTATTTTTCTATATTTAAAAATGAACACGATGTACAAGAAACACTCGAAATGGACTGCAAGTGACAGGGCCCTTCTCTCATATCAGCCCAGCTCCCTCCAGCCTGATACAACTGCTCTCCTCAACCTCAGCTAAAGCTTGCTTGAGGGAGCAGAAGCAGCCTACCTCCCACTTGCAGGTGGAATCAAGGACTGATGTTTTTCCTGGGGGCATCCAGGGGGCCTTTGTTTTCACCTGGACTGCTCGGCGCACCTTCACAGCATTCCCTTTCATTTTCTGTTTGTGCTTTTGCTAAAGAAGAAACAGAGAAAATAAGAACAATCACTTTTGATGCGAACAATAAGACCTTTTAAGAACTATTTACCATTTTTATCGCTGCAAAAAGAAATGGAAGATCATTCACAGTGTTATAGGTGGCACATCAGATCAGATGAGCCAGCAGAGGAGGCTAACACTAGCCAGAAGGAAAGGCTATTGCACGTACAGCTGAATGTATTCTTGCTGCTTATCACTGCTGCTGTTGTATGACTGAAATATCCACAACTGTGACATGATGAGAGCCTTACTCAGCCAGCAGGAAGATTTGGGGACAGGGTACGGGGAAGGAAGTCTCCTCTGTAGGGAGATATGCAAAGAATACTGCAATGAAACCCATTTGGGTGCAGAAGGAACAACCTGGTAGATTCCTTCCCTATTCCAGATTAATCTCACAGTACAGCAGCTGTATCAACTGTCAACGCTACCAGAGGAAAAGGAATCATACAGTGTAATTGGTTATGAAAAGCCCCTGAAGCATTTTTCTTGCTTTAAAGTCAAAAGTACATCCACATTTATTTGCCTTAAAGTTGAGGTGCTCTAAATGATGAAAAGTCAAAGAGTGGTTGCACAACTTTAATACCTGACGAGCAAGACAAGCCATTCTAAAGTACCCTATGGGGGATTAATTAATAGCAGGAGGCAACTTCAATGTCAGACCCTGATCTGCCATTAGCAAAGAGAAAATTAGTGGAGAATTTGTAACAGCCTGTCTGCAGACATGAGAGCGAGCCAGCAACTTCCATTACTTGTAGAGAAAAACTTGACACGTTCAATTTCAGAAGCAAAACAGCTACAACTCAGCTTCAGTATTGCCTTCTGTCTCCTGTTGACAAGGGTATAAAGAGATCCTTCTCTGTGGTGTAGCTCTGCAGATTGTCAAGGTGCTTAATGCCAGAAGATGGTTTGAATCCAGTGCCTCTCCTTTTAAACATGTTAATTGCAATACAATCAAGACAGTGAAACATTTGGTTACTTCCTTACCCCAACCCTTCCTACAGAAACAGGGACGAAGCTAAAGAAATAACAGTATGAGAACGCAAAGCTAAGACATAAAAGGAAAAAACCCCAAGCTGCATCACTTGAAAGCAACAATTCTCATAATCACAGAGTTGTAGAGGCTGGAAGAGACCTCTAGAGATGATGGAGTCCAGCCCCAATCGCTTAATTAAACATGACAACAAGCCATATGTTCATACATAGCACAATTAAATCGTCTTAAACACAGAAAACACGTCACTGAAAATTCACCACTGCTATGCATGTAGCTAAAGAGGCAACAGGTCTCAGTTCTGACACTATGGCAAAACAGACCTCAAAGGCTCTGTGGTGTTTCCAGGACTGTCTCCTGCCTGCAGCCCTCACAACACCCAGCTGCACGCTCCTACCTGGCATTTTGCAGGTGTGGTTTTCTGACCCTTTTTAATATGGACATGGACAGGGGTGTTTTCATCCACATGGACGTGCAAAGGGGGAGATGAGGAACGGTTCTTCATGGCTCTTCTCCCACGGACGGGAAGGGGAAATACAATGAAAGGAAACCTGTGAATAAGGAAACTGGAAATAACAACATTTCCCTCCGTGCCACAGAGCAACAGTGGCCAGTTCTGGTCAAAGCACGTGCTGTCTTTCAGTAGCATCTGCCATTTTGAAGTGCATGCTATTATGCCGTAAAGCTATTAACACAAATCATTTCTTTGCTGCCAATATTTTTGCAGCCATTAAAGAACAAAAGCAGTTGTATCGATTGAAGGTGCCTGCAAGAGTCTGGTGCCCCAGAAAATTGAGCAAATCAAGGATTTCAGTAACCAACAGCATCAGATTCTGAATAGAACTTTCATAGAGGAAGAGGAAAAGAGTGTTAATTGAACAGCTTAGCTTAGAAAAGCCAACAAACAGATCATTCTGAACCTCTACGTTCTTTCACATGTGCTTAACTTCAAATTCTTGAAACTAAACCAATGCTTCAAAGCCTTCAGATCCTTCTTCAGATTTTCTCTCTGCAATACATACGTGTAAAAATTCACACACTAATTGCCTAGCACAGAAAAGCCCAGAGACACTAGGTTAAAGAAATCAGTGTAGGTACGAATCTTTCCTTGAGGTAATGATTCTTCAGTACAACGTAGCTGTAAAGCTTAGAAAAATCCAACAGCAGAGTTCTGTCAGCCCAGGTATAATTACTTACAGTTATTTTAAGGCTTTTAGCTCCTCTTGACACTGTGCTCTGTGCAGTTACTGATGTCATTTCATTTTCGATGGATGAGGGAAACCTGATGCAGAAACAACACGATCATAGAACATCCCAAGTTGGAAGGGACCCGTAAGGACCATCACGTCCAACTCGCAGGGAATGGTGCCGACCCCAGGACGTTCTCTTCCTCTCAAACACGCAGACACAAACGTATCAGATGTATGAATTCAAACAAGGGTCAGCGTGCCATTGCTTCCCCTGACAAGTGCAGGATGAGGAAACAACTGAGATTGTCATCCCTTACGTACTGAGAGTTGGCTTAAACATTAGAAAACTGCTTTCTAGAATGACACACGAGGACCTTATCCAGACAGCTGTGATGGCAACTCTTAACCATCTGCAGAAAAGCTGAAAAAAGCCTGCAATACAAGTGCTTGGTGCTGCACAGCCCCGCAAACACATACAGTAGTGGTGGCCAACCAGCCCCATCCACAGACCTGAACTGGGAGCAGAGTGAGCTGCTTGTCTGGTAGCGCTGATGGGATTGGGCTGCTGCACCCAGTGTGTACAGAGCTTTGGAGCTGCACACCAAGGGCCTCACTGCTAACTTTATGGAAACACGGCCTCAAAGTCTGCTGCATAAGGGGATATGGTGCAGGTGTTAAAGTGTCATTCTGTACCATACTGCTCTAGAACAGAATTCAGGTGACCCTTCATAGCTCATTTTTAATGTGACAGTTTGCCAAGGATCGTGTAATACCCTGCTCTGAATGAAAGCAATACGACCACATCAGTTATGGAAAACGTCAGGTTTTGGTGAGTAGCGTCATAACACAGCAGCGACAGGCACTGGTGTTGGTAACATGATAACACAGCAGTGACTGACAGGCACTGGGCGAGGAAATGCTGCAGCACGGGCAGCATCACCCGGCTTAGGGCAAGGGCTGCTCGGACAGCTGGGAAGGAGCAGCGCTGCTCTCCTGCGTGTATCTGCAGCTCCGCCGCCGTAACTGAAGCAGAACTTCACACGCAGGGCGGTCACACAGACCGCAGGCGAGGAACGGTAGCGGAGGCATCCCGAGCTACAGCTACCGGCGGTCGCTGTCAACGGATCGCTGTGCCGCTTCGGAACTGCAAGCGCAAAGCGCTCAGCGCTCCTCTAGAAGCAGCACGCCGTCACCGCGGACGCGCAGCAGAACCGCTGCGTTACACAAACGTCACCACGAGGCACCGGCGAACCCGGGACCTCCTCGGCTCCGCGCGCAGGGCAAAGGGCCGCGCTCCCCTCGGCCGCTCCCCGTCGCGCTCCGAGAGCCGCCCGACGGCCCCTCCTCCCCCTCCTGCTCACCGCGAGGTGCCGAGCGCGTTCCACAGCCGGGTCCGCCTCAGGCGGTCTTCGCCGGCGGCGGCGGCGATGCGGCGGTGCGCCCCGCTGCCATGGGCGCCGCACCACGGGCAGGACATGCAGCAGCACTTCCGGGGCCGCCGCGCCACCGCCGCCCGCGCTTCTCCCATTGGGCGGTTCAAACCTTCCTCGGCAGCCCGCACCGCCCCCGCCCCGCGCCGCCCCGCCCACAAAGGGCCCCGTCGCCATGGCAACGCGAGGCGCGCGGAGCCTCGTTCCGAGCGTGAGGGCGGGCGCCGCACCGCCGTTCTCGGCACGGAACGGCCCGAGCAAACGCAGAAGCGATGACGAGAAGAGCAGCACCGACGCTGCTGCTGCTGACCGCGAGCGTTCTTTCACCTGTGTCAAAGCAGAACTGAAATCGTAACTCGTTCCCCTCTAAAGTCTGTACACTGAAGGAAGAAACAAACCAGGACTGCCCCAGAAGCGGCTCTCACACCCAGAGCCCCTCAAAGCGCACGGTGCTCACAGCCAGGCTCTGCTGCCTGCAGTAACGAGCTGCTTCCTTCCAACCTTCCCTCAGGGAAACGCCACCGATCCCGACCCGACACCTGGGAGGGCTGAGCAGCCCCACACCCCAACCTGCAGCCATCGCTCCCACCTCAGCTGCTACTGCAGCACACAACAGAAACCCTCAGCTATCCCCACCTGCACCCATCCCTCTTAACCCTTCTCTTTTCTCCTTTCCCTCAAAACAAACTGATTGTCAGGGGTGTTCCTGAGTGGCTTTGTGCAACGTAAGCGCTTGGCGTTAGCAGGGCGAGATGTCCGGCCCTGCAGTAAGAGCTCACACACACCCCCGTCAGAGCAGCTTTTATCCTCGCACACCATACAGGATCATCAAAAGAACCGTTCGCATGGCAAAGCTCACAGCCCGTCAGCACAGCACGTCCCAGAGGAAGGGCTCCTTTCCCAGAACTGGGGACTCTCCCCCAGCTCCCACAGCGCTGGGTTTACGAGATTCTATTACAGAAAAATTCTTATTTAAAAATCTAGCATCCAGTGTCTCAGTCAGGAAAAGACGTGTGGATGAATGGAGGAAGACAGCTTGAAGCAAAAGCTGCTCAGAACTATCAGACTGGATCCAGCTGTAACACTCCCTAGCCAAGAAAGCAGCTTGCTCTTACAGTAATGTGCTCTGAGCACGGCTCTCACCTGAAAGAACCCTGCTCAGTGCTTCTTCAGTTCAGTCCGAGCTTCTTCCTTCCAGCAGTGCCCTAAACACCTTCCTTCCACCTGTCCCCATCCTTCTAAATATCTCATTTACACTTACGCACTGCAGGATCCCTCTGCTTGCAGAAACTCAGGACCCTGAACAGGACAGTTTCTGTGCCTGCATGTCAGTTCACAATGTGTGATCAGTCCATCAACTCTTTAAAAAATAAAAACCATTCCTCAAGTTTTTTTTTCCCCCCATGCAAGTACTTCAGGAAGGAGGCTGTAGTTGACATCAGGCTGCAGCTCTTTGAATGGCTTCTTCCATGCGCTGGTACCAAGGCTGAATCTTGGTATGGAACATCATGTCGTCAAAGGCTTCCAGCCCCTCCATGACCCGCAGCACTCCGTACACTGCCTGTGCCAGAGGATGAAGATTAGAACAACACTGAGAAAGTCAGTGGTGGAGAATGGCTTAGGGTATCAATGAGAGTGCCTCTGCAGCCCAGAAAACAGAAAGCAAGGCTCTTTACCTGCCTACAGCATGCTCCACAAGTCTGAACAGTAAGGAAGACTGAACAGGCAGAAAGGCAGCATGAACACACACGCAGTTTCTTTAAGGAAATAGTTACAAAAAGGAGAGAATCTATGTGCAGTTATGGAGTAGAATTTAAGCCATCTCAGTATGAAGCCCTGGTGGAAAAAATTTCCCTTGCATCCCAGGGAAGGAATCACACTCTGCTCCACACTGCTGCCTGCAAAGAACACCTCCTCAGCACCAAGTGCAATAAGGCCTGTGCAGGTGCAAGGCTCTGTTCACCAGCACTCACTGTTCAGAGCAGCTGTTCTGATTTGCAAACTGCTTCTCTTACTCTTCCACACAATCTGTAACACCCACCTGCAGATGAGTACTGCAGGTTCTTTTGCTGAAGGAAATCAGCAAATACTGTCCTATTTTAACAAAAGTGTCCTATGTGCCTGCAGCTGATATAAATCCCCTTCTCTGCCTATGTTCATGTTCACCATTTCACATGGATGAACAACTGGGTAATTTGCAATATATGTAACTATAGAAACAGGAATTAACCACTTATTAATCACTTACCAAGTCAGCAAGGTTTGGCTGGCTTCCACCCATGAACAGCCTGTTCTTGCCAATGGCTTTCACCCACTTATCAACTGCCTCGTACAAGTCTTCGCGGACATCATCGCGAAGGTGATGCCTAAACAAAGAAAAGAACTAGACTGAAAACAAGGGTTTGGTTCTTCAACCTTTCATCACCTCTAATCTTTTGGGCTGGTCTTTGCTGAGGAATCAGGAAGGTATTCTAAGGTGAAGGGGACAGCTGGTGTGTAAAGAGCAGACAAGGAGTTCAGTACCTCCACAGTCAGGGCAACACAGCTGTTACTCCCACTGCATTAAGTGGTTTGGTTTCAAAGCAGGTTCTGCTCTTTAGGCTCTGAAGTTCATAGCTGTGGCCATCAAGGAGTTATGACTGTGCACCTGGGGCTCAGTGGTACCCACCTTTTCTTCAGTCTCTTGCTAATGAAGAACATGGCAACGGCCCCCAAGTACTTGGCAAAGAAACCTTCCACAGTGCCAAACTTCCCCTCGCGGACGATGTAATCAAAGGACGCCAAGGCTTCTTTGGGGGTGCGGTAAACATTGGGGGAGATGAGGTGAACAAGCCAATCATCTGCCCATTTTCTCCACTGCATTTCTTCCCTGCAGGTATTGAAAGAGACTTGTCAGTGAATGAGGTATGGAAATCAGGGCTAGAGGAGGCAGAGAGAATCACAGTGACATTAGCCAGAGCTTTTACCAAGGACAACTGTGTCAAAAGCCCTACCTAAACACGTGCTTTCGTGACCTCTCTGAAATGCACTCAGGAGCATTATCTTCAGCAAGGCTCCTCCAATCTCCATCTGTAATTAAGACTGAAGATAGAGCACTAGCTTCTCCTTCCCCTGAGAACTAAAGCAGCAAATACCCCCTTGGGAAACTAGTATTCCATGGCATTTCTCTGCGACATAAAGGCCAAGAAAGAAACTGGAGGCAACTGAAGGCATGACCACAATAGAGGGAAATCGGTCACTCAACAGCATTATTTCAAATGACGTACAACACAGAATCACAGAATTGCAGGGGTTGGAAGGGACCTCCAGAGATCATCGAGTCCAACCCCCCTGCCAAAGCAGGTTCCCTACAGCAGGTCGCACAGGTAGGCATCCAGGCAGGTCTTGGACATCTCCAGAGAAGGAGACTCCACCACCTCCCTGGGCAGCCTGTTCCAGTGCTCTGTCACCTCACTGTAAAGAAGTTCTTGTGCATGTTTGTGCAGAACTTCCTATGCTGCAGTTTCCAGCCGTTTCCCCTTGTCCTGTCTCCACTCACCACTGAAAACAGTCTGGCCTCGCCATTCTGCCCCCCACACCTTAGATATTTATAGACCTGGATCAGGTCCCCTCTGTCTTCTTTTCTCAAGGCTGAACACACAAAGCCACGCTAACTACCCAGGTTTTAGACAGCGAGGGAGTGTGGCAGGCGTTGTCAGCACCCACAGGATTTAATAGACACACGACCATGAGGATCTCTGGAGCCAGCTTTGCACTACTTGAAGGACCCACAAACTTCAGAGCACTTACACTCTCACTTCTTTGACAGGATAGACTCGCTTTGTCTCCTTCTCATCCAGCATGAGCCAGTATTTATTCCCATACTCAAGTACCTCCTTGCCTTGCTCAGTCACAGTTTTCATGGGAGGATAAAAGGACACAATTTCTTCTAGGCTATTCCTCCTGTGGACAATAATACAGTTAGCACCTGATCAGACTGCTACAAAACTGGGCAAGAGCAAAAAAACACACTGACAGGCACATACTTAAACCATGTTAGTCTAAGTGCACGTGGATCCAAACTCTATATGAAATAAGTTTTGAAAAGACTTTGGAACAGCTGCCCTCAAATAACTATTATTAGTGTATCTTATTTCCCTGTGTCAGACAGGGTGTTTTTGCAGGCATAAAACTTCCTACTTTCCTCAAGTGGATCCAAAGGATAGGCTACAGCTACAGAAATTTGGTTTCACTCTGGACATTATGACTAAATGTAAGCTTAGTTCCAGGACTAATCCTAGCACCTGCTTAAGCAGTTTTTATGCAAAGAAAATCTCACAGGTGAGATTCACAGGGCCAGTCATATTCAACTCTTCTTCCTCGTTTTGTTTTCTTACTTGGAAATGAGATAGGTCTTTATTGCACTGATGATCACCGAAGAGTCATTCAACTGCTGAAAAACAGAATTAAAACAAACTTTCAGAAACTGGTGATGCTGAAAAGACATTTCTTAGTATCTCCCCCTGCATGCCGACACTTCCAAATTAGTGCTGCAGTCCCTTTTTCTCCTCATGAATTTCCCCAGGCAGCCCTACATGCAGATCTCTTTTGCAAGCACCTCAGAGTATCATTTACAGCAATTACATCAATATGATGGGAAAGGTGTTATAACAAAGGTGCGACGACAGAAGGACCAGCACCATAGAAAAGTGTTATAAAGGAAGGAAAGAAGATTGCTCACCCACATCAGAAGAGTCTGGGTTCACAAGGGAAAGCCTCACCACAGAGACCTCCAGAAAGAAATCCCTCCCCAGTGGCAGTCAGCCCTTAAATGAGGTCTAAGAGAGGCGCAGCCAGGCTCCACCCCTTCTGGTCACACAGCTGAACTGCTTTCAGCTGAGCTCTCAGGACTGACCGGGTCCTTTCCCCAGGTGCTCAATCAGAGGATCAGGCTGTGACTCAGCAGCTCCAACACACATTTCATATCTGTCTTCCATTCTGATAACAGAGGACTCGAGGCATGGGTCCACAGGCAATACCATTTTGGTTTTGGATTGAAGCACTTTGCAGCAACAAAGCATAAAAAGCAATACTGATACTAAAAAGCCACAGAGTTGAATCATGAGTGATCTCTTTCCATAAAACGTAAGCAGACCTTTTTGTCTCTGACATGAAATGTGTGTCCTGTGTAAGGGCTGAGAGAAGCCAGATAATCACTGGACTACAGGGTCACTACATAAAACAACACGTCTAGAAAGAGAGACTGAAAACACCTCTCACAAGGCCATGGCAGAGGATACAACACAAGGAATAAACCTTAGCCTTAAAAGAATACAACATGATTTTAAGATTACACAACGCGTGAAAAGCCAGAGATACAGATTTCCCTATCGAAGTTCCCCACAGTAACTTACCAGAGGGCTTCCAGCATCAGCTAACAGGATAGGCACCTTTCTGTAGGAGGAGAATTTGATCTCTTTCCTCATTATTGGGTTTACTTCCACAATTTCATAGGGCAGCCCATGATAATCCAGAAAAGCTCGGACTTTACTGCAGAAAGGACAGGTTTTATATTGGTAGAGGGTAAGCTGCAGGTTCCCTGCAGGCAGCTGGGGAAGAAAAAAGACCAAAAGCTCTTGTTTTCTACTAAAAAGTGTAAACGTTATATTTATTTCACCCTTATTTTTGTTATAAACTCATAGTCACTGATTTGCAACACCTGATAATCAGTGCATATCAGTTCAAAAAGGCTTCCTTTAAACAGTATCACTAACATTCACCTCACAGGATCAATAACTGTTGTTTTTCTCTCCTCAACATCTACTCAACCTGCTGGAAACTCCTATTCCTATTCACAGCCAAAAAGCAGAAGTGAGATGCACACAGCAGACTCTTCTGCACACAATCTGGTGCTCCATACCCTCCATGGAACCGTCGGGGCGGGGGTGCAGGAAGAGGCTTTGCTGTTGGTCGCGGTGCAGTGAGGGGAAGCAGCGCTGCACCTCGACCGACGGCAGAGGCTCAGAGCCGACAGCTGCACGAAGCTTTCAGACACACCGGCCTGCATTCAGAGCCCCGGGATGAACCGAGGGAGGCACGGGGCAGCGCAGGCACGAAGCGCCGCTCCCCGCGCGGCTCCGGCACCCGCGCCAGCGGTGCCACACGTTATAAAACAACGCATCCTCGCGGCTCGCTTCTCATTTGCGGTGCGTTTGGGTGCGCGGCCCTCAGCGGGCACCGGAAACACAGCGAGCCCCGGCTTTCCGACAGCCGTTTCCTACAGTTCCTCCAGGGAAACGCGGCTGCGGTTTCTTTCAAGTCATTTTAAGCCGTTTCTCGATCGAAAACGGGCCACCGGCAGCCGCGGGCTCCACGGAGACGGAAGACCCGCCCCGCGCCTCCCCAGCCACCCCTTCCCCCACCGGGCCTGGCGCCGCGTTACCTCCGCGGCCGAGTGCTCCCTCAGGCGCTGCCGCGCCGCCAGGCACAGACCGGCACCGCCGCCCAGCGCGAAGGCAGTGCCCAGCAGCAGGCGGCCGCCGCCGGCAGCGGCAGCAGCGCCCCGCGCCGCGCCGTACAACGAACGGCACGGGACCCGCAGCCGCAAAGACGGCAGCAGCGCTCCGAACCGCCAGGCCCTGCCGGCAGCCGCCATCTTGCGGGCACGGGGGCGGGAGGCGCAGAGCGGCGGGGCGGGGCGGCCGCCGCGGCTCCACGCCCCAAAATGGCGGCCGCGCTGAGCGGTCGGTGCCGCAGCGACGCGGCTCGGCTCGCTGGCAGCAGTGCTTCAGTCTGAAAGAAAGGAAGGCGGCCTCATGCGGTGTGAAATGGGACATAACCTCTTTCTTCGCCCCAAATGCCGGCTAAACCACAGAGCTTTAAGCCACCTAACGCAGCGCGCTCACGGCGCGTTATTCCTGTCTCAGTCACGTCCCTCCCGGGGACGGAACGGTTCTCGGGCGCTCGGGTTCCTGCACGGCGGGTAACGGACGGCAGTTAGCGAACCAAGAACGAGGAGAGGCGGCGCGCTGCCTTCATCCTTTGCAGCAGAAACGTGAAGGTGACCCCAAGGCGGCGCGAACCGCCTCAGACTGCGCAGAACCGGCGCCACGGTGCTCAGCTGCAGCCCGGAGCTCGACAGCAAAGGCGGAGCTGCGGCCTCAGAGCCCTCACACCAAACGGGCGGCACTGCCCACCCGCCGCGCCCCCTGCCCGGTAACCACAGACTTTACACGCAGCCTCCGGGCTTCACGTGACGCGCGCGCTGCCCCGCGTCACCCCATTGGCCAGCAGCGTCACCCCATTGGCCGGCGGCGCCCCCGGACGCCCCGCCCCCCGGCAGCCCGGCGGTCGGCAGGGCGGCGGCGGCGATGTCGGGGCCTAACGGTGATCCGCAAGTGACGCTGGGCCCCGCCGGGCGGGACGGCGGCGACGAGGACGGGGACGGCTTCGGGGAGGAAGGTGCGTGCGGGCAGCGCGGCCCTCCGTGCTCACCGGAACCCCCGTGCCGACGGGTCCGCTGCGGTTCCCCTGGCGGGGCGGGGCTGTCGTAGGAGGCCCGGGGGAGAACGGGCGTTGGGCTCAGCGGGGGCCAAACCCGGCCTCGAGGCTGCGGTCGCTGCTCAGCGTCACCCCGCGGGGATCTGTGCTGTGGGTCTCCATGAAGCTGTTATCTGTTCTGCAGTTAGCTGGGGCTGCCTGCTGGAGTTGTGGGCATTGCTTGGGTGAGCTGAGCTGAGGCCGTGGATCGCTTTCCCTGACCTCAAATAGGAAACGTTATTTCTTGCCACCTTTCTTGTCAGAGGAGTAAGCAGCGTGATTGCTGTGCTCGCGGCCAATATCTCTTGGTTAAACTTCCATACAGATACACCAGGGTAGCAACCGAGTGGGACAAAGATGGGCTGAGTGATTTTGGTGCAGCCCCCGCATCACCCATAGGAGTGAAATGAGCACCTCCTCCTCATCCCTCAGCGCTGTGCCGTGCCTGGCTCGATGCCCTCTCAAAGGAGAGAGCCAGCATGCGGTGCTGTCTCCCAATCCCCTGCCCACCATCCTCACTGGGTTCAGCCCCTGCCTCCCTGCACTCTGCCAGCCCGTGCTACTTCAGGAGGGAGCACAGCACTGCTCTGCCTGGGCCCTGCAATACATCATGGGGATTAACAGTGCTGATCCACATCACTGTGAAATGCCATTGTACTGCAGCTAACACTTGAAACAGATTCTTTAAATACAACATCAACTAGGAAAACTATCAACTGGGAAAGCTATCAGGATTGTTTTGAATTAGTTTGGTTTTAACTCACATTACCCAAAGTCTTAACGGTGCACAAAAACACTGTAGTTGGACTCGGTGCTTCACACCTCCCTTGGAAAGGGTGTGGGCACAGTAACGGCTGTGCTGCATTGGTAATCTGAACCCAGGAAGGCATTCGTGAGTCACATTGCAGCCTGGGAACCTTAGACACGTAATTCACAGAGTGTAAATGCTTGGACACACTGCTAGAATGCCTGCATCCTCATCAGGAAAGCTGATCCCTAAGGCAGCTCTAACCGCTGACTTGCCCTTGGGATTTGGCACTGTTGATACTTGCACCACTGCATACTGGTGATCAGCCCAAGGTCAGCTATTTACATAGGTGACCAAAGGCTTTCAGGCTGCCCAAAATGAGTGTGTCGCCCCCAGGTAACTTGCCTTAGATCTTGTTACCAGTTCTCCAGCTTCCCATTGGTCTCACTTGACAAGCGAATTCAATACCTGCAGCATTCTGTTGCATTTTACTTTACCCACATGGTGGCAGGTAAGAGACAGCCAAAATGCTGTGGGCATGTTCTCCAAGAGCCTTCACTGACTTGCACTGAACAACCTCTTATTTCTCTTGCTTTTAGAATATGCAGCAATAAACTCCATGCTGGACCAAATCAGCTCCTGCTTGGATCACCTGGAAGAGAAGAACGATCACCTCCATGCCTGCCTGAAGGAACTGCTGGAGTCAAACCGCCAGACCCGCCTGGAGTTCCAGCAGCAGAGCGAGCAGCACAGCATGGGAGCTGACGTGCAGGGGCCACAGCCTCCTGTCTAGTGCACTGGCCACAAACTTGATTGCTAAGGGGACATTTACTGGTCACTGTTCATCAAAAATTGAAGAGTTACCTCCTCCCCGTTACATAATCCTTCCCGTGGCAGTGCCCAGCCATTCACCTCCATGTTCTGATTTCCTTAGCTGTGTGACAGGTGCACTCAAGTGGGTGTAGGAGACGTGGCTCTCTTTGCTTCCAGCATTAATGCAAGCATGGCCACGTAATGTGGCTGAAGTGGCTGCAGAAAGCCTCAGGCTGTGCAGGTTGTTTGCAAGGAAGCTGTCTTCACAAAGTAGAAAAATGATCATGGTGTTTTGTACTGCTGACTCCAGCTGAGCAGTGCTACAGCTCCTGCCCCTTCCCTCACTAAGCACACTAGGCAGGGCTTGTCCTGACTCCAGGCTTTCTCTGGCAGCTCTGGTCACAGACTTGGAGGAGGGGGTCCACAGATCATCTGCTGACTTGAAACCACAGCTTCCCCATTATTCACATTCACTGTAAGTATTACAGGTAGTCCCAAATCACTGGACTTCTCTGTTCCATTCCAGGCAGATAAGATGAGCTACAAGGTAATGATTTTAACTTAGAATCAGAAGCCACCTAACTCCTTGAGCTGCCATTAAGGACTCAGGCTTAGAGAGGCAGAGCAGCCTGGTTTGCCCCAGTGAATTGGTGACCGTATGGTGCTCTGCCTGCCATGGGATGAGAGCAGAGCCCTCTCTCTATTTTAACAGGAGTAATCACGAGCATTCTGGTTTGAAACTCTGTGAACTCAGGATGGCCTGGTGCCAGCACTGTGAAGCAAATCTGAACTATTCTACTTCTGTAGAGTTAAAGGAGTTTTTTTGAAAGTTGAGGAAGTTATAAGAAATCTGTTTTATTAAAATCAGTTGAAACAAAATTTGTTCCTGAGAGTCTCCACTATGAGAACAGACTGTATTAAGCCTTATGGTATTAACAGATGAGCAAGATGCACGTTGTTGCCTAGCTCAGGACACAGTAATGGTCCGAGAGTGTGCATCTTTGAAAGAAAACCATTCAGAAGAGCAGAATTGGGCACAGTCTCCCAAGAAACAAACTTCTCTGCCTTAGAAGGAAGCAGAGGGGAACTACGTGGTATTCGTAGTGGAAGAAAATGGGAAAAAATGTCTGCATCCATCTACTTCATGAACCATATCCCCTATGAAAAAGAAAAATAATCACATTACATTCTTCTTTCAAGTTCAACAATCAAAGCAGTCTTTCCACATGATTCCAGTATCCAAACTATACAAGTAATAATCAACACCATCCCATATTAGACACGCTAAAGCCAGGCTTATTTTATTCTTAAAATAAAAACAGCAGTAAAGTTGAAGGTTTTTGCTCTATTAAAAGACTCCGAAAATAAACATTTCCAGCAAATATGGTGTGTAAAGGGCTCTCTCTCCCTTTAAGGCCACTCTATCTGGGTTTGCGCCTAGAAGAGCGTCTGCACCCAGCAGAGGTAAGACTGGCAGTCTCACTTTTGGCAAGGGAGGAGGGCTCTGCTGCTGCCTCCTGGCTTACGTTTGATGCCTCTTTCTGTCCCAACCCCCCTCCGCTCCCTGGATCCTGGCAGTGCTCTGTGCCTTCCCCTTGCCTGGCTGCATTGGCTTCCTCCTCCTCATACACAGCATGTCCCAGCAACTCCCCTGCGGCGCTGCTCTCTTCGGGGAGCGGGCAAGTGGCAGTGGATTTGCTCTCCTGTAGGCTTTCTTCTACAACCATGATTTCACACACATCAGTCATGCTGGCTAGGCTTTTGCTCTCTGCTACAGAGGTGGCCAGCTTGCCCTTACCCTCTGGAGACCTCAGAGCTTCTTCTTGCAGTGCTGACAGCTCTGTACCCTCCTTGTCTAGCCCATGATTGGCATTCATCTTCTTGCTGCTATCTTCTGTTGTAGCAGGAGGCTGTTCCTGATCATCTAGCAATTGGGATCTGGAGCCCTGGGAATGCAAAGGAGCCTCCGGACAGGCAGCTGTGGCACGATGCCTTGCTACCTTGTATCTCTGCAAACACAAACAAACCACTGTGAGCGACATGCCGGCACTGCAGCAGCAGCTGGTCCAGAAAACCTGTACAAAAATAATGGTGAGTGACAGCTAGACTCTGCAAGAGCACAACCTGCCTGAGCCGGTCTCCTGGCCTGGCTGCAGAGGCTTTCAAGCAGGGAAAGGGCAGCTCCTGTGAGAAAAAGCAGCGATATTAAAAATGTAATTACTTCGTGCTGCGTGGCACACCTGTGGCTCCCGAGACAAAAATCCCGTCTGGTAACTTGATCTCAGACTGAGGACTGTGTAGATACAACAGTACAAGGACAGCTCTTACTCCAGCTGCCGCCAGGACCTAACAGTGGACGCGCACTCTGGATACATGAGGCTGTGCCCTGCCTTTACCTGGAGAGGAGTGGTTTAATGTTTAACAGCCACAGCAAGACTTGAGTTGAAAGCTTAAGATTTTTCATTCTGCTGACACAATCTGTGCAAAGCTGCTGGCAGGAATACTAAGAGATCTCAAGTATCCCCATCTTAAAAGGTGCTGAGGTTATCTCCAGAATAAAGGTGAGCACACGTTCAGTAAAATGACTCGTTTACACCAGCTACCATGATAAACCAGCAGAGGTCTGTAAGGAAATTAAAATGGCTACCAGGCATTTTTTCAAGACTGGATTTCAGAAAAACAGTGATGCTACATAGCTAACATGCAGCAGGAATCTGCTCTTTGAAGACCCAGACGCAGTATGAAGTAAGAGAATGACACAAGCAGTTCCACAGCAGTTCCCTTTACCACCACGTCCCTTTCATCCTCCTGCCAAAAGGTGCCTTGGACTGGCACTAGCATTAGACTTCACAATTGTACAGAATTATTTTGGGCGCTCTGGCTTTCACCACTGTCTAAGCAGTGCTACTGCAGTCTGCAGCATGGAATTAGAGCGCACCAGACAGACAGCTTTACATCTGACTTCAGTACATCATCACAGGCTTGTTCTTTCCCCATTCTCAAATACTGGAATATGTGCAATATTGTAACGCACTGGAGCAAAGTCAGTGAACCAAGTAATAACAGTGCACCCAAATTTAACCAGGCACAAGCGTGCCAGTTTGTTTTCACAGTGAAGCTGTGAACTGCCTCACCAGCAGACAGTTCTCTGCTTTGAAATCCTCTGTGAGTCTATTCTGATGAGAATACTCTGAAATTGGAAATGATTTCATTCTGATTGTGACACAGCCAAGCAGAATAGCTGTTAGCCTGCAGATATTTAAGGTTGGATTTCTGCCACAAATAATTCCTCTAAGTCACTCCAGTGACCATTTGAAGAGTATCTGATTTCAGCTTTTAAATGGGCCAGAAAGAAGGTATACACACTGCTGCTGCAGTTTCACTCCATGCTGATCTAAAATAAGCAAGGAAAGCTGCAAGGCCAATTCCTCCGTTCCAGAAATGACGAGCTGCAGGAGAGGATGAGCAACCCTCAAAGAACAGCTGCTTCTCCTGCTATTTGCCATTCCAAATCCACAGCTCCTAAGTGCTGGCTTCTGCAGCAACCCCAACCCTTGCTGAAGGACACAGTGGTTGATAGGGAACAATTAACCTGTCTGAAAGACGAGCAGGAAAACTCTAAAATGCAACAACGGCTGGATCTGTGGTCAGGAAAAACGTTTTGTGTGCTGGCAGGTAACAAAGTCAGCATGGGAGTCTCCCCTCTTTCCAGGGTGAAGGAGTACTGCTCTCCTACATGGGCAGCGGTAAGCAAAGGAGAGGGCAGAGACAGTGCAAACCCTGCACACCCAGCTCAAGGTGCTAAGCCAGGCCTCACCCCTAGCAAGCCAGCAAGGACAGAACGATGGAGGCAAATTCCAAGACAGCCTAGCAGGGAAAGTTTCTGAACATGAAGCAACAAGGGGCAATGCTGCTTCTTCAGGTGAAACCAGTATAGCAAAAGAACAGCAACAGCTGGCAGAGATTTATGCTAAGGAGTTTCTAGGAAAGCATTGCAGACAGAACGACTGACTTCATTTGCAGGCGGACCATGGGGACCCAACGGACTCTCTCAGCTCGTAGCTTCCATATCTCAGAGCACTATTGTTACATTTCCAATATCTGATTTTACCAGGCTCCTTCATGGATGAATCACACCTGAAATGTTGGCTAAAGGAGCTGTTCCTGCGCTCACTGTTGTACTGCATGGAAAGATGCATAAGCACCAGCTCTCTTTAAAAAGAATAGCCTCTTTCTGTTTTGCTCTTTCCCATTTTGACCCACCTGTAATCTGTCTAACAAAGAAAAGAAGCTTAGGCTAAACAGCAGACTCTACAGGCTCAGCAAACAGATCAGACACTCTGAGGAAGACTTCCAACCAGAAACGGGCAACAAGATGACAGTAGCAGTAGCTGGGAAGCAGGACTGGACTGATTTTGGATCTAAAGGGGTGATGGGAGACAAGCACGGAGCACATCAGGAAAAAGCTGTGACACAACGGACACCAAGGGTGATGGAAATGAACTGAAGACGAGACAACTAATGTGGCGGATTCACTGAAGAGACACGCACAGGGGTAGTAACAAATGCCAGGCCATGCAATCGCCAAAGGGTCTAACCTGAAAGTTCTCAAAATGCATCAGGGACTTGCAGTGTGCGAGCCGGGCAGCAGAGTCGCTATGGTAGAATTTGTGACACAGCCTGCAGAGGTAACCTGCGACGGGGACCAGAAAATCCAGGCCTGTGAAACGGGAGGGGAAGGGAAATCACAGATCACATTGAATGGAACTCAAAATAATGAAAGTATGTTAAAAGGGAAGTTAAACAAGGGAAGGAGGAAAGAAGAAAGGAAATTGGAAAGCTTTGCTTCTGTTAATGAGGGGTTTGCAAGATGACTTGCTGAATATCTTGTCTTACCATGGGATGGCTGTGCGCTTGATATTCAGAGAGAAATCTGGCTGCCAGGGCAAAGAAACTACATATAGCATTAAGGGGGAAAAAAAGAAAGGAATACAATGGAAAACTACAGAGAACATGTGATCTAATGTAATGGGATCAAACCAAGCAGAAGACAGCAGGCGCGCAAGAGGAACACGCAGAGAACATTCACAGCATGAATCATTATTCCATCTGGCACACGATAGTGGAAGGTTACAGCGATATGGAAGATTGGTGTAAGCAGCACTCTCCTTGGGCACAAAACAGCCTCTGCAGAGCTGCCCTCTGCACAGTACAAGTGGCCGTCAGAGGTCTGAAGTCAGAATCACTCACAAGGTGGGGACAAGAGGGAGCCATCTGGAGGCAACACTGCCCACCAGTCCAGCAACGAGTCTGAATAACCACTGAGTAGAACGTGGGGGTTTTGAAGCAGAGGAAACATGCACAGTTTGGGCTCTGGCAGAGAGCTTGATGCCATCAGTACTGTTCAGTATTTCCACGCAAGCTGCATTTCTGCTGGAAAGTGTTCTCATCAATAAGCTTTTAGGCTCCATTTTTCCAGAGCATCCCTCATTTTCTGCCTAGTTTCTTCAGTACTCCTATCCCATTTGCTCTGTTTCCTGCCTTGGTAAGATATCTGGCTCTCGCCATTTCTTCCTCAAAGACAAAGGCAGCTGACAAACATCCACCACATCCCTTATCATTGGCTTAGAGAACAACCTGGCCCCTTCTCCACACAGCAGTGACCTGCAACGGTCTGATGCAGATGCTGAAGCAATATAGCCAAAGAATTTGTAACAGCAGCAGACAGAGACCATCCTCTCTTATGGCACGCAGCCGGAGAAGTTCTGTGGGCCTTAGTGCTTCTGTGTTTGCTTACCATAGGCTGTATCTGGGCAATACTTCTCACTTCCTTTGTAATCCTCCAAAGACACTTCCTTCAGCCCACTCTGGAAACCAAAAGAGCATTAGTGCCTAGCATATCTATGTCAATTCCCTTCCCTTTTTCTGGTAAACTTTGAAGTAAAACAGAGGATTCGTGTACCAGAGATGGAGTTGCATAACATCTGGCTAGTGCCAGATACCCAATGTCAGAAGCCACTTCATGGCAAAGGTTAAAAGCATCCCTTACATTCTAAGCCTGAAGTAGTTTAGCTGTGTACCTCCTCTTGGTAACAGCTCTGTACTGGGAAAATGGTATTTATCGAGATAAATCTCTACCCATTTGCCATGAGACCAAGCTGCTGCTGGGCTATTAAAGAGACTATGTCAGTGTCTTTGATAAGAAATTTGTTCCCCTTGAAAAAAACACTGCTTATGCTCCTCACAACAAGGTAATGTAAGATACCAGTAGGAGCTGTAGCACAGTAGAAATACCCTTCTGCATCCACACAGTGTTTGATTCTCTTTTGCACTGTCCTGTGCTCTAGAAGAACTCCAGGGCCCTCACCCTCCTGCTGCAGGGTGGCACTAGACTCTAAACCCTGAGCTCAAGCAGACAAGAACAACCAAACTCACACAAGCCCACAGCAGATTCTCAGACAGATCAGTCCTCATTTGCATGGCATACCTGCTTGGCAGCAGAATCCTCATTCTCTACCAGCACTACATCAAGGTCTTCTCCCTCACCAGTTCCCTCCTCTTCTTCCTCCTCCTCTTCCTCCTCTTCATCATCTTCAAAACAGCCAACAGCATCCACTGTGATCAACTCCTCTGAATCTTCTGGGCTGCCCAATTCCTTCTCTCCCAGTCTCACCTGACGGGCACAGAAAAGAAAGATCAACTCTGCACTCTCCATCTAAACACAGAAGACCCCAGGCTCTGAACAGACTGCATCTTGCAGTAGATGGGACTGCAAGAGAGGCACAAAGCTATCTTGCTTGCACACACATCCACATCCTGTCCCTTTTTCACACCATTTCTCTTAAAACAGGGTTTGAAGAACTGCATGCCTTCCCTTAATCCCTGCAGTAGTCAGGGAAGCTGAAAGCTAATGAGATCTGCAGTGTAGCTGCTTCCAGCGCTGGGTGGCTCTCTACTCTGGCAGCATTACCTCTCTGGCTTTCTGTTTATGCTCAGGAGACTTCATATGCTCCACAAACTTGCGAGGGGTCTTGAAATGGCGGCCGCAGACAGTGCAGAAAGGACGAAGTGAGCGTTTGGCCAGCTAAAGAGAGAGGAGAAGCCCAGTCAGCCACAAAAGGCACCACTCTGAAGAAGTACAGCTTAAATTTGGGTGAAACAGTTACAGTCCTGTGTCTAAAACAGGCAAACCACAAAAAAAGTCTTATTTTCAGGAGAAAGGGATCACTGGCTCTTATCTGTGAAAACAATGGAAAATGTGCATGACAAAACAAATGTGTTTTATAAAAGGTTTTCTAGCAATTTTTCCCCAGGAACCAAATACACACACAATAAATACAGTGGCCTGCCTAAACTTTAACTCAAAAACTTAAAGGCTGCCCACCAATTCCTCCATTCCGTTGGTTAGGTAAATACAGTAGACCATGCTTATTTAGAAAGTTGAGAATTAAACCAGACTTGCTTCAGGCCATAACATGACAGCTGGAAGTCCAGCCTTACACCAGTGACCAAAGGCAGCAGGCAGCATGGCAGTGCCTCAGTGAGAGCGTTACCAGCCTCGTGCATCTCTCCAATCACCTTTCTCTTGCTGCTTGGGGAAGCAGGAGATGCTGGACAAACTCAATCCCCACCAGAGGTCAGTGCAAAGGAGAAATCTGTGCTATGGTTATTACCTTGTGTTCTTGGGTCCTGCGATGTTTGATCAGATCCCCTGTGAAGTGTATCTGACACGTGTTACACCACCGCTGCTGGGTCTCTCTGAAGTGACAGCAGAAGCATCTGTAAGCCGTAACTTTTTACATTCCCCATGGAACACTGCATGTGCAATTTGTTTCAGCATTATTTTCCTCAATATCACTAACTTTACTTGCTTGGATTTATCTTTTCCATTTTCCAGCCCCTTACATAGAAAGGCAGAAAGGCCCCAGTTAAAACAACTCTCCAGTTTGATCTACCGGATTAAGAACTGCACACCAGGTCAAAGTTCACAACGCTATCCTTTATCAGGAAGGAAGATGCCAGAAGCAAACTCAAGGCTCAGAAACAAAAGGGATTTTGTACGTTATCCTGGAGCACAGGGGCACCTTGGTGCACTGAAGAGTTTTGGAACTCATGTAGATCCCTGCTGAGATCATGTTTGCTACCTCAGACCAACACTCACCCATCTTTCTCCGCCAGCAACTTCTGCTCCTTCACCATAGGCAGTAGAGAAACAAAACAAACATTGCTCATGTGCTGAATCTCCCCAAGTCGCTGCTGGTGCTGAATTCCAGCCATGTGGGCTTGGAAATTCTAAGAAAAGGTTAAGAGAAAGATCCATTTAAAGATATTCAAAATACAGAATAATAGGCATGAGCTACGCTTTCCATTCTCTTAAATGCTGTATAACAATGAAATGGTATAAAAGCTTAAGACCACGGCTGCCTGGGGATCCACCCACACTTGTTCTCAGGTTGCTTGCCAGCTCCTCAGAAGAGGTTTGCTTTATCTGCATGCTTGTCATTGTTTTTTTAATGCTTCTCTGGCTAACAAGTCTTGTGATGCACCTCCCCGTGGCAGCTGGCCTCCAATTCACTTCTCTTGACCATCCATCCCAGTCAGACCCATGGATTTGTACCTGCTGATTGCAGCAGTTGGTCTTGCAGATGTAACAGTAGAATTTAAGGGCTGATTCAGGGTTGGAATCAGCTGTGCCCATCTCGCAGGTCCACTGCCCTGGTTTCAGAGCTGTTGTACTGATAGCTCTGCTCTCGCTGCTCTGCTGGATAGTCACCTTCAGTGAACCTCCAGAGCTCAACACCTGCCGAGAAGGAATCGAGATTAAGTCAGAACTCTAAGTAGAAGAGACTAAAAATAAATACTTGCATTTTAGATGTGCCCTGAGCTCTCTACCCCTTAAGAAAGTGCACTTAAGCTGGAATCCACAGGAAATTGATAAGACTCTCACAATACACTTCTTCTCCCAGCACTGCTAGATCGGAAATCCCCGTGTCGTAGCACCAGGCCTAGTAGTACAAATGGTCAGCCTCAGTACAGTGTATGATCCACTTACTGAAGATAAACATTGTTTGGTGCCTTGGTAAGGGCCACTATCAGCTCATGCTTCCCTGCAGAATAAAAGGAAGCTCAGAATCACATCTGACAGAGGAAGAAACTCCTACAAGGGCGGGATGACACATTTAATCACATCACCAAGCCACAGATGTCTCCAGCAAAGGAAGACTTGAGTCCGATTCATGTAATGGGTTAATCTTTATCTGTTTTTGCAGATTTAAACAACGAAAGATCTGGTTTGACATGCAGCACGTGGGCAAGATATTTCATGTAGAAGGCTCTCAGGTTGCTAGCTTCACCCATGTCTCACTTCTTCCAAGATGCCTTTCAGAAGCACAGACTCCCACTATCTGCTCATGTCTGCTGCAATGGCAAGTTCCATAGCAGCTGCACATCTACTACCATCACCCCATATTTTTTACATCTACTCTTCAGCAACAAAAGGTGTATTTTTAGCTGTGTCCCTTTAATACAGATATTTGTTAATGGTTCTTTCAGTTCATCTTTCCATCTGAGTACTGAGCTCTTAGCAGACCCAGCATCCACAAGCAGGCAGCAGCAGTGAGATTCAGGCTAGCAGAGGCACAGAAGCAGCAAGTCAGAGCAGACTGCACAATAACTGCAGACATATTATGCCTTATTGCTAGGGACAACAGCTTACAGCAGGAGACGGAGCTCCAGACGTGGGTGCCATCTGGTTCCCAGTGGCAACGGGCATCTCTGGGATGGAGTGGGAGGTTTTATGTTCTGTACCACCCCAGCCTGCATGGAACAGCATCTACTCACCTCAGGAGCCTTCGGTTCCTCAGAGAATTTCCTCTCTTTAGAGAGACTTTCAGCTGCGTACTGCTTTACATTATTTGTACCTAGGGACAGAGAGTCACTTCAGCTGCCTTAAATCAAAATAGCAATGAGAAAAAAACAAAAAACAAAGCAGCAGGTGAATGAAGTCAGGGAGCTTTCCTCACAATGCTGTTGGCCATAAGCCCAGCTTACAAACCTGTTTCCAAGTAAGCTCTGTTAAAGGGGAAACTCTTCTCATCATTTGCATTTGCTAGGCAACAGCAACAGCTTTCAGGGGACTATGTTTGGATTTGGTTCCTACATCTTCTCCTCCTTTCCCCACCCTTTATGTGGGGGAGGACATTTCTGAAGACTCACAGGATCTAGAGATGCTGAATGTTAAATGCAGCTCAGGCAGGGAATATAAAAATACAAATCATGGTGCCCAGGAACTCACCATCAGCTTGGACATGGGTGCTCAACTCTTCCTTGCTGCCTGCTGCATTCTCTAATGCAGACTCTTCAGTCACACTTAAAAGATACCAAGAAAACAGCCTTATTTGCAGTGTTACAGACCAAGAGATTCAGAAGACAGGCATAGGCAATCTAGGCTATCAAATTGTCCACTAAATCCCCTAAATCAGAAAGCTACTGGATGTGTATTGCAGGCAGGGATTCAGCAGAAATGACATGAAAACAAAGGAGAATGGCATTCTAGAACAGATTCAGAAGCAGCAGCCAAATAATCTGGACAGGAAAGTTAGAACTGATTCTCTGAATCACTGCCCTGTTCTGCATGAGGCCTGCAGGGAAATAAGCTCATACAGGAAATATTCTTAGCAAGAGCTCTGAGAGCTCATTCCTTTCCTGATTGGCGACCTGCAGGGAAGCTGCAGTATCTGGACATCACTCCAGGTTGCTATGTGCATGAGGGGACAGAGACCTGTTAGAACTGAACAGTTTCTCAATTATATTTCACAGGGATTTCATCATAACTGCCTGCTCTATTTGTTTCAATAATGTTTAATTCCAGAGTCCCTACAGCTCTGCTTTTGGAGCTCTACGAGACACACGTCAAACAATTTTGCTTTGTTTGCTTTGGTGCTACTGATCTGCTAAGGAGAAAAAAGACCCTGAGGAGATCACTGAGGAAAACAAAAGCTGACTTGCAGAGGGCACACAGCATACTTCACAACACCTTTCTCTACCCTCTGTTTCTCCCAAAAGGTAACACTTTCACCACGGTTTGAATGAATGCCTTCTCTTTCAGGCCAGCCCAATGCCCCACCTGCCAGCATCCTTCTGCCCACAGGGAGCAGCACATTGTGCACACAAACAATCCAGACTGTGCAGGTACTGAATCCTGCGATCAAAATACACAAGTATCAATCTGATAAATTATGTGGTAAGTGATCATGTAACTGGGTTACACAGCTATAAATACACAGCAGAGCTTGGGCAGTGCAAGCATGAAGAAAACAAGAGTGGCTGGCATTAACATTATTTGTCAAGTACTGCCAGCAGGCTCAATGCTCACCACACGCAGATGGTGCCAGCACTCCAGGGCAAGGGTTTGCAGCTTAAACTGAAAGTCTAGGGAGCAATCTAGGGGTGCAGAAGCCATTGCAAGCAGGAGCCAAGAAGGAAATGGTGTTATATGGATACTTGTCAGGCCGTGCTAGAAGAAATGGGTGTTCAAGGAGGATTTGAAGATGAGTGCTTTCCACACTGGAATGAGGATGCTGTTCCAGGCATACAGATGGCACATATGAGAAAAAGCAGAAGTGGGAAAAACCTGAAGCGAAGGAGGAGGCTGGTATTCCTGGCCAATGGAAAATGAAATGATGAAACAAGAAATAAAAGTGTGGCACGAAGTGGGGGAGACCTATCCTCATCTGTGAAAGGCAACATTACAACAGTAAGCTGTTTTTCTCAGAGACCCATCATCTGCTCATAAAAAGTAAACAAACCCTTCAAAAAAGCTAAGGAGTCACATATCCCAGCTCAATACCAGCCATAAGACACGAATCAAATCTGGCCCTCCTCAGCTGCTGCTTTGGAAAGGATGTTCCCAGAAGCAGGTTTGCTGCAGTGAGATCTGCCATTCCTCAGATCTGATACTTTTTTTATTGCGTGTAACAGGACGTTGATTAATATCTACTAAATATTAATGTAATTAAAATTAAATTAACTTTAGCAAACAGATTAACAAAACATGCTCAAAAGCCTCTGACTTAGCCCAAACTGAATTTATTCACTTTCTTGCTGGTTCACAGTCCATAACTCACAACGGTCTCTGCTCACATAATATTTATCACCCTTTAATGTTTTACACCATGAAAGTAATATCGAAACATCAAAATGATCATGGAATATTCTCCCTGAAGCTAACTATTAATCTCTAATCTACAGATGGGAAACCAGAGAGGTGAAGAAACTTGTCCAGAAGCACGCAGTGAATTGTTAACAGGGAAGATCAGAGGACCCAGGAGCCCTGACTCACAGTCATTAACATATGTTGGAGAATTCTCAAATCAGTGCCTGCAGAAATCTTTATTCACTCCTTCCTGTTCTCCCCCTGCAGTATTGAGAGCTCTGGAAGAGGTGCAGCAATGTGCAGATGGCACGAGGAGCTCTGCTAGGTGCCTTCCCACTAGATGGCAATGCAGCCTTGTCTACTTCTTGCACCCTCTGGAATGCAGGGACTGCCAAGACAGGCCTGCAATGGCCAGCTTGCCTTGCAGATAATAGGATTGCTTTTGTTTATTTTTCACCAACACACAGGGGTACTGGCAAGAGGATCTCTGCAGAAGGGATGCAGAACTCGACACTCCTGAATGTAGGCTTGAAGACTATGGAGCACAGATTCCCTTCCCTTTCCATTCCTCAAAAAAAACCCCTATGTTCTCTTACTCCTGCTGTAACCTAACACATCCCAAGGCCTTTCCTCTCTGCTGATACCTGGCTGCTCATTTCCCTTTACTGCACTTAGGCAAGAAAACTAAGACAAATAGCTCAGAACAGTAAAGCTTTCTCAGCTTCTTAGGAGAATCCTGGCAGGAGAACACAGGAGCATTACTTTGTTGCACGCTTGCATAACAGGTATCTTTTATTTTTCATTCCTATCCTCGTGCCACCTTTAACAGAGACCCCTACAAACACATCTCAGTAAGCATCCCCACATTTCCTGAGTTGTTCACGATCCTTTGAAATACCTCCTAAATGCCAGACATCAGGCCAGTACATTGCAGGAAAATGCAATTAGACAATAATGCTAAAGCCAGTAACTGTTTCAATACCACATTCAATAAATACCTCTTCAGTCTTTTTGCTGCAGGCTCAGTGTTCAACATAGATTCTGCTGGAGTTCTTGGTTCTGCAGGAACACAGAAGATCTCCTTAGCAAAGCAGACCATGCCACCCTAAGCAGGTCCCAGTAAATGGCCAATGCCTATAAAACTATTTTACAGCAAATAAAAATACACACTTGCTTATTCCGAACTTGAGGACTGTAGTGATAAGGTTGAGTAGTAAAATAAATTAATCATGACCTAAGAGATTTGAATTTTATTGCAGATGTGATTGTAAGAGGTGGGCTTCAGTAAGAAATCTATGCTTGTGTCTACTAAATGAGTCTTTGTCCTACACCAAGGTGACAAGAGCACAGACCATGCAACATTAACCAGGTGACACAGCCATCAGACAATAACCAGCAGGTAATTTTCTCCACCACAAACACACTGGCCACAACCTCACCATGTGCCTGCATTCTTAGGGTGTGCACTTTTCAATCACAATACAGAAGTGGGGATATTCTATGGGATTCAGTGTCAGTGTCTGTTCTGACAACTGGAGCACTCGCTTAAGTCAACTCTTCCTCAGCCTTTTGATTGCAACTGTTCTGTTTCAGGTGTTTGACTGTGAGACATTCAGTTCAGCACGG
The DNA here is from genome assembly GCF_019232065.1 of Centrocercus urophasianus. Lineage (NCBI taxonomy): Eukaryota > Metazoa > Chordata > Aves > Galliformes > Phasianidae > Centrocercus > Centrocercus urophasianus. Next base: position 3,542,025 of record NW_024884911.1, on the reverse strand, counting down.
TCAAGGCCATGTGGAAGCCTGAATTTCAAACCAGTTGTTTTTTATTTCCATCATCTTACAAGAAGCTCATTGGCAGGGTGCCTTCAGAGAGCCTTCCATGCAAGGGATATGGGGCAAGCTCATAAACACCAAAAATACACTTTTTACCTGGGTATTTTTAAAGCACCACAAGCAGAGGGCTGTGACAGTTAATTTTGGTATTTACAGTTAGAGAGAAGGGTAAGACTAAAGCTGTCTCCAGCCTTTGCTGCAGGAATAGCCTAGAGGAGTTCATAGTCTAGAAGCATTTGTTTCACTATAGGCTCACTCTTACCTGTGGACAGGGAGTTGTTCTGCTCTGACCCTGCTCGCAGTTCCCCTCTAAATTCTATTTTCTCATCACCATGCATGTGAGATGAAGAACCTGCATCCAGCTCCCGCTTCCTGTCAGGGAGCCTCTGGAAGTCCTGCAACAGGCAGAGAGTCTCAGGAGAAGGCACAGTCCAAGTGTGGAAGCCTGCCTTATCCAGCACACCTTTCTGACAAAGCAGGAGGAGAAATGCAAATGCGAATCTGAGAGGAGGGAACACTGATCAATTCATCTGAGAACCATTTTCAGGACACAAAACGGGTCTTAATAGTGGAAGGAGGGAATGTTTGGTTTCTGAAACATTCTCCAGAACATTAAGAATTAAATTTTATGAAATCCATATGAACAGATATGACCCTTATCTTTAAAAAGGGAAAAAAGCAGCCCCAAAAGACAGAGTTACATATCCATGACAGTAGCAAGTTTTTTGAGATCAACAAGGAGCTCTGGAAGGCTAAATGGGTAAAATTGGCCTCTGAAGAGCAAAGCATTTTCTTATGGTCATTACTTTGAAGATATTAATTCCGAAGGTTCCTTTTCTTTTAGGTTTAAACAGTTCTGCTATGACAAAACATCTGTCCTGATGCAGACAAGAAATCTTTGCATCCTAAATGTAAATGCAGACAACAAGAACCTTAGGGATGGACTTGTTTCTCCATTTCTTTGCCAACAGCACGGTGCAAACTGATTTTTCATTGTAAGGCTCTCTCCTTTCTCTTTGCTCTTCACCTACAATCCAGCCAACTGCTCTAAGTGCCAAAGCAGCACTGCACTGCAGAACGGCGCGAAGCTCTGAGCTCACCTTGCGAAACATCCGGTTCTGCCGCTGGAAGGGAAGGTTGGGGAAACCCAGACGAGTGGGCTTTAATGAGACCCCGACAGGGGGAGGCCCTAGGAGGGAATGCCTCGTAGCCTGAGGGAAAAACTGCTGCAGTGCTGGGGCTGTCATGTTAAATCCACGCAGGTTTCCTACAATGCAAACACAGCGCATCAGCGTGCAAAGGAGAGAGAAAAAGGAGAGAGAAAACCCCACACACAGCAGGGGAAGGGAAGGGCGCATCCACACAAGGCAGCCTCCTTCCCCCGGTGCTGTACGACTGCTCTGTGCTTTACCCTTTTTAGCCCCCATTGAACGAGTTGATGTGATAGCAGCTACTGCTATATATTGAGCCATGTAATTATAATTGTCCCTGCAGGCTAAGATCATTAGAGCAATTATCTGATCTGAGCACACTAGTATTTGCATTTGCAACAAAGCAAGGTATCGTTTTACAGAATTTTTCAGTAAAAAATGAAAATTCATCCCATGTTTGTGCAGCTGGCAGCTCACACCATGGCTTGGCTGCTGTTTAACATGGGCCAGCAACAGCGTTTCATCAAAAGCAACACCAGACTTTTCAAAGAGGAGATTTCAGTCTTCTCTGCCATCCAGTTATCCTACAAGCTCTACGTGTCAACCTGAACTCAGACACTTGAGAAGCTGCCATTTCCAATTATAATGCTCTGCTTTCTGAACAGCTCTTCTCAGCATCTACAGCCTACTGAGTCTCAAGAGTTCCTAATGAAGCTGGTCCATACTGACCCCATTTCAGAGGTGAGGGAATGGAAGATGTCTCAGCCGCTCCCTCAGATTCTGACCACCATTCTGGGAGCCTGCACTTACACTGCAATTTTTTACTTCTCACTTGAATTACTGCATACTCCGATTGTTTAACAGCTGTGAAAACAAGCCAGAGAAGTTTGCAGATGGACACACAAAATTTGAAGTCAAGCGACACTGTTGAAAACCTGGAACACAACAGGAAGCATTCCCTCATGTTTGTCTTCAGAACTAACCTCATCTCTTACTACTTAGCATAAATGATCTCTTACTGCAAAAACACGTAGCAGTCTTTAAAAAGAAAATAACCTATAAGGCAAGAAATCATCTCCTGCTCTTGCTTCATTTCTTTTAAAGAATCGTAAATATATTTCAACTGAAGTATTTATTTTTCCCTGTTCCTACTGCTGAAGCCATGTACAATGAATTATTCATCCCCGTGTCTCCCAGGTTCAGAACTACTAAAGCATCAGATATTCTTACATGTAACCCAAAGCTGAAATGACAAAAAACAATAAATCAGATCGCTAAGAAGGGCCACACTGAACACATCTGTACTGCACGTCACCCACAGCTAGCTGGTGCAGTCACTGAAAGAGAAGGCAGAACTCAACTCAGCATGTAGAGCTGAAAAGAGAGAGGAACAACACGAAATCAAAGAGCTGCCGTGCGCTCATTAATAAACCTTCTCCTGTTTTCATATCTCGTTTGCCTGAGGTCTTTGGCATGCTAATTAAATACAACTTCTCAATAAGAGATTTTACTTTAGAGAAAAGGCCAGGCTATGCAAACACCAATGTGTTTGAAAGGAGAATGACTGGCTCGTCAGACTTCCTTTCCTCTGCCACAAACACGCACTTCAATCTGGATCTATATTCAGAGTATGATTTGTTCTTTATTACTGTGAGTTTCCCCACAACCTGACAAAGATCTACAGAGAGCCACTGGAGTCACTAGAGAGCCCTCTACTAAATGGGCAAGAGAACAAAAGGCGAGGTAACAATATGCAGAATAAATCTATTGTCTACACATACGGGCACAATTCACACATAAGACAAAAATCCAAGGCATTCCTCTAAAGCAGGCACTTTAAAACTATCCCAGGTACTGATCCTCTGTGTTGAAAGCAGCTGTCAGTTGAAGATATTAGGGAAAAAGCTACGTTTTCACATCCTTATGTTACCAATGCTATTATTCAGGCAGCTTCATAAATTTGTTTTGAAAATGCACAAAAAAATCGACTCATGGAAACGTAATGATGGAAAAGCAGTGACAGTACACTTCATACTGATGGCAGTCATGTCAGGGAATCAAAACTTCACACAACAATTGAAACCTAAATCACTTTTCACCACAATGTACTTTATTTGTCTGCACTCCACTAAGCCTGGACAAGCACCTACTTCTGCAAACAAGTTTAGCACGTACGTAACAGTCAATGAAATAAATTAAGTCCCCCAAATGAGACAAGCAGATTTAGGGAAAAAAAAACAACTATTTTTCTAAATATACTGATGAAAAATACACTTTCCACCAATTCTATGAGAAAATCCTTTTCCAATGCACGTATTTTGTATTGTTCTGGTAGCTTCTAGTGCTATCCTCAATTGTGAGCATTAAGGCACGTGGGATTTTCATCATGTGAAGAACTTTCATAATGTGTAACACGAACAAAATTTGAAGGGGAAAAAGACAACAAACCCAAATGCCAAATGCAAGGACTGCAACGGTTAAGGAAGAAACAGCCATATTTTGGTTTCAACCCATGAAGAGTGATTAAATAACTGCAGTAAGCGTCTCCCATAACGACAGTACCTTGCATCTGCTGCATGAGTAAGGCCCGCTGAAGCATAGGATTGGCATTGAGTAGGGATGGTTGATTTGCTGCCCGTAAGCTCAGCATCTGTTGCTGTTGTGGTGGCGGCGGCGGCGGCAAACTGCTGGAAAAGAAGGTATTACTCATAAGAATCCAATCAAAACCATACCCCCAATTTTCTGCAGAGTAGAAGAGTTGAGGTGCTCATGTACATGCATGAAAAGACACCGTACACCAACGCTGTATCTTCTTTCTTCCACTCTCCTGGAATTTCCAGAGCTGACAGATTGTCTATCAAGTAATTTGAGGTCAGAGAGAACTCCTTAGCACCAAGCCCACACAGAGCTGTCAAAAAAAAACAGCCCAGGAGGTGACTGCAGCTCTACAGCATTATGCAGCAGGTCTCCAGTCGAGACCAGTGATCTAGATCAGCAGCTACATTTAACAACGACAAAAGTTTGGATAAACAGGGAGTTTTCAGCAGCTTAAAGAACGTTTCCCAAAACCTTCACCTCCCACATCGAACCAGACAGGTCATAATTGTAAATGGTGCCCCCTAACTGCAAGAACAGGGCGATAAAATGAAGCACAGCCTTCGCATTTAAAACGCGAGGAGGAAGAACTGTGCTGAAAAGGACTCTCAGGTCCCAAGGAGGGTGGAGCAGGCAGGAGACAAAAGTCTGAGGGAAGCGGCAGGCGTTTCTCCAGGCAATCATTTCTGCAGGCAATAGCAAGGTCAGGGCCTCCTCTAAAAATGACTGCTGACACAGCTAAATCTGTATGGGCTGGAAAGAGGCACAAACATGGATCAAAATAACCGTGTTGACAAAAAAAAATTAAATAACAACCTCTTAACAGATTTTACAGCAGCGAATCCTCACGTTTGCTGTGGTGGATTGTTCCAGCCTCAGAGCTAAGAAATTTATGCTGGAAAAATCATACTTTGAGAGGTACCTGAGCTCTCCATGCTACTTCTCAGTCAGCCTCATTTTGGCATGTTAAGGGTTTTAGAGACTTAAAAAAAAAAAAAAAAAAAAGATTGAGAGAGATGAATACTTCCAGAACAGAAAGGTTCCCTCATTTTCCTCAAAATCATACGCTTTGTAAAGCTGTTTCTGAAACTTGCTAAATCAGAAAATTTGCATTTCTCTTGAAATCACACCCTATTGCTGTGAATTTCCACAGCAGAAGGCTTCACAGGGCCCAGTGACTGCAATTAAACCCATCATTTCAGAGCATTTTTATGAGTTCAATAAATCTCAGCTCATCGGGGACGACCGCTCCATCCGAAACAGCTGTTTTCTCCCTTGTAGATTTTGGAGGAAACCCTGCTTATTTGCCTCTTCGTTTCTGGCAGACACCATTTGTTTTTTTATTTTTTAAAGGAGATAAAGGCCATCTCCCAGTCACTCAGCCCCAGCCCCAGCTGTGGTACCACAGCACAGATCAGTTGTACGGCGTGCAATGACCCCATCCTGGCCAGGAGATGGGGGGGGGGGGGAGGGATGGATAGCAGGGAATACGAAATAAAGAAAACAGAAGTTCAGTCCGTGTAACATAAACGTTAAAATAAAAATATACAACAGCGAAGGCCCTGTTTAACACGGCTCAACCACGGGTGTATTTCTGAGAAAAAAGGGCATTTTCCATTATCCAGGGACCCCGCCAACCCCTCACCCCACCGCGGGCGGGGAAGGAAGGAGCGGAGCCGAGGGGAGGCTGCCTGCAGCATCCCTTCATCCCTTCGCTCTGCCCCGTGCCGTTCCAGCGCCTCAGGGCCGGCTCGCACTGCCAGCACCCCGCGGCGCGGCCTCCCCACAGCGGCCCGCCGCCCCTCATCGCCCCCAAAGCTCCGGACCTCCGTCCGACCCCCCCCGCCCCCGCCCGCCGTCCCCCGCTCCCCTTCGTCGCCTTCCCCGCCGGGGGAGGGCAGGCACGGAGCCGGGCTTCGCCCGGAGGCGGAAAAGAGCGGCTCCCTCGGGACAGGCCCGCGATCCCCGGCCTCGCGTAGCGGCGCTTACCGGCCTCCCTGCTGCGCCGGGGGGTGGTGGTGGTGCTGCTGCTGGAGGAGGTGCTGGAGCTGCAGCAGCTGCTGCTGGAACTGCTGCTGGTTGAACATGGCTGGGGAGCTCCGAACGGGGCGAGCCTGACACGAAACGCGGCGGTGAGAGGGAGGCGGCGGCGCGGCTCAGCCCAGCGGCCATGGAGCGGGGGAGCCGCCGCCGCCCATTCATTCACCGAGCCGATCCCCCCTTTCCGCCTCCTCCTCCTTCCCCCCGGGGTCATCGCAAGCGGCAGCCCGCGGAGGAGGTTTCCAAACCCCACCTCCTAAAACCCGCTCCCACCCTCCCCTTCCTTCCCCTGCCCGCCGGCACTCACATCGCGCCCCGCGGCTCTCACCGCTCCCGGCCGCCCGCCTCCATCTTCCCCCTGCGGACGCCCGCCCGGCCCCGCTCCCCGGGCACGAGCAGCTCCTTCTGGAGGGCTGGAGGACCCAGCCGCACCCGCCCGCGCCCTCTGCTCCGGGAGAGCGGCCCTGCACGGCGCGCATCACCCCCGCAGCCTCCTCCCTCACCGCCCCCGTTTCTCGTCCCTTGCACACAGGAGCGGGGTGTCCCGTCCCTCGGGAGGCCCGGGAGGGGATGGGCACCATCTGTCCGGGGCTGGGGCAGGGGGAATTGATAACCGGCTGAAGGGAGGGAGCAGATGGTGTCCAACCGCGTTAGTTTTCTGGTTTTTGTCTTTTTAAATGGACCAAGAGAATCCTTGGTCTCTGAAAACGAGGAAAAAAATCCCCAAACAACAGCCCCTGGCCATTTGCTGTGGTCACATCTTGACGAGGCTGGCACGAAAATCTGGAAGAAAACAAGCAGCCACCTTTTACTGCCCAAGGAGGCTGTGGATGCCCCATCCCTGGAGGCGTTCAAGGCTGGATGTGGCTCTGTGCAGCCTGGTCTGCTGGTTGGCGACCCTGCACATAGCAGGGGGTTGGAACTGATGATCACTGTGGTCCTTTCCAACCCAGGCCATTCTCTGACTATGATTTTGCAGCGCTGCTCTGCACTGCACGTAGGCTGAGATGACTTTTCTAGCAGGTCCATCCACCTGTGTTTTATTTATTTATTTTCACAAGAGTTCCCACAAAACCATCCCTCCAGCACTTGTTTTCTGTGAGCAGGGATTTAATTTTAAGCATTTCCAACGCATGTGGCCTCTGTGTGAAAAAATACTGCACTGTCATTCCTTATATTATGCCTACTAAGGGTAAAGACACATTTCTGCTCTTTGCCATTCCAGAGAATCCATCCTGAAATAGTTTACTTTATAAATAGCCTTATTATCCACACCAATAAAGACTGCTTGACTCACTAAAGGCCCCAGGATTGATTGTTAGGTGAAAATACTGTAAGCTGAACACAACTCCTGGTGATACACTGTTAGCACTGACAGTTTGCAACGCAACCACGTGTTGATTTTTCCTTTGGGCCTTTTCATACTGTCCCGAATCTACAATAATCCATCTGGAGATGACCATCCATATCAGTCAGTGGCTGCCATGGTAATGCCCACTCACTTATTCTGCCACAGCTGCCTGCACACAGAGGAAACGCTCTCCTGTTAAGCATTAAAGCTCAAGTACCATCACATGGAATACATACATGGAACAGAAAATGTGTTGAATCTTTCAAATAAATTTGCATGATTGATTCTTTTTTCTCCTGTAACCCCACTGTTATTTACCCCACAGCATTTACCAGTTTGACTTTTTGCAGTGGCAAGATGGTTAGCTTTAATACTAGAGATCCATGACTACTCCCTGTATTAACCAGCTAGATAACAGACAGACACTGGGTTGTAGAAATGACCACAGCTCTGGGTGAGTTGGTGCTAATTGATTTATTTAGTATATGCTTTGTTTGTTATCTTCTGTTTTATTTCTAAAATCCAAGTTTGTTTTTTTTTTTTTAAGTGTTCTTGATATGTAACATGCAGAAGTCTATGAAAAGTCATGTTAGTGAGTATGTAAGTAACTTAAGAGTCTGGTGTTTTACTGTTACACGTTCTGATGTAGGCTAGAGGCTTCCCTTAAAGCCTGGGCTTTCTCCTGCTTGGTCCTGTACTCCAGTTATTCAGTAAATAGCCTTCCATAAGCTTTTAAACCATAAGCCTACCATTCAGTGCGCAGATTCTACTGAACTGAGACACAAACCTGAATATGGATTTATTCCCATGCACACACAGTATATGTATAATCAATGGATATCAAGATGTTACAATCACAAAATAAACAAGAGAGTTAGGCAAAGTGGACTATGATAACAAGAGAGAATAAATGGAAGGCTTACCCTTATGCTGGGCTCACCACAGGTGATCAATCAGAGGTTCAGGCCGTGACTCAGCAGTTCCCATACAGTGTAAGTCAGGGTTAGGGCTACAGAAAGTAAAAACACCTCCTGCTTTATCAACCCACGTTCCAAAGGTGATCTTCAGGATGCAGTAATGTACCAGACATAAACATCATACCTACTTATGGCTTAACTGAATCCAAAGGAGAAGTTCTACATTCACCTGACTCTGCTCAGTTTGAAGATACAGATGCAAGTTAACGGTGCAGAAATTGGGCTAGGATCCTTTATCACAAGCAACAAAGCAGCATGCTCTGACTGTCAGCCAAGGGGCACTGTTGTTCCTTACTGAGCACTGCTACACAGAACTTTAGCTTGTCTCATGAAAATCAAATTGTTTTTGTCTTCCTTCCCCATGAGGAATATCTCCTTCTCAACAATTAGGCAGCTTGCCTCTCAGCGTTCAGCACACAGTGTACATATGTGTGAATGCATGGAACCTTAAAGACTTGGTGCAACAAGTTGTTACTCAGTGTCTTAAGCCATACAGACTGCAGTATCCCAGGGCCGGGGGTGCTTGTACAAAGGTTCTCTCATTGACAATGGCAGGAAATCAAACAGTTATAAGAATGAAAAGGTCAAGACAGGAAAATGACCCAGAAGGTGCTCTTCAACAGATGACCCAACAACTGCGTTACGCTTCCACACGATTAAGTGGGGTTGTGACATTTCTTGGTAGATAAGGGGACAGACCATATGAATGTTTTTTTATCTAGGAGCTGCATTACATTATATATTCAGACAAGTTTTTGCTGGGCTATGTGAATTTGTTCCAGGGACCAGATCAGGCCTGCAGATAATCAGACATTTCTAGCTTACAGAACATGCCTGGACTGTGCAGTTGCACGTTTTAATTTTAACTCTGATGAAGAGTTGCTGTGCAGTCCTTGGTGAAGCTGCATATACTTGGATTTTCAAAAGCAGTAATCTCCATTTCTCAGTGCCTATGAGAGGTACAAAAAAATCTGTTGCCTACCATTTCCTCTGAAGTCTGCAGTGTTATTACTCACCCATTTCACTAGGATTTAAGCTCGTTCTCACTTCCGTGTCTCAAACCTATCAAACTCCTTGAAGAAAAAAGCACATGGAGCTAGAAAGCACTTTTTTTTTCCCCCTCCTTTTCTCTCCTGCTTTTGGAGACTATCCACTGAAATAATGAATAACGGTGTTGAGTTGCACCAGGCCTGCCCTCAAAGGCTGATAGTAGTTAGCAGAGTTATTCTGTTTTCCATGTCCATTTTATCTGTAGAAGGACCACGTTCACACATGTGAAAGAAGTAGCACACAGTAATTCAAAGCAAAATTACCAGTGAGATATTCCTCACCACTCACTGCTCTATTGCTTCAGAAACCCATTCCCGATATTTCTCCACTGGCAGGGCAGGCCCATAGCATAGAAGCACAGATACTACTTTCAGCCCTGTTTCACCACATGGCCAAGCTGCTTCTTTCAGAAGAACAATTTCTGTCACCTCACCAGATGTGGAAAGCACAGAGAGCTCAGCTTTGCTGCTCATTTAAACTCACATTCATATCCTAACAGACTGTAACATTCAGCTTCTTTCCTTATATACATTCTGGCTTCTGTGGAGCTGCTTTAAAGACAAACCTTACCCATAGTCCTGTACTCTTTTTGAGGGATTTGCAAACCAGTTCAGCAAATTTCCTGTTTCAGAACAGAAGAAAAATAATCACTATTATGTCCTGTAAGGAAAAACACTGATCACGGCCCTCTGAGCTGTTTTTCTTTCAGATAGCTTTTCCAACCAATAAGAACACTAGAGAAACCTTTTATTTGAGAGACAGATACAAGAGATCAACAATGCCACCACAGTATCATCACTACTACAGTAGAATTTAAGTACCTATAAAATTCTTTAAAAATGTATATGAAGATATAAAAATGCCTATAGCAATAGAAACAAATTGGCAATATAATACACTCTACAGTGATGCATAGGGCAATAATCCCATCCCCAGCCCTTTGCAGAACTTACATTCTTTCCTTTATTTATAAACATTTCCCAAACATTCATAACTCTACCTGGAAAGAATGGAAACTGCAACATCTGCACTTCTAAGAGACAGTTTGCAGATGACTAGGAGAAGCACAAGCTAATTGCATTCCATGTTTTCGCCTCTTTCTCAGAAGACTAAACGTTATTTTTCCAAGGGCAAACATTCTGTCTTATTTCACAAACACTGCTGCTCTTCAGTATTCCCCCCAATGGATGATCACATAGCTGTTTTTCTCCTAAAGCTTGCACGTGCTGCTGTGTAAGTCACAGGCAGGAGGTATAACAGAATCAAAAGGTCTGTGTGCTCCTCACATCCTTACAGCTAAGGTTCTTGCAGGAGAGAAAATGGAAGGTTTAGGATTGGGATTCTAAGTGCCTGCAGTTCTCATTGCCATCAATGGGAGGTGTAGGTTATCTAGAGCTTGTTGAAAATCAAGCCTCACTTTCTTCAGTGCTGTTTGGGTCTGGTTGAGCTGTATGACTGCAACTGCTGCTGAAATGCTTAAACAGACTCCATGATATTAATGAGTTCTCATAGGAGTAACACTGCAGGCACATACTGTATTGTCATTTCTCTCAGTGTGCAACTGCAAAGCTGAGGAAGCAGTAACTTTTTTTTTTTAACCTCTGCTAGAGTTCCACTAATGCTGATCTGCTGAGAGACCTGTGCAAAATTCAGGAATATCACTGCAAATTTTTACCACGTTTCCTCCCTCCCACTTTTCTTGTTTACTTGAAGAACACCGTCAGCTCCCTCCATCATTCCAGTGTACTTTTGTCCTTGGAGACCCCAATAAGCTAGACAAATGACCCCTCGATGATAGGACCACATCTTTCCAAGGTTTTTCTGCAGTAAACTTAGAGCCGTGTGCTTAAACTTCAGGTTATGCCAACTTCTAGGAATAAAGCAATTTTTTCTTCTCGTGGTTCTTCATGTAATGCTTCAAAGATCCTTGTGGTGTGAAGTACCCTAAACACCAGCTCTGACTCATAGAGGAAGGTGACATTGCTCTCCAAATGTCTGATGCTCTTTGGTCTTTGTGGCGACATCTAAGAAAGGGCAGCTATCAACTTTTGCTGGAAAAGCAGCCTTCAGAATGGTTTAGAAGATGCTCAAAGACATTTGTCTACAGCATCTATTGAGTTTCTACAGCTTGTTTCTTGATATATGCTAGAAGAAAAAATAGCATCAACAGCCCCCAAAACAACCCACGTGTGCCCTACTATAATGTTACCTATGCAGATGGAGCAGATCTGCTCTCTTTCCCTCCTTCAGCTGTCTGACTTGCATGCTGGTGATGCTCCCAAGCATTTTTCTTCAGCATCTTTCCCACCACAGTGAAGCAAACAGATCCATCCACACATCTGTTGGTTTCTCTGAACGCTCAGGTCAGTATTTCTGCACAGATTCCACTTGACAGACATCTGTGAAACTTTGCCTAGAAGCATTAAAATAAATAATAATAATAATAATAATAAATTAACACAAAACACACAGCTCGGAACCTGTTGTGGTTTTGGTGCCCCTTCCCTCATCACCCCCCCCCCCCAGGGCTGTGAGCTGGAGCAGGGCTGAGCTCTGGGACACGCAGCATCCCCTGCTCTCCTGAGTCACTGCAGCCACCCATTTCTCAGCACCTGCTTTCACTGCTGCACTTTCAAATCAAACGTGGCCTCGTGTTATTTTGTTGTTATAAAGAAGTATCCCTTTGGAAAGGCTAAAGGCAGCTTTGTCCACTAAAAGTCATTTGTCTGTGATAAAATGACATCCCTCATTTGCATTTCTGTACAACAAGCATAGCAACAGCAGCAGCAGCTCCTCTTTTGCAGCAGTAAGCAGAAATCGATGTGTTTTTCATCCTTCTTTCAGCGAGGATGAAGCAGCACAAACGCAGCACTGCTGTAGGTCCCACCCCAGCCACTTGTGGTGTCCGCGCACCCAGCAGCGCCGCAGGTCCCACCGTGACACCTTGCCACGGGTGTAAAACCTACAGCCGTAGCACTGAACCACACGGACACCTTACCCACATCCTGACGGGACATCCACAAACCGTGCTGCGGGAGGGACGGAAGCCCGACGGGTCCGCAGCAAGCAGCTGACGGAGCCTCGCAGGTCGCAGCAGCACGCAGCCCCGACCCGGAGCCGCCCCGCACGGCTCCCCTCAGGCGGCGCCCCGGCGCGGACTACAACTCCCAGCGTGCAGCGCGGCGCCCGCAGCCTCAAGGCGCCCCCCTGCGGCGGCGGCTCGCGCGGAGGAGAGCTGAGCCCGGGCGGCAGCGGGCGGCGTCGAGCGGGGCTGAGCGGTGCGGGCCGGTGCTCAGCAGCCGGGCGGGAAGGGGTCGGTACCCGCCGCTGTTAGAGCCGCAGCGGGAGGTCAGCGGGAGCGAGGAGCCGCGCCGCCGCCATGGGGAACCGCGGGATGGAGGATCTGATCCCGCTGGTCAACCGGCTGCAGGACGCCTTCGCCGCCATCGGGCAGAACGCTAACCTCGACCTGCCGCAGATCGCCGTGGTCGGGGGGCAGAGCGCCGGCAAGAGCTCGGTGCTGGAGAATTTCGTCGGGAGGTACGGGGCGGGGAGGGCTGCGGGGCGTCCCGGGCGGTGCGGGGCGCGAGCGGAGCCGCGGGGGACGCGGGCGGTGCGGGGCACGGAGAGCGCGGCGCGTGCGGCAGAGCCGCGGGGTGTGCGGTGCGGGCGGCGCGGGGCGCGGTAGGAGCCGCCGGGTGCGCGAGCGATGCGGGACGTGCGTTGAGCGGTGCACGGGCGCGGAGCTGCCGGCTGCACGCGGCGTTGCCGTTGGGCGCGCGGGTGGTGCAGCGCACGCACGGCGCGGTGCAGAGGCAGAGCGGTGGGGTGCGCGCAGTGCGGGGCGCTGCGGTGCGAGGAGGGGGAGGGAACCGCGGCGGAGCCCCCAGCATTGCCGCAGCTCGGGGCTGGTGGGAGCCCCCGTTACGTAACGGAGCAGAGCGGCTCCGAGCGTCCCCCCCCTTCCCCGGTCGGGTGTCTCTTCGGGTGTGCGTGAGGCAGAGGGTCCGTGTGCTCCGTATTCCAACCCCTTCGTGGCGATGGGTGCCGCGTCTGGAGCTGCGGGAAGGATGGGGCTCTCCCTCCCCTGCGCCCGCATCCCCGCTGCTACCATTTTGTGGCAGGCGATGCACCGCTGCCTTCCCTTCATGTGACCTTCGCATTCATCATCTGCAACTTGAGTCAATGGCAGCGCGGTGATCCGCTCCAGCACAGACACACAACACCTGGGGAGGGGTTGTTCTCAGCTGTGCTGACCTCCTTAATTAATTGCATTCAGCCCTACGCAGGTTCAGCTATCAAGATATTTTGTGATGCTGTAGGCAGCTTGCTGTTGCCTTGTCTGAAAGCAGCAGCTACTGTGGTACCTGCTCAGATGCTTGCGTGGGCTTTTCTTTATCAGAAAACTGTATTTATGACACTGTCTATAGGAGGCTGTACTCCCACCCCCACTCTTTCTGCTTAAACATACCATATAGAATGGTTTGTGAGGCTCTGGAAGGGTCTGCACAGTGTGTATGAGTTGGTTGTTTACCTGCAAGCACCCCAAATTCTCTTCCATTGCCTCGAGCAGTGCTGCATCCCCTGGGCAGAAGGCACAGGATTGTATCTGGCTCAGAGAAAGCACAGCTGGAGCAAGATTTCTTTAAAATACAGAAACACATCCAGCATTTGGGATCCTTTCTGGCAGGCTTCCACCAGTCTACGCAGTATTCCCAGAGACACTGGGAGACATGCAGGGGAAGGGCATTGCATGAACGCATTTCACTGAGCCTCGGGTCACCAGCCAGCATCCACCTTTTTGTGCTCTGACCTGCAAGAAAATAAAGATTCCTACCCACAAAGGGGAAGCCTTGCAGCCCCACAGCTTACTGAAGGGGAGAAGGGGTCCCCCGAATGTGATAAGCAGAGTGGGTTCACCTGTTGGCTCTGCTGTTTTCATGCTTTCTAAGTACTGGCAGCCTGACCTCGTAAATCCTTTTTAGAGGATCTGTGCAGGCAGTGCTGCAGTGCTGTAATGTGTAATGGATGGCTGCTGGACCGCAGGAGGGTTTGCTGAGGGATAGTGGTTGGGCTGCCCCTTTCTTTAGATTGAGAAAACATAATGGGGTCTTGCTCATCTCCATTGGGACCAATGGGAACTGGGGAGTGTCTGCCTGCTGGAGCTCAAATGAATGAAATTATTTTCCATTTTGTGGCTGATTCCTGGGAGAACCTGTGACCTCAGTGTCCCATCTGTCCCTCCAGCAGCGAGCTGTGGTGGCTTTTAGAAAATGTGATGGATCCCCAGAGCAGCCGCTGTGTGAAGCTGTCTGTAGAGAAGTATATAAAGGAAATAATTGGGCTGGAAATGGAAAACGTGTCAAAAGGAGTCCCTTTTCCATTTGATACCATTGAGTGCTGGCTGGATTGGAGACTGGCAACATGAGACATCTTGCAATATATGTGTGTATGCTGCAAAACCCAAACCTGCTGAAATAGCAGTGGGACCCGCTGTAATGCATCATGTTGTTGTTTTGTGTAGGGGTTGAAAACCACAATAAGAAGCTATGAAAGAGTGGGATAAACATGGCTCCTCATTGTGATTGTGATAGGGGTGTGAGGAGAAACCATGGCCTGCTGTACAGATGTCATTGTTAGTGTGGCTGTGGCATATGTCACATCTCCAGCCTGCCTCTGGGATGGTGGCGCAGCAGCTGCTCACTGCACATGGAATAAGGGTGCTGGTGCTGATGAGTTGCTCAGAGAGCATGGAGACCTGCATGCAGTGAGGCTGCATGATGTGTTTGGTAGAGATGTTTCAGCAGAGAGACTGCAGGTTCCTGCAGGGCTGGCTTTCCCATCTGTGAATACCTGTGAAACTCATTCCAAATGATCAAGTTGTGTTTGTGCAGTAGGACAGCCTGCTGGTCCCACTGCCAGCCCCAGGCTCTGGCTGTGCAGAACTTCAGCCCAGGGCTGCCTCTGAATCCCACAGATATTAAAAGCCTCAAAGCACAGAGGAGTGATGCTGACTGCAATTGGTGTTTACTTGTGTATCTTCCCAAACAAATATCTTTTTTTCTTCCTGCACGCAAAGGCTTCTTAGTTGCTGCTAATTACTCCTTCAGTGTCACTTATTCTGCTGTTAATGGATTATCCAACAGTGCAGAGCCTGTATTTATAATACCAGATGTCGACAAGGCAGCTATGTGTGCTTTTGCTGCCGGGGACTCAGCATGGTGGCTGCTGTAGCAGCTGATGGTGTTAAAATCACTGAAGAGGCAAGAGAAGCTGTGCAAAAGCCAGCCAGGTGACACGTCTGTTTGCAGACTGGTTTATCCTGGGCTTCAAAACTGGTAGGAAGGTTAATCTGGTCATCTCTAGGCATTTGCTGCTGCTGTGGTTATGGGCTCAGAGGATAATTCTCATTGGAAGGGACCTCAGAGGGTCACTGAGTCCATGCTTGTGGTGTTGGTGCCTTCCTGCCGCATTGCTCCTTGTGGGGAGAACAAGGCACCTCTGACTTCTGCAGAACAGATGGCCTAAGGGGGCTGTGGAGAAGGCAGTGACTGTGAGCTGGGAACAGTGGGTGGAAGGACTTGAACGGAGGTGAAACATCATGTTTCTGATGGAGGGAGCCAAGCAGTGCCAACGCTGTGGGAACTGAATTGGCATTTATTTGGTCCCAGACCTGAGCATTCGCCTCAGAACCATCCTTCTCTCTTGCAGGCTTATATATCCCTAACCAAATACCTTGCCACCAGGCTCTGCTGAATTAACTGTTGGTTGTAAATTGCCTGGAAGGAAATTTGAGGCAGGTCAGGACCTAAAACTCAGTTGTGTTGAGCTAGCCCTGTTTCTCCTGTAGCACAGACTTCAGCACTGGAAAGGTGCTCTGTAGTATTCACCAGCATGGATAAAAGACCAGGAAAAAGGCAACTTGGCCAGAGTGCTGGCAGAGAGACTAATTGCAAGACACATGCAATTATTGTATGATCTGTGAGCTGGACAAATGCTGTTGCCTATTTGCAAGTTAAAACCGTAGGTATTTCTTGAAAAATGACTTATTCAGAGCTGCAGAGCATGGTGCAAGAGCCAGGAGTAGGACTCTGCTGTTCAGGGAAATACCATGGTCGAATAATGGACCTTCAAATGGCAGCATCCTTCAGTCCTTAGTGAAGAAAGTACCTCTTTTCATCCAGCATTAATTAGAAGGAAGAAAAAAGCGTGGAGTGCTGTGAGAGAGTGGATAATGTGTTACAACAGACCACAAGATAAATTATTCTAGCTTCAGAGAAATCTATATAGCTCCTAGCGAACACTTGGAGGAGGAGAATCATTAGGAGGAGTAATTAAGTTAAAACAGAACATAACATGGGTTGCTGTCAGAAGAAAAAAGAATGCCTGAATGTTATAGCTTGTAGGTGCAACAGTGCCTGTGTTTGTCCTCTGACTGCTTCTGTTAGTTGTGCAGAGGTTGGTTCAAGTGAATACAGGTCTGATATCTTTTCTGCATCCTGCAGCAGCTGGATCACTGTTCATCTTACCTCTTCAGAGGTGACCTCGTACTTCTGATAACAGCCTCATGTGCTGTTTGGTCCTGAGCATCTTTGGAGGCTGAGGGCTGCTCTGCAGAAGCTGGCAGCTTCTTGTTGGGTGTGAGGAGTTGGGATTGCTTAAAAGCACTGATACGCTGCCTTAGATTTTCTAGGAAAAGAGAAGCTTATAGCATGTTTCAGACTGTTCACGCAGCAAAGAGGAAACCAGCCGTACCTAATTTGGAAGGTGATGCTCATGTCATGCCAGGTGGGGCTTGCTGGGACCTACTGGTGTGTGAAAGTGGCAGGAATTTGTCACCTAGGAGCTGGCAGGTTGGGAGAACAGCTTCTGTGCTGGAGTGGGCTTTCCCTTGTTATCACAGTTACCCTCCTGTTGGCAGTTTTGGAGCTTTTTGAGCATTAGTCCTTGTGCTGATTTGAGATGGGTAAATGGTGTCTTTTGTGCTTGCTCTATAAACAGTATGCTGGGGCACAGAGCTGATAAGGGTCTGCAAAACCCGTGGGGGGAAACTCCTAAAAGTACTCCCCTGTGCATAAATTGTTGAATAAATGCTTTCAGGATTGTGCAAAAATTGTTTTTCAAAGCTCCATGTGCTCACGTTATTACAGCTTTTCAGTTGTAAACAAACGAAAGCGTGCTGAAGACAAATTTTGTTTCTAAAGGCTGCTGATTGTTCCTCGTAGCCACAGATCAATACCTCGCTGGGGATGCCAAGTGAAGGCCTTGAACCCACTTTCCCCAGTGCCTCTGAGAAGACAGGACTCCACTGTACTTAAATAGAAGGTGTGGGAGTCTGTCTGCAGTGCTGTATCTGAGGCACCTTCTGAAAATGTTATTCTAAGGCAGGAAGCTGGTCCTTTTCCTGGCCGTGTGAATTGCTCAACATTGCTGCTTTGTGCTTCAAATTGCAGCCTGCCTATCCGACAGTGAGGAAAAATGCTGGAGTGAAGACTTCTTAACATCTTTAAGATGAACTCTTTTTGTAGGGAAGCCGAAGAAGTAGATGACAAAGCAGAATTTAATCAAGGAAATGTAGCTCTTGCTGTGTTCTGGCTTGAGGGGTGAAACTTGTTATGATGCACTGGGCAGCAGATTTATTAGGAGCAAACCCATGAGGACTCCACCCATGTGAACCAATCCTCCAGTTTTTGTTTCAGACCGTGGACTTGAGTGGCAAAAACAAAACAGTGACAAGGGATGCTGGGCAGTCGCCTCAAAGCATGTGGAGCTCAGCCTGTATTGCTTAATGTAAAGTTGTTTTTGAGGTGGCATCTGTGACAAGAAGCCTACTGGCAATATGCACAGCAAACCCTATTAATATGTCACTGAGAAAAAAGAAAAACAATTTTGGGTGTAATGCTTTCCTCCTTGGACTCGCAGATCCGTAACCATATGAGTCAGAGTGCTGCTGGCTGGGAGGAAGGCTAAAATGAAATCTGCCAAGAAGAAGAAAATCATGCATAGCAAGGAAACAGCCCGCTGGTGGGACAATTTCTCATTACTCTTGAGCTGAATTATTTCTGATTTCGGATCTGATGACAGATGGGCCTGGCTGGCCTGGGGTCGGAGCTGTGCTGCGGTGCTGGGGTCTGGGTGCTGATGGTGGGTACCTTCCTTAGAGGCTGTTGGTCTTGGTCACATCATGTGCACTTATCATTAATGGGCGCTAAAAATGACACCAGAGAAGGTTAACAACAAGAAGCAAGCAGTTTTTCTTAGCAGTAGATGGAAACTCTGTGACGATGATGCAGCAGTGCATGATGAGCCGTGCCTTCCCACAGCAGTGGTGTGCGGGGCCTTTGCAGTTGGTGCAGCCTCATGTGCTGTTTGGTACTGAGCATCTTTGGAGGCTGAGGGCTGCTCTGCAGAAGCTGGCGGGTTCTTGCTGGGTGTGAGGAGTTGGGATTGCTTAAAAGCACTGATACGCTGCACTAGACCGGCTGGCAGCACTGCTGAGTGTAGACTTTGGGGTGCTTTGGTTGGAGAGCTGCAGGCTTGTTGAGCTGCATTTCCACGCACATTGCAGTGTGGATCTCACTGCCTCTGCCAGCCATCCTGTCAGCTACCCTGCATCAAAGCCTCTCTGAAGCTCTGCAGAGCCCATCGTGGCCCAGGGGGATGAGCCCAGAGCTTTGGGCCTGGTGACCTTCAACACTTGGATGGTCTGGTCAGGTCTGAAGCGGGTCAGACTCATTCTGAAAGGCTCCAAAATTCTATTTCTCTTTATATTATCCTATAGCAATGGGATGAGGGGCAGAGATTGACCCCCACCTCACCACAACCTCCTTTCTGGGACTGCAGGGAGCAATGAGGTCTCACCTGAACAAACTCCAAGTTACCCAATAATAAGCATAATACATGCTTTAGAAGGATAAATGATGCTCCTGTGTAGATGGGACAATGTCACAGATCAGGGCAGTTAGGTTGCTGACAGCTGCTTCCTGTGTGACCTTCAGGCTTGTCCTGGCTCCTGGGCTGGTGCTGGCTGCTACAGGTAGCTGCTTTCCTTGCCTCCGTGGCTCAGCACAAGATGAATGATCCCTGAGCCTGAAATCTCTGATCTGAGTGTCGGATGTTCACGGAGCTCTGGCAGATCCAGCTGGGACCAAACAGAGGTGAGATGGTGTTTTGGACCCTGCTCAGCAGCTTCCTGCAGTTCAGCATAACGCACGTTGGATGCGGGCATTGTGCAAGCTTCTCAAGCTGTTTTGCTGACTGGAAGCAAACTTGCCAACTTCTGCCACTTTTCTGCAAGTCTTATGACTCGTGTGGCTTTTCTTACAGCCCTGGGCACAGCAATTAAGCTGACTGAAGAGCAGTGCAAATTTTGTATTGAAAACATCCATTTCAGGGATGCTTGTGGGTATCCTTTAAAGAAAAGGACGTTGTTTCCTGAAGTACTTCAGGAGATAGAGCTAAAGAATTCCAAAGCTTCTGCAAGGCCTGCATTGTCAGATGGGGGCCTTCCCTTTCTGAGAATCAGGGCTTATGTCCCTGTAACAGAGCTATAAGCTCTGTTAAAATACTTGTACTGCAGCCATAAAAAATTATGCAGAGTGAAGCTTGGAGTAAAACCAGTTCCTCACTCGACTGAAACAGGAATTGAATTCAAGTCTCAGGGGGTGAAAATACTATTTTAATAATTTATGGCCTCAGCAGTCCCCTTTAACACTCCGTTTCCTGTTTCTTATGGCTTCAGGTTGTGTTGTTGCAGCTGTGCTGAAGGGTGAAGAGTTAATACTGCCAGAGCAAGCAGGAGGGTTGTGGAGATCCTGCCTGGCTGTGCAGGGGCTGTCGTTTTGTTTGTGAAACTGCCTTGGTATGAGAGTGGCCAGCACAGTACAAGGGATACCTGGGAAAGGACTGAGCAGATATTAAACTGATGCTGCTGTGGATTTTAGCTGAAGAACCAGGCAATGTTGATGTAATCCTACATAAAAAAGTGTGTAAACTGCAGCTATGTTTCAGAATCGTTTTTCAGTCACATTTAGGCTCTGAAAGCATTGCTAGGCAGAATTTTACAGAGATGCTGTGCAGCTGATGCTCAACATCTGCAAGTGTTTTTACAGCAGAGTCAACTTACCCTGGAGATCATTAAGAAAAACAACTTTTTTTGAGACTGGAGATGCAGGGCTGGGGGAGGCTGTACTGAATTTCTTAGCACAAAGAAGAGATACCTAAAGGCAGAACCTTTGAACGAGTCTTTGTTTTGCTCCTCTTTGCATTCCTGTCACTCTCACGTGTGTAAAGGCAGAGTATATTTGGTAAGATCTGGCTCAGGGCTCTGACAAAAATCAGCAGCCCACTGCAGCTCTGGAGCTCTTTGTCATCTGAGTAATTACAGAGCTCCATGAGCAGAGGCTTATAATAACTGTCCATTTGCTGCCTGCTCACCAGCACAGCAATGGATCTCCATCAGTGAAGGAGTGTACCTGATGGCCTGTTAGCTCAGAAGTAAGCTAGCAGAAAGCAAAGCTCTAACTCCTACTTTTAATGGTGATATTTGGCTCCACTGTCTTGCCTGTGGTTTACTCTGGACATACACTGCTCTGAGTGGGAATGGAGCACGTTAGATTTTTCTCTCTTTCTGGCTGCTGTGATCTCTAGAGTAATCTCTGGATATTTCTTAAGCTGATTGTGCTTTTACTTTTAATAGAAGCTCCTCTATGAATAGCTGGGAATTGCCTGAGCATGGTGATGGCCTTGTGAGGTCTGCTGCAGCAGTGGTACAGCTCGAGGCAGGGAGGGGACCAGCATACAAAAAAGTTGCAGAACATCCTCTGGGGATGTCACACTGCAAAGCTGATGCTGCAGCTCCAGTGCTGAAGCTCAGGGTGCATCTTCTGCATCAGCACAGCAATCAGGAGGCAGGCTGTGCATTTCCACTCTCTGGGCTCTGCTGCTTTGGTTTGGTATATGGGTTCCTAGGAGTTAGTCTATTTGATTCCACTTTTGTTTTTGGTGTAGCTTGGAAATGGAGATGTCTTCAGTGGTTTTTAAAGTAGAAATTAATGCTTCTGCACTGGCCGTGGTAACAATCAGTCTACTTATTTTTCTTCAAGAGCTTAAGAAGTAGCATCTCTGCACCATGTTTCCAGCCAGGGTGATCCTAATTATATCTGAAACTGCAGAGGTGCAGTGCATAGCAAGGAGCTTGGCACTGTTCCTGCATACTTCTCCACACAGCAGAGATGTATTGGCATCTTAAATTCCCTCTGCAGGGTGGCTGTGCACCTTGGTCAGGATGTGCTAGGGCCAAATGATGCAGTTACCATGCAGAACTGCCCTCCCTCCTGACCCACCAGCAGGGAACCAGCCTGCCTCCCTGCTCCCAGCACTCTTACCTCGGCAAGGTAAATTCTCAGGGTACATGCATCCAATGGTACACATCCACCACCTATATGTGGACAGTGATGGTACAGCAGGGCTTGAAATGCCACCCCCTTCCTCATAGAGCTTCTGTGGGTTCTTAATAGTGGGCTCAAAGTGTTTCTGCCTCTTCCAATGAACCTTTTCAGTTCTTTCTGCCTTTTGTGGCATTCAGGCTCTGAGGAGACTGTCTGGGAGTGGAGGAGTGTCATGCTGCAGTGACGGAACATGCCTTGAGCTATATTTGTTCTCCTTGCAGCAAATACCAGGACGCCAGAGGTGAAGGAGTTTTGACAAGAAATCTAAGATGACACTTAGTATGAACCTGTGGTGTTTTTGTCACTGCACCAGTTTCCTTCTGTGAAGGACAGAAAGGCAAAAAGAGGATAAGGTTCTTTATATCAGGAGTCTCCATGTGTGGCATAGCATCAATATTGGTTATTTCTGCATGAACTGCTGCTGATCCCCAGCACAGGAGAGCCTTTGCTGCAGGACTCTGGAGAGCTAGGACAGATTAAGACACTGGTGGTGGAGAAATAGAAAGGTTGATGTGTTGCTCATCAGTTTTTAGCATGTGTTAATCCTAGTGGGTTGCAGTGTCTGTGCTTTCCCGTCAGTTCATCATTCCTGTCCCAGAGTTTCATTGTATAGCTTGTCCTTTGTTTCCTCTCTGTTCAAGTTGCAGGTGCTGTGCAGGCCATGTTTTAAAGGGCTGCCACTGTCTGTGATGGCAAAGCCAGGATTTGTCAGTAGATTTGTTTGTGCCAAAGCAGAGCAATGCTACTGCGGAATGATGACAGATCAGCGCAGCTTGAGGAGACAAGCAAAGATGCTGGGTCATGGGTTTACCTTTTGTGGCTGTAAAAACTGGATTTCTTTTCTACAACTGGGACTGAGCAGGATTGATTTTCTTTTTTTTTTTTTTAGGGTATTAATGACTAGAACTGTCCTCTTGAAGGCTGCTGTCTGAAACTTGCAGGGCTGTTACGGGGATAATGCCCCGCAGGTGGAGCTGTATGTATAGCAGAATATATTGTCTGTGACTTTGTTCTAGTATTTGTGTGCTTCAGTGGGAGTAAAAGATGAACTCGCTTCCATATGATGATGGAGAAAAATCATCAAGGCATACAAAGCGTGTTCTGCAGCTGCTGGGATGGAGAGCGCAGCATGTCTGTGCTGGATTTCCTTTGTCCATGGAGTCCTGCACCCAGGCAGTGCAGTAGGTGTTGTTCCCCTGGATGCTGTTGCAGGGCTGGCTGGGTTGGCTTCTTGCTCTTAAATGAACTGAAGATGCAGAACCCTACAGTGAAATGAGCTTTGTTTTCTTCCTGCTGGGATTCTCATCCTTGAAATCAAAGCTGTGATTTCCACGAATGCATAATTCTTGCTGCCACATCCACTCCGGATGTGCTGGGCTGCTTTTTCCCTTGAGTTCCTGATATTGTCACGTAGAATCAGTGCTCGTTTTTCTTCACCTTGAATATCCCAAGGCATGCAAGATCCAGGACTTCATTTTCTATTACCCAAAAGATCCCAGGGGAAGCAGCACAGCAGCAGCACTGTGATTCTGCAGCCTCTTAGGACTCTTCCCTTCGGTCTGCTGCAGCTGACAGTCACTGCGGCATTTGCTATAATGGGCAGTGACTTTTTGAGACCAGTTGCTGCACCATAGGCTGTACCACTCTCTAAATAATCCTCCTCAGTAAAATGCAGAGCCTCTGAACAAGAAAATCCCTTTACAGCTGCTACCTGCAAAAATACGAAGAGGAAATTGGTTCACGAGCGCACCTGAGGTGTTGGAGTGTCCTGCCTGCCTTTCCCACCTGTGTTTTGTTCCCTCTCATGCTCCGAGCTAACCCATCTGCGGGAGCGTGGCAGGGAGGGTTCTGGCAGATAAGTCAGCCCTCAAAATGGAGGAGGGGAAGGATATTACTCATTAATTCTCTCCCAGCGGAGAGGAACTGAAGCGAATGATGTCTCGGGTGAGATGGTTTTTATGCTGTAGGAATACCCCTTGTTTCTCCTGTAAGCTCTTGACCTGTGGCTGTAGACACTTGTATGAAATCTATCAGCCTCAGCAGCTTGGCGCTGATGCATGGCAGTGAGGGAGTCAGGAGCCGTGTGGACATAAAAACTGATTTGTTTCTATGGAAACAAGTAGATTTCAACGGTGTTGTTGGGAAGTAGGAGGGGAATTATCCCCCTGGGCCTGGTTTTGGCTCTCAGATTGGATTGGCTGCTGCACTGCAATTGTAGAGCAGCAGCCCATGAAGGGATTATCTATCTAGTCTGGGATCACAAGCAGGCAGAAGCACGTGGATCCAATCTGTTCCCACTGCAGGCTTCCTCTGCAGGAATAACACAAGGCTCTGCAATTGCATGCCAGGACTCCCTGGGTCACAGCCCTCCATGGCACTTGGTAGTAAAGAATTGACCTTGGTCACTAATAGCTGGAAAAGAAGCCTGCATTCCAGCATACACAGCTGTAACTGCATATCCTGCGCAGATTTTCTTCCAATTAAGATGGCAAAGGTGATGAACTGTGCTCCTGCTTAACCACTCCGTCTAGGTGTGCATTTCTAGCAAAAGCTGGAAGCTATTTATGGTGTCTGCAAGGACAAGAAGTTGATCTTTCTGACAGAGGCTTCAAGTGCTGCTTGAAATCCCATCTTCTGAAAGTATTTGCCCATCTAGGCCTCAGTGATGACTCTTGAAAGGGAAAGCTTAGATTTCTAGGTAGGAAGGAAGCGCTCAGTGGAAAACCAGCAAAATGGTGATGTCTGTGTGCATGTGAGCCTCCTCCCAAGGTGTTCCCTTCTTTGTGTGCTTCCTCCCCTCTTACAGATAGGGTGCAGGAGCAGCATGACCTTCTGCAACAGAAAAACTGTCTGCTCAGCTTCTGTCACCTCATGATGCATGAGGACGTTATTATACATTACATAAACTGAGCTATGGCTGTAGTGCCACAAATCCTTGGTTTGTGCTTTGTAGCAGAACCAGAGAGCTGATCAAATTTGTTAACCCTTGTTTTGTTTTGTTTTTTTTTTTTTGCATGGATGCATCAAAAGAGTGTTGCAACATCTCTGCCTTTCCTTCAGGTCATCTTAAAACACACAGTTACAGTTCATCTAAAAAGCAGGGCTGGATCCTGCTGTTGACCCTTAGCATAAAGCTGTGGTGTGTGGGCCTCCCTGGAATCACTTCAGGCACACAGCAGCAATCCCTGGGCTGCCTGTTGGCTGTGCTGTGCACACAGGGTATCAAAGGAAAGTGGAGTACCTGGGCTGTAGGAATACTGGGTCTGTGGGTGTGTGTTGCCATGTGAGAGTGCTGCCTTGAAGCTCTGTAGCTCAATGAGAGCGCAGCTTGTGCACGGAGGCTGTGGTGCAGCCATGACTCAACATAATGCATTCAGCTGTTCTCCAAATTTTGATGTTCTCCAAAGCCAGCGAAGCGAAACAGAAATCAGCCCAAAGGATTCAAATGAAAACAAACAGTAGAAAAACATTCTTATCCCACTGCTTTCAGAGACCTGCGGGGAGTCAGGCAGGAGAGGGGCTGAGTGAAATGCAGGGGAAGGAGATGTGGAAAGCAGTGAATGAAAAAGGCAGTAATTGCAGTGAGTCTTGGGAACTGGTCTGTGCAGTCAGATAAGCCAGAGAAGGTGAATTTGGTGTCCTCTGGAAGGGATGGAGGGGGGCAGGGGGTGGCAAGGGAGAGAGCCTCTTCAAAGCAAATGTTCTTGTAATTACTGTGCGATTTCCTTTTTCGCTTGAGCAGATTCAGGGCTGAACCCAGCCACCAGCGCTGAAATATCAGTGACACGGGGGAGTGTTTGTTCAGAGCCTATCTCCTGTTGTGTTGTCTGAGCTCCCTCAGCCCACGTCTGGCTCAAGAGATGTCTTCTGTGTGGTGAAACCCATTTCTAATTGATACTTCTGCTCAAGGCACGTGTGTTCTCCCAGAGGCTCCCAAGTGGCACAGTCTATTTCAGTACCCGTGGCTTTGTTCTGTAGGAAAGATGTGTTTTGGGTTTGTGGGTCTTTTTTTGCACACTTTTGCTCGAGATGATGACATGGCACAGAGCAGGATTGTTGTCTCTGCATATCTAAATCAATAGCTGGGCGGCTGTGCTGTGTCCCATGGTGAGATGGAAGCCTGTCTGCTGTCCTTCTGGCACTTAGTCCCTGCCGTGAGGGAGACAAAACTCACCACTGTGTGTGTTTGTGAGGGCAGGGATTTGACTTTCTGGGCTTGCTGTATGCCAGGTTTCACCCAGCCAACCATGCAGTCCCTTGGAGCTCACCTTGTATACAGCAAAATGTGGAGAGGGCTGCTCAGCCCTTCCTGCTTGCTGGCCTGGATTGCTGTGTGGGGAGAAGTGGCTCAGTGGTGGGGATGCTGCTGAAAAGCTAGGATTGCTAAAGCAACTGCAAGTACTGTAAGTCAGCACAATAGTGTTAACCTCCCTTTGCACTGCTGTAAATAGGATCTCAAGGTACAAGGCAGTGGGAAGCCTTCTCTTCTGTTAACGTATATATTGTGATGACACATGAACTATTGCATGACCTTTATTTTTCACAATTGTTTTCTTGAATAATGAATTATTGTGTACAATAACGTTGCCAGTATGATAGAATGTGGGGGGTTACAATAGATGTTTATTTCTATATATACCCATTGTGTGACAAATGTCAATTATGCTCTTAAGAAATACTTGCATTACATCAACTGCCTGTAGATTTGCTTTCTTTCACTAAAGGTCAAGACTAGACTCTCAGTCTGCTGCAGAGATTGGCAGATAAATAACACATCCCCTGGCTTAAATCTCTGAGACTAAAAGTGCTAACCTTACCAAAAAGGATGTGGCTGCTTAGGAATGGGATCTAATGCATGATTACAGTTTCTGTAGGACTCCTCTCTAGGTTTGCACAATATAGTGTAAAGGAAGAGTGAAAGCTAAATGTACAGGAAAGCATTGTTAAGACAGCAGGTTGGTGGGTAGTTCTGTTTGTGATGCACCTGCTTTTGAACTCTGGTTGTGTTGGACAATCCAGCATTTTTGTTGGAGTAGCACTTCTGTCTGGGAAAGGTAAGAGCTTGTAAAGGGCACAGAGATGGCAGGAAAGACTGAATCTGTAAGGCAGCCTTCCCCTAATGGACTGGGTGGCAGAGGATAGAACAGTTGTCCATGCTCCTGCCCCACATCTGGGTTTATGACAAGTTATGGTGTTGCTTGGGCATGTGCTTCCAAGGCACTCAAAGGATCAGGCTAGGAAGGTGCTCCCAAGGGCAGGTCCTGTCTTAAGCTTCTGCCTTCTGGTCAGCCTAAGCAAAGTCCATCACAAAGGAGCCCCAGGCTTAAGTGTTTCTGTAAGTGGAAAGCTGCTGCCATTTCTGAGGCATTTTAGCAGTCAGTAAGGTTAATAGTGGATGTCTTTAGCCCTACAGGTATTCAGTGGGCAGTGTGTTGCATAGGAGTTGTAAGGTTTCCTTTAAGACGTGCTGGAGTAAGAGTGCTTGAAAGTAGAGTTGTGCTTCGAGATGAAGTGCTGCTTGGGGAGATTTGCAAGCAGTTGGTGAAATGCAGCCTGCATCAGGATGTGTGTGTTGCCATCCAGTGCCGTTACCAGAAAAGCCATCAGTCAGAGGTCCTGATGACCCTGGGATGCTCGTCATGTGTTGTGCTGTGGTGTTAATGAAGGAATCTTGATCTGGATGTGTAAGTGATCAACTCTAAGACCTGATGGAGGACGTGAAGCTGGTGCTAGGCCTGAGCAGGAGTGTCTGTGATCTGTGTGGCCAGACAGTGAAATCCATAGGGATAGAAGCTGTATTTCATGCTGTGAATTGATGCAGTGCTTTGTGCAATGAGGTTCTGGTTGAATTGTTATCCCTCAGTGCCACCGTGACACAGGAAATAACAAATACTGGATTTAAAAGCCAGGAACAGCCATGTGAAACTGTGGGTACTGTGTGAGTCTTAATTGTCTGAAAGTAATAATCTGAACTGGAGATTAATCACATCCTTTAATAACCTTGTCTGCAGATGTTTACTAAGAAATCAAATGGAAATTAAATGATCAGATGATGTTCATTCTCTTGTTATTTGGACTCCTGTTATGTCTTCATAAGCTGCTGCTTTGTTTTTTTTTAAACTGGGGCTTTACCTTCTCTAGTGCATTCTAATCCAAGAATCTCAAAGGACTGACAACAAACTACATGAATGCTGTATTGGTGGATCTGGATCCGGATTAGTTTTGTATTTGAGCTCTCTACAGACATCTTCCCAGCATCCCTGCAGGAGGGTAAAGCAAGTGGTGGTAGAACCACTGAGTCTGTCTTCCACGTGGAGGAAAGGACAGTAATATGGACTTGCTTCCTTTATGGACTGCCAGGGCCTTCTGTTGCTACCATCTGTTATTTATGATTTATCAGTTCTTTTTGATTCTAATCTATCTTGAATGCCACAAGCAATTTGGTCCCCTCCTGTGTCTTATCAATATCTTTGATCCTCGTTACCTGTAACTTCTGATGCTCCATGCCATGTGAGTCACCTAATGAACCTTGGAACTTGATGAATATCTGCTTGTTCTGTCATTAATAGCACCTTTTTGTTCTGTAGGATGCCGAGATACCTCATGCATGGAGGATTATCATATAGATTGCCTGGCTTTAATTTAAAAAACTAGTATGGAAGCCTCAGACCTTGTTGCCTCCATAATAAATATTTATTACATGACATTCAGACTGCCTTAATGTTTGAGAATCTGTGTGTTTGGGGTTTGTCCAAGTGTTGCTGTGGAGTAGCTGCTCGATTGCTTTCTGTCCCTCAGGTGGTTTTTCTGACTACTGTATTACTAATACAGTTTTCAGCCCAAATCTGTACTTTAATGCAGCTCTGTGTACTAAAATAGAAATAAGGCTGCAAGGGATGATGTGATTGGGTTTGCCCCGAGGTAGCTCTGGAGCCAGTTGAGAACATATGCAGTTTGTACTTCAGAGATGAGCAGTGCATAATAGAACAGTGAGCATCTTCCCAGGTCTTTTCCCTTATTGAACACTTTCAGCCCGAGACCTGTCAGATTTGCATCTTCATTTCTTTCTGTGCCCTGGTTTAGAGGGGAGATGTATTGCCAGTCAGACCAGAATTTAGCTACCAGGAGCAGGAAGTGTATGCACTGAAGTCTTCCAGTAAGTGTCAGTTTGGGGAATGGAGCTCGTTGAGCCCAGCTAAAATGCTTACAAGTGATGCCTCAGTGTCTTAAGGAGGATTTTCAAGTCTGTACCTAAATGGAAGATAAGCAGATCAAGCGTTTATTTCCTAAATGCAGCATTTCTGCCTCGGTTTTAGTTGCTACTTTATTATTCATCCTGGGTGGAACTTAGCACTGGGAAGTGGAACAGGATGATGTTATTGCCTTAAAGGCACAGGAAAAGAAAATGCTATCACATCATCCCTGCATGTTACGAAGAAAACAGGAAAATAAAGTAAGCTTTTCCTTCTTAAGATACAAAGTAAATGACAAACAATTGGTACTGGTAGCCTAATGAGTTTCAGGCATGGCATCTTGTATAGTGGTATATGAAGCAGGGCTGCTCTTGGTGCTGTGATGGAGGCTGCCTTATTCTGGTAGGGAAGTCCCTGCTGCCCTCAGCATTCCAGTTCTGCAGCATGTTATCTCCAAAGACGCGTTCCATCTTTCCCCTCCCCACTCCCAGCTTTCCTACTGTATGTCTCCTTGCTGGAATGGAACAAGCTGCTTTATCTAACCCTT
The DNA here is from genome assembly GCF_019232065.1 of Centrocercus urophasianus. NCBI lineage: Eukaryota > Metazoa > Chordata > Aves > Galliformes > Phasianidae > Centrocercus > Centrocercus urophasianus. The sequence goes on along the minus strand of NW_024884911.1, from coordinate 3,512,621 downwards.
CTGCTCTTGTCTGCCCAAGTCAGCTGGCATGTCCTTCTCTCATGTATCCCTCTCCTGATTCTGGCTTCATTTCATCACTTGGTGCTGCTCTTTCAGGAGAAATCCATTCTCCTGGCTGCTGAAAGGACTCAAAACCCTGGGCTGGGTGTGCTGTCCGTGCCCCATATGCTTTGTTATAGTTTGTTTACGAGCAGCAATTTATTGTGCCTGCTGCAAGGGGGCAAGCAAGGCTGCTGTACAGCGTGCTCTCCTGGCACCCGAGCAGGCATAGAGTTTATGGATCTGTGCTTTTTAAGAGTCTGATCTGCAAGGCTTAGCCTGAGCAGGAGGATGGAAGGGTTTGTTCCAGAGACTGCAAAGAGAAAGGATGGGGAATAAAATAATGAGAAAGAATGTGGATGTGATGGGATGATGGGTGTGAATACCTGTAAAGCTTTTTGGCTGGAGCTCCTATAGGTCAAGTATAGGGAAAACCTGGAAGCTGAACTGTATGTATGTCTCAGTAGCTTGTGGGTAAGAACACCTTAGTTTTCTTATAGAAGGGATCAAACTGTACACGTTCAGAATGTAAGCCCTAAGAAAACTCATTTAGCTGATTGTTACGGGTTTGGGTAATTAACCTTGAGTTTCACTGGGAAGAGACTTCCTGGAGGAGAAGCAATGTGGCTTTATTCCTGAAATAACTGTGTATATGTTTCTACTGACTGACTTTAACATAACTGCAGTGATACAATGCTGCAGGTCGGCAAGCCCAGGCTCCCAAAACTGGATAGTATGGAATTGTGCATGGTGAGAAACTAAGGGAAAATTCCATTGGTAACCTTGTTATGTAAAGATTGAACTTAGACAGTGTGCAGTTCTGGGATGAATGACTCTACAAAGGGAAATACGTAGTTAAAATGTAGTCGATTAGTATGTCAAAGGATGGGGTTGATAACAAGCAGAAACGTTGGCTTCATGGTCACTGTTCTGTTAGAGGTACTCCTGGTATCTCGTCTGCTGTTCAGAGGAAAGCTGACTGAAAAATGACTCTGACTTTTTCAAATCCTCTTTATTTTTTAGTGTTGTGTCTTTTGTGAGGACGTTGTTGTTTTTTTTTACCTTGCAGTAGCCTGGAAGGCACTCGGTTGGTGCAGTGTGTGGTTTCAGTTTCCTCTGATGCCAGGATCTGGATGTTGCAGAGGTTTTCTCATACGCCTTTGCTTGGAGCTGTGACAAAAACCACAGAGAAATCGGGTTTGGGACCAAAGCAGAAAGCTTTGGGAAAACGTGGAGCACATCATCAGGGGGATCTTAATTCCTAAAGGACTCATTCTTATAAATGCAAGTAGTGCTTTTCCTACAGTGAGGTGAAATGTAATGCTGCAAGCTGGAGCTCAGTAGCTAGAGTAGTGCCTTAGTGCAGAAGAAAGCAAATTTGTAGTATAACTATGCTTTTTTCTTACCTACAGTAAAGTAACAATAAATCAGCGCAGCTTGGATTTGTTCTTATGCTAAAAGAACTGATGCAAGAGTAGGACTTTGTCACATATTGACCACAGACATCCATAGGAATGGAGCTGAGACAGCAGAAAACTGCCTGAATGATGCAATGCCTCAAAGATTCCAGGGTTAATCCCGCTGGAATGGAAAAAAATAGAGCTGTATTTATTTGAAAAACAAATGAAAGATCCCAGTTAACTCCTTATGTTTCTGGAAGTCTGAAATAACGAGAATGGGTTACAGTTTGTGGTAGAGTTTTATCAGAGGTCACTTTGCAGTAAGCTTAGTGACTTGCAGGAGATATGTTTGAAACATTAGAGGTTGTAGGATGCTCCTTGCTCTCCTTTCACTTGAAATGACTGCATCCTTTTATAGTACTCAGTTTAGAGCTGAGGATGAGGGAAATGCACGTGCTTTCCTACTTCCTTGCAGGTTTACGTGAGCAATCAGTGGTGAAACCAGAGGCTGAAATCAAGTCTGCTCACTGCCTGATGTATTACAACACAAAAGCTCCTTCCTAATCTTCATTTCCATTGTCAGTATTAAGGCTGTGCAGGGTAAGGCCATGGTGCAGAACACTGAGGGGCGTGGATTTCTTTTCCTACAGTTACTACTGAATTGGCAAAGTTAGGCACTGTCACACCATCAGTAGAGGGAGGGCTGTGCCGGGGTGCAAGCAATGCAGGCAGAGCGGTGACATTCTTGCCCCAGACAGCACGTTCTGAGCTGTGCTTCTCCAGTAGGTAGGGAAGCAAATAAATCGCGTTCATGGTGACTTGTGAAGAGACACACGAATCAGCTGAGTACTTGGAAACCAGGCCACAGACTGGCAAGGTCATCAGATGTGGTGAGCGTGCCTGGCTTTGCTGAAAGCCAGGGGGTTTGAAAAAAGAAAAAGCAAAGGAGAGCTTGTTGCCTGTGGGTGTGAAGTCAGCATTAGGGAAGGGGTAACAGAAGGCTTCCTTCCTTTGAAATGACGTGGAGAACAGTAACTTCTGGGTTCTTGTCAATTTAGGAGGCTGCTTCTCCTTGGCAATACTTGCATTTCCTTAGTTGGGAGAAGCCCTGAGTGGAAGCAAACCTTTGACTGCTATCTGTTCTGTTTCAAATAGGTGATGCACTGTTTGCATGCTGTAACAGCAGTGTCCTGCGACACCCCAAAGTGTGGGTGAGTTTGTTGTAGCTGAGGTAATTGTATTTTGTCAAAAGAAGGCACGGTAGTTTTCAGTCTCTGCTTCAATTTCTCAGCCTGGTGCCATAGAGATAATAATCTCTATGCATACATATAACGGTATTAATTGGTCTTTCCTGTTAGCCTGGAACTTCATCTGAAAGAGCCTGAACTGAAAGAGTGGGAGCATGCTGTGAGAGTGGGCTTCTTCAGAATGGCCCGTCCTCCTTGGGGAAGGGCACTTGGTCTTTTGTGCCTTAGACTCTATGAGACCCATGGCCGGAGTGCCTTGCTGGGACCCACGAGTGCGCATAGAAACAGAAGAGCCGTGGACAGGGAAGGAAACGATCGCTCATTCATCTGAAATTTCCTCTTTCGTTTCAGGGACTTTCTGCCACGTGGCTCTGGCATCGTGACCAGGAGGCCTCTGGTCCTGCAGCTGGTGAACGCCAGCACAGGTATGCAGCGTGTGTCTGTGGTTGCTGCTGGCTTCCCATCCTAATCCTGACAGGTCTTATTTCATACATCTGATGCAATAAGTGTTCAGGAAGAGAGCGCTTCTCGGTTCTTTTGTTTGAATTAAGCAGCGTTTCATGAAGACACTCATCATGATTTTCCTTTGTCTGTGCAGCTGTGACTCTTTTGACCCAAAAACTAGAGGAACTTGCGTATAGCCCCTGAAATAAGCGGGTGGGATGATTCTAGTGCACTTCAAGTATGAGAACGCTGGGATCTGAACAGGAATTCCTGCAGTTCTGTACTGGAGTTGAGGGCTGCTCACTACTTTGGCTGCTGCTTGCGGAGCGCCTTCATTGCTGTTGCCTTCAAGCATGAGATCTCATTGAGGAGTTGGCAAGTGACTGTTTCAGGGTGTTCTTCCTCCCTTGTCAGGTGGACCCAACCTGTTTACTACAGTCCTCTAGTCTACAGTAAGGAAACAACTTGACTTGTGAGGATTTTTCACTTGAAATGGAGGGTTCTTGAATTGGCTAATGTATTCAAAGACCAAAAAAGCCCCACCAAAACGAATGTAAAAACCCACCAAGCAATTCAAAACCATGCCAGAAGGGTTTTTTGCTAGTTAGAGACTCCCTTGAGTCAGTTCTCATCATGTCATGCAACTGTTATTTACTCCTAATACAGAGCTGCTCCAAGTTCTTGTGAATACAAAGGTACTTCCCAGTCCATCTGTGGAAGTTGCAGGTGTGTGTTAAGCTTGCTTAATATCAATAAAATCTTAGGTTATTTCTTGAATGAACAAGAGTGAGGATGCAAACTCTGAGACCAGAGCTGGACTGGGAAGGTTTTGGGCTTATGGATTCTCTCAGATGTTGTTGCAACTGTGGCTGCAGTAATTTCTTTGTCAACCACATAGGATCTAGGGAGAAAGACCCTTCATTACCACACTTCATCCCTTCAGCTGTTCTTGTGTTTCTTTTCAATCCAGGGCATTTTATTAAACTTCTGGCTGTGAGGTGTTTTTTTTTCCCACTCGTGTGACTGTTTCTGACTCTCTGCTTCTGTGCCAACAGAATATGGAGAGTTCCTGCACTGCAAAGGAAAGAAATTCACAGACTTTGAGGAGATCCGTTTGGAGATTGAGGCTGAAACGGATCGTGTTACTGGCTCCAACAAAGGGATTTCCCCAGTGCCCATCAACCTCAGAGTCTATTCTCCTCATGGTGAGTCTTAATGCAGTCTCTGAAGTCAGAGGATAGATGAGGCAGATTGCTGTTCTGTCATAATGTAAATACAGAATGAAGATGAAATGGAATGTGAATGTACTTTCTTTTGACTTAAATCCCCACATGCCTGGGCTATGGTGCATCACACTGCCAGTCTCTGCCATGTTTCTAGAAGGGTTTGCCTGCCAGTTGAAGTATCTGGTTAGAAGCAGAACTATTAGAGACAACTGATGCCTGTGCAGAAACTTCTGTCTTAAAAGACTTTATTGCATCAGTGTGGACCTTCCTATAAAGACCTGCAGTCTCTCTGTTCTTTGGGGAAATGAATCACTGACAATACAACTAATAACGGTTAGCAAATAGTTCTTGCTCAACTTTAACAAAAAGGAATTGAAAAACTTTAGGCATAACAAAAGCATACACTGAAGCTATGAACGTTCCTTATAGACCAGAACATTCCAACCTTAACACTCACTTGTGCTGTCTCCTGCTTCCTCTGTGTAGTCCTGAACCTGACGTTGGTGGATCTCCCAGGCATGACCAAAGTCCCGGTGGGGGATCAGCCCCCTGACATCGAGTTCCAGATCCGAGATATGCTCATGCAGTTTGTCACCAAAGAGAATTGCCTCATCCTGGCAGTATCCCCAGCCAACTCTGATTTGGCCAATTCTGATGCCCTGAAGGTTGCGAAGGAGGTGGATCCTCAAGGTAAATCTCTTGTTTTAGTGTGGCATTACTAACCAGCAGCCTGATTCTCCAGGCTGTGATTACTCAGCATTTTTAGTCTCCTGGCCATTGTTTTAGGTGGTATTTTCACAACGTATGCCCTTCTGAGAGGTGGCTTTGAGCATTAGTAGCTACTCTAATAGAAATTGTATTATTCCCCATTTCTTTATTTTGAGCCCTGTTTCTGAAGAGGTTGAGGGCTTCCCTCCCTTCACTTTGGTCATCTGTGTTCTGCCTGGAGAAAAGTAGGAAAATCTTCCCTAAAATCCATCTCTGTGGTAAAACACATGAGTGTTTGAACAGGGTATGGCTGAGAACTGACCTCTGTTACCTGTTCTGCTGTTGTGACCTCTTGGCTCTTATGGGAACTGTGACATTTGAGCTCAAGAGCCCTTGAGTAGCCAAGCTGGGCAATCTGTAAGCTTTCTGAACAAAGGAAGGTATTACACAGTTATTTACTTGATCAGGTGTGTTCATATTCTACTATTTTTTATTAAGGGCAACGCACCATTGGAGTCATCACTAAGCTGGATCTTATGGACGAGGGAACTGATGCTAGAGATGTATTAGAGAATAAATTACTTCCTCTTCGCAGAGGTACGTTTCCTCACGCTTTGTGCATGATCTTCCTTCATTTTTCTTGTATAAGGTATCTTTGTCTCATTCCTTTTCTTCAGTGTTCCTGGAACATCTGTCATGATGTGTTCTTAAGCCATCTTTGTTCCAAGCTGGAATTGAGAAGCTGAGGAATAGGCACGAGTGATACTTAAGAAAAAGTAACTTTTAGGCATTTGTATCTTCATAGGTAGTGCTAGCAGAAGCATAACCCCATGCTCTTACCTTTACTTTCTTCATTGCAGGCAAGCTGCAAAAATGGGATACTTCCTCCCCCCCCAGTTCTCTTATTTGATGAGATTACTGTAGTGCGTCATGTGAAATCACACTGGCCTCTGTGCTGGTTGCTGTGCACAGCCATAATGAAATACCTGTCCTAAGGATGCGAAAGGAAAAGTTTGAATGGAAATAGGGTGTTCTTTGTGACTGGGGGAACAGTAATCAATAAGCTAATGCTCAATTGCATAGTGACACTTCTGTCCTGCATACCAGAGTTCCAGACCCTGAGTTACACAGAGGCAATTCCAGTTTTAAACTCTTCTGCTTGGTCCCTAACGTATTTCCCTTGAAATGTCCCATTTGCAGTGTTGCTTCCTGGATAGCTTCCTTCTCAGCCTGAGCCCTACTTGCATTTTCATCCTTGCAACCGCCTGATCTTCAATCCCATTCCTGCAGGTTACATTGGTGTAGTCAACAGAAGTCAGAAGGACATTGATGGCAAGAAGGACATTCAGGCAGCTCTGGCTGCAGAGAGGAAGTTCTTTCTCTCCCACCCAGCCTACAGACACATGGCTGATCGTATGGGAACCCCCTACCTGCAGAAAGTATTGAACCAGGTACCATCACCAGTTGAGAACTGCTGCCCACTGTGCCCTTTATTCTGGGATGGCGACATAGAAAACTTCTCCCAGTTTCATCGTAAACCTTCTTCCCTTACAGCAATTGACCAACCACATCCGTGACACCCTGCCCGGGCTGCGGAACAAGCTGCAGAGCCAGCTTCTCTCCATTGAGAAGGAGGTGGAGGAGTACAAGAACTTTCGTCCTGACGACCCGGCTCGCAAGACCAAAGCTCTGCTTCAGTGAGTGGCCTTCACTGCGTGTCCCTCCCTGGGAAAGACTGCCTAGCTGTGTCTTCTACTTCCTGCTTTCTGTCTTTGTTTAGGATGGTCCAGCAGTTTGCTGTGGACTTTGAGAAACGCATTGAAGGCTCTGGAGACCAAATTGATACCTATGAGCTGTCAGGAGGAGCCAGGATTAACCGCATCTTCCATGAACGTTTTCCCTTTGAGCTGGTGAAGGTAGTGTTTCTCTGTATGCCGAGATCTTCTTTCTCTCCTTTCTTGCTAATTTTCCCCTTTTCCTTCCTGTTTTCTTGCTACTTTTTACATGTTTCACCATCTATTTTCCCCCTCTTTTGACTTTCAGTAGTTGATGTTGTCACCTTATTTTTACTTCTGGTTGTTTCTGTTGTTGGAACCTTCTCATAATACTCTGGGCAGCCTGGTCTAGTGGCTGGCAGCCCTGCCCATGGCAGGGAGGTTGAAACTATTGATCTTTGAGGTCCTTTTCAACCCATTCTATGAATGAGGTTTCCTGGATGGCCAAATATACCAACCTGATCAGAAGTGATAGAGAAGAACTTCTATTGTCTGTTTGGAAACATTAAGAGCCGAAATATTCCCCCATCTTCTGCACTTTGCTGTTTCCATTTTCATTTAAATTCCTTATTAGTGTAATACAAGAGCCTGCCTTGTATTAGATGATGCAATTCTGTATGTGAATTTTAAATCTTTTGGAGGTGTTTGCTGGAAAGCAGCTGCCAAGACCTCACATTAAGCCTCAGGAGACAAAACAGTTTGTTTTGGAAAGCAATCTAGTGCTTCAATCCTATTGCTTTATCTCTAAGTAGTTCCTTGGGAGCTGCTGGAAGATTGGCACCTGTAAATGCAGACCCTTAGCTATTCTTATCTGTTCATTTTTGTCCAAGATGTCTGCTTTGGCAATGCTAGCTTTATGGCTGGACTCTGCATCCAACATCTAGGCTAACATTCACCTGTCACATGATACTGGCGTGGGACCTCTTTTTAAAGCTCCGTGTGCTGGGGTTGTGCAAACATCAGCCAGTTTCTGATTAAAAACTCTCTTGGTGCAGATGGAGTTTGATGAGAAGGAGCTGCGACGGGAGATCAGCTATGCCATCAAGAACATCCATGGTATCAGGCACGTATCATGCACTAGGCAGACCACTGGCTGCATAGTCTTGTAAATACCTCTAGACCTTCCCAGTGGAGTTGAAGACTTCAGAGGTACGGTAGGTCAGCCACAAGGGAGAGAAGTTCCTTGGACACCCTGGTCGTTTGAATCTGGGAACAGGGACGAAGTAGCTTGCTTTCTGTTTTCATGTGAAAATTGCAGAAGCCTCAAAGGTAACACGGCTTTGGTGACTAGTTTTCTCCCTCTTTGTTTCTACATAAGAAAGGACTGAGGGATGCAAGCCCATACTGCTACTTCACTGACTTTTAAATATTGGTTTTCACATTATGCTTCCATTTTTACCAACATCCAAAACAGTTGCTAGCCTTGAGCACCACCTCCTTTGGAGATCTGAGGGGGGAGCATTAGAGTGCCCGACCCAGCAGCCCCAGGGATTGAGTCCCAGGGCGCAGTCAGCAAACACAGTTGCATTCCCCCTCAGTGAAGGTTAACTGCCAGAAAGTGCAGTCCTGAGACACTGAGTCCTGCTGTTCCTGGGAAGGTGACTGGGGTCTGGTGCCTGCTGTCCAGCTGGGATCCATTTTGCCCTTCCGTGCTCCTCTGTGGAGGTGCCAAGCATCCCTGTTTTCTCTGGACTCCAGGACTGGTCTGAGGGGTACAGTGCTCCCAGCCCTGTGTGCGGGGTTTCAGTGGTGGTGGTGCCTGGTCTGAGATGCGTGTGTAACCTGACGTTCTCCTTGCCCCTTCTCCCCCCCCTCCTGCCTTGTCTTGTCCCCTACCCTGGGTGTTTAGAACCGGTCTCTTCACACCCGACATGGCCTTTGAGACCATTGTGAAAAAGCAGGTGAAGAAGATTAAAGAGCCTTGCCTGAAATGCGTGGACATGGTTATTTCGGAGTTAATCAATACCGTTAGACAGTGCACCAAGAAGGTAACTGGAGGCAGCATGGAGCTGGCACCTTCCACCCCTCTCTCTGGCTGCGGCACAGCATTGTGACCGGGGCAGGGATTTGCCTGCAGCGGCACTCGGTGTTTCTGACCACCTCCTCAGCATGACTAGACCTGAGCGGTACCAGCCTGGGACGATCCAGCCAACAAGCCAAACAGAAAGGGAAGCACTGTGAATCGTGGGCAGTGAGCTTGTTCCTGAAATGCTTCAGAGCAGAGGGATACTGGAGATGTCCCCTCTGTGCCTCCAGTCCCAAGCATGTGACTCCTGATCCCTTCCTAAGCTATGGATATTTCTTACGGGGTCGCATTTGACTTAAATTTAGATTGAGTTTATTTTCCAAGCTGGAAACTGGGATTTAAATTTTGTTCCCTCTGCTCTCTTAGAAGTAGGAGGGTTAATCCCAAACAAGCCTTTAGTATCAGGGCAGAGTGCTCCTGGCCGAGTGTGTGGGGCTGAACTTCAGAGGCTACAGTGGTTGTGGGGAAGCGTTCCTGTGGTGTTTGGCTTGGTTTTTGGTTGGCTTGGTCCATATCCTGTTCTGGAAGAGCGGCACATGGCTGAGAAGGATCAAATTAGGAAAGTCAATCCACCTTTGGGCTCTTCAAGAGAGCTCCAGGCTTCATCATTTGAGATTCATGTTGGTATTTATCGGAGCTTGGGGAAGGAGCTTGCCTTAATTCTGCTCTCTGGATGTGGAAGCTTTTGTTTCTGAGGCTGGGGTTGAAAAGCAGCAAGATAGGAAGATACATGCCATTCTTCTCAGCCATGGCTTGCTGCTTCAGCCAGGGCTGGGTGCTGGTGAAAAGACACTCGAGTTAGGATGGGAGCATGGGCACTGGAGACTGGAATCGCCATGGGCTGTTCAAGTGCAGGTAAATGGGCATTGCAGGAGTGTCTGGAGCTACCTTGTCCCTGCAAGGGTGGGGAGAGGTGCCCAAGTGGTGATAGCTGCCATCACTTGCAGAGATGCCTAGCCCTTAGGGCCCGGAGCCGCTGTAGAAGGGCTCAGGCATGCAGACACTCTCTTTGCCCCTGGGACAGCCTGGAAGAGCAAAGCAGACGCAGGGAGTTTGCTCAGGTTTCTAGTGTGCTGGAGGAGCTTTCTTTTTCTGTCCTGCTATTCTTTCTTGGGGTGTGTGACTGTGGGGAGCACCCAGAAAATTGCCATTAGAGCCTGGTGACAGGTAAGCACAGGCCCTCAGGCTGCCAAGTATCCAGAGTTGCCTGCTAACTGGATCAGAAGGGCTCTCCTTTTTGTGCCCTCTGAAACTTGTCTTGGATTGTTCTTCATCCATCAGTTACTGTTCAAAATCTCCCACTCATTGTCTGTGTTTGCCCCCTTCCATACATTTCCCACTTTTCATCATTTTTGTTCCTTCTTTACTGATGATTCTAATAGTGAAGGGACTGTCTGTTCTGACAGCAGCAGGTTCCTCCGGTCATCAGGTGGTGGGTACAGCAGGCTGGGAGATGAGGGGGGGATGAAGAGACCACAGGAATGTGAAGGGGGAATGGCAAAGGCTGAGGATCAGTGTTCCACTTTAGCATTGATCCCACTGCTAAGAATTTGGCTGACTGCAGTGCTGGTTGCTGTGTGTGCTAGTAGTCATGGTTACAGTTTTCTGTTTCAGGAAACAATATCATCATTCAGGTGGTACTTAGGTATATGAAGGCAGTGATTTATTATATATATATATTTTTTTTGGTTGTGTGGGTTTTTGTTTGTTTGTGTGAGGACCTGTGAGCCTGGCCTTCAGAGAGGTGCACACAGTGCTGGGTTAGCAGGCTGCTGGACATGTAGGAATGGCTGCTAGGTCTGAGGGTGTGAACAGAGCTCCAGGAGTACCTCGGGTTTGCTCTGAATGGGCTGCGCCGACAGCTCGAGAGGCTGCTGGGCGAAGCTGAGTCCTGTGGTGTACTCTAAACCTCTTAGCTGCTTAAAAGGCAGATTACTGTTGTTCGTATAGCATGTTGAAGACTGTTATCAGAGTGGTGTTGCTTGGGGTTTTGCAGATGTTGTCTATAGGGATACAAAGAGGTACGTAACTGATTTTAAACAGTGGTGTTTATAATTAGCTCTGAGTTGTCAGCTGTACGCACCCCATGTTTGACTAGGAGCTGCATCTTTGGAAGAGCAGGATTCCATTCCTATATCAAAGGCACATCATCCCCCTGAAAGCACTCATAACTATATTATGCTGTGCTAAAAAAGTAACTGAGATTGTGTCCCAGAGAGCACCTGGTAGAAGCTATCAAGTGTTAAAGATGTGCTGGAGAAACATCTTTGGATGCAGTAATAGTCTCAAATGAAGATAACGTGTTGTTTTGTGACTGCAGTTTGTGGTCTTTCTGCTCTGCCATAGTGAAGCCCCTGAGGATACAGAGCTCTTCATACAGTGTCAGTGCCATGGAATACCTCCATATAAACCTCAGCAGGCCTGTACTGGGTCTGGTGCCATAGGTTGGCTGGTGCAGGACATGCTTTGTACAACTGTGCAGGCCCTGTAGCTTGTTTGTATTTCCTAAGCACTGGCTACATCTGGTCTTACTGAGGAGTTATCTGTTTCCAGGAAGGCGAGTAAGGCAAATGATGCTCTGTAAATGGAGTGTTTTATCTGAATCTGAGACATATCCATTCCATTCAGTCCTCCTGCCAGCACAAGATGCAGATGACAAACCTTTGAGTCTTAGCCTAGCTCCTGTGCAGGCCTGGAATTACATGGAAAGGATAACCACTGTGTGAAGTAGAGGGAAATGCCTGAGACAAGGGGAAATGAAGCATGGTGAGCCTGTAGGAAAGAGTCAGTGGCTCATCGTGGCAAGCAGCTTAAAATCTGAACAAGCTTTTCTTCAGGAGGAGGTCATTTGATCCCTGGGGGTTGCCATCCGTTCATCTTGCTCTTCACAGCTCACCATTTCACCAGCCCACTTGCTTCCACCTCCTTCCCTCTGCCACATCCATTTGCCTGTAGACTCTCCTGATACTTGGCAGTGAACAGGCCCCATAGCAATGCTCACCTGGTTCAGTAAGCTAATGGAGTGAACCAAAATCTCACTTCTCATTTTGCCTTGTTTTCTCTCTTTTCCCTTCTCCTTCCTTCTTTCCTTCCTCCTCTGCTCTTTCTCTGCTTCGCTCTCTTCTTCCTTGTTGCTTCCTCCCACCCTGCCCCTGCCATGCAGAACGGGTCTCTTCACGCCTGACCTCGCTTTTGAAGCCATAGTGAAAAAGCAGGTGCAGAAGTTGAAGGAGCCAAGTCTGAAGTGTGTGGATATGGTAGTGAGTGAGCTCACATCCACCATCAGAAAGTGTAGCGAAAAGGTAAAGAAACTAAAAACACCAAGAAAGGTCAACGCCCACCCCCTTCCCACACACATTTGTGCTGATTCTCTGCACACACCACAGGACTGATGGCAAACCGAGGGAGAGAGAAGGGATGCGAAGATGCTCTGAAGGAGAGCAGCCAGCTGCAGGCGTCAGTGCAGGTTCAAAGCAGTGGATCAGGAGCAGTGGGCATTAGTGATGGGCTCTTGGGCTGAGACGTGGGCTGGGACCCAGTGGTTCCCCTGTACTGTGCCCTTCTCCTCTCTGTGTCTCAGTGGTGTTCAGTTCAGCGTGGAACAAGCCCTTTACTGTGCCAGTCCCTGCATATTTGGAACTCCTTCCTTGTTTTTGCTGGGACCCCCTCCCTAAAAGTTCTATGTAGGAGACAGGGAAAGAAGCCAGAGGGAGTAAAATTACGTCCCCTCATGGCATGAGTATCAGCAGGCCTCACCTTGCCTACAGAGTGCTGTGCTGGGCACAAAACAACAATCAATTCAAGCTTGAAGCACAAGCTATTCTCCAGGAGATGCACAGAGTAAACAGAATACTGACCCAAAAGAGTTGGGGGGGAAAAGCTCTTCCATGCATGACTCCTGTTACATCATTCTCCTGCTGGTACCTCGCTCCATGGACTGTGCTCAGTTGAGGTAGTGGACGCTTTCCCTTTTGCACTGCAAAGCATACGAGGTGAGGCCTCAGGGGGGGCACTTGGAAGGGAAAGTGCCACGGGTGTCAGGTGCACATCGCATAGGGCTGGGGCAGCAGTGGGTTTGCCTCCCAGGCCAGCTTTGTCCAGGAGGGGGCACCACGTGCCTCCTGAAAATCAGGACAGATGTGGCAATTAATTCGTGTTAAATTTATGAGCAAGGGGCCAGAAATCTGTCTGGCACAGCAGTAGCATATTCTGGGAAACTGAGTTGCAAGGGCTGTTTCTCTCGTTATTTGAAGCCTTGAAAATTACATTTCTGTTCTTGCAGAATCGCCATCCATACAGCCTCAAATTGGGAAGGAAGGGAAGATAAGTGGTATGAGCTCAGTCGGTGTGGGAGCTAAGCTGATGAGGCCTGGTTGTGCTTAGGAACGTGGAGCTCACCTCCCCTAAGGAGACATCTCTGTGCCCCAAGCTCTGCCTGCTGTATTTCGTGAAGATGCTGCTGTTGCCAAGCAGCTGTGGCCAGGCAGAGTGGCTCCATTTTAGCCTGTTCTTACGAGTTCTATTTGATGGCTTTGACTTCTTTGGCACTATTATCTGACAGAAGATGTCCTCTGTAGATGATGTAGGGAGAAGAAGCATGAGAACACCACCTATTGAATCTCAGCTGTGTTGTTGGGTCATACTGTCAGCAGCTTGACAGCCAGAGCTCTGTAGGTTTTAACCCATGATGTGGTGGAGGACCCATGGGTGATACATTCAAAAGTGTTGCAACCAAAATATGTCCTGCAAAAACAACAAAAAAAGTGATGATAGGGTGCTGTAGGAAGCTAATGGCTGTAATAAAATTTAGCCTGAGAGGCTGGAGAGGCAAATGCTAGAGATGAGTGACTCTGTGAGAAATAACTGCTTGAATTACTATATCTAGTGATAGTAATATTGGGAAGGAAAAAAAACAAAACACAAAAGGAAGGCTTTAATATTTCAATAGAAATGTCTACGTCTGGTAAGAAGGCTTATCTTGCCTGCTTCTTGCTCTGAAAGAGGGTAGAAAGCCAGGTCTCTGAAACTGCCATAGACCCTTCTGGTTAGCAACCAGTGTCAGGTGGGTTCTGATGGCTTCAGACAAAGGCTAGTCACTGCACAGGGGTATTAACTGGTTCACAGTGTTTATCTTGCATGTTATAGCCCTAGCTGCTTCACCTGGATGAGAGCATGCCCTATTAGGGGAGGCATCTGGAAAAGGCTACTTCAGGACTGATGCTAATTGTAAGGTAACACTCAGCCCACTGTGGTGTGGATCGATGCTGCCTTTCAGATGTTGAAACCAAATCTTTGAACCAAGCCCTGCAAGGCTTCATGGAAGGAAGGCAGCTTGGGCTAACACCTTGTGAATTAGCTGAGCAGTCCTGTAGCCTTGGTTTGTTGCTGTCCTGAACTATTGTGCGGTGTTGTTTGTGTGCTGTCGCTATTATTTCATTTCACCCCAGATGGTGAAGAAATCTTTGTGTGTGGTTAATAAAGCTGCATAGATGGAATAATACGAGAGTGTTAACAAAGAATGTAGGCAAGCCCATCTGTTCCTTGTGTGCAATGGAAGCACAGCTTTCCTGTCTGAAGAGAGATTTGCAGCTGATTGTCAGTAGGTGATTAGAGCTGAGGGCTGAAGCACAGGTTGCCATTAACAGGCATTCTCTGCCCAGTCTGATCCTGAGCTTCTTCCACTTGGCTAAATGGAGAGCAGCTCCAAAATCAACAGAAAGCTGGTACAGTGCAAGCACACAGAGCCTTAGTTTTGGGAGGATAGCATCCTAGCCAGTGTCATTCCAAAAGCAGGAACTTCTGTGCCAGACTGCACTGCAGCATCTCCCAAATGCAGGGAAGGTCTTGCAGTCAGCATCCCTTCAGCTGAAGGTCGATCTTTGTGTGCTGGCATGGACCTGGAATGTGCAGAGAAAGAAGCTAAGAAATACTGGGATAAAATGGTTTTCAAAGAGGGCTGTGAGCTTGTATTTGATCAAACAGGAAAATCCAGCTGAAACAGAATTGAAAACCTGCTTGAACTGTGATGTGATCCCAGGCTGACAGACTTCACCCCTTGAAGGGTCCCTGCTCTCCTGTCTTTCAGAGTCATGGCATTTCTGGGTGCTGTTCATACTGCTGATAACTCCTCGTCCCTCTATGCCCTACTGCATGTTCCCTGGTGGCTGTGATATCTTGTGGCTTGTCCGTGTCACTTTTCTTTGCCTGCCCTTGCTTTTCCTATGCATGCTTGGGGTTAGAATCTGCTGCTGCACGGGGACTAATGCTGTCAATTTACTTTTGCACATTAATGTTGCTGGATGACCTGGGTTCTGAATAAACCATAATGTGTTTTCTTTGTCTGCCTTTGGAACGGTGGGGGGTGGGGGTGGCAGGGAGAGGGTCGATGTGTCTTTTGTTTGACTTTTTTTCATTTGAAGCAAAAAAAGCTGCGACTTGCTTAGAGATTTTCCAACTTCCTGTTTTTTCTGTTTGACATAACTTTCCTATTTATCCTTTGCCAACCCTCTTTTCCCCCAAGGAAACAGGAAGCTTTGCTTGTGTGTATCTATGAAGCAACCAGCTGCCTGAACCATAAAGACCATGGAGAACACTCAGTTTGCACTTCCAAGGCAAAGTGGTGGTGGGGAACACTGACTCTCACTTTTTTTTTTCTTTGCTGAACTTTTTTCTGCCTCTGCAAAGTCATTGGTGTCGAAAACAAGCTCCACATTTGAAAACAGGCAGTCTCAAAGCTAGTTCTCAAATTCAGTTCCAAGCTACTGCAACTCACTTGACTGCAAGCGGTGCTGAAAGGTTTTGAGACTTCATGGTTGGTTGTTAGAAATGTAGGTACTGTGTGAAAGCCTGGGTGCCTTAAGGGTGCTCTAAGGGTGCTCATTGTGAAGGATTTCTCGTGTATGATCTCTGGATACTTCTCTCTAAGCACAGTAAAGTGTACTCAGGAATTAATTCCCTTCTCAATAATGTAGAAAAAAAACAGTGTGATGGGCATGATGTGAGTATAAACCTGAGCTATGGAGTCTGGCCCAACAAAGGCAGAGAGCAGCACCTGGATGCCCAGAGCAGAGCACAGCCTCCCCCTGCAGTCTGCCAGACCTTCTGTCTCTACCTGCAGATGCTAATGGAGAAGTGCTTTCACTTAATACCCAGCAAAAGGGCATTGAAATCCAGTTCTCTCCCCAAGGAGACATCCCATAGGATTTAGCTATTTGTGTCAACAGGCCATTCACCTGTGTATGAGCTGTTGAACATCCAGAACAATGTTTAATGAGAAAAGTATCAACAAACCTAACTGATGTGTGTTCACATCTGACGAGAGTCAGAAATGGTGGCTTTGGTGCAGGTCTCACTGAGAAGTTGCTGTAGGAGTGAGGAGGACAATTCTTTGAGGCCCAAAGCAAGAGGGAATTGAATTTGCCTTCAGCAAATCCAGACCTTCAGAAACTTGGGAAATCTGTCTGCAAGTCCAGCTTTTCAGAACTCCCCTTTAAAAAAATAAAATAAACTGATTGCAGGTGTATGTGTGCATGTCTACGTGCAGGGGGCTGTTCCCCCTGCTGCCTTTATACCTCCCTTTCCCTTGTGCATGTGTTTTCTCTCTCCTGCAGCTCAGCCAATACCCTCATCTGCGTGAGGAGATGGAGAGGATCGTGACAACTCACATCCGTGAGAGGGAAGGCAGGACCAAAGATCAGGTGGGTGACCAGGAGTGTGGAAGAGGGAAGAGGACATGGGGTGGGGGACAGTGTGGGTTAGAGGCTCTGAGCCAAGAGGCAGCTGGCAGCAGAGGGCTGATGAGATGAACTATGCACAAGGCTCTATCTGCTCCTGCTTTACTAGCAGTATCAGTCACTAATGTCTTGCTGTCTGTGCCTCTGTTTGGCAGGTTATGCTTCTAATAGACATCGAGCTGGCTTACATGAACACAAACCATGAGGATTTCATTGGGTTTGCCAAGTAAGCACTATTCCCCTGTTGTCTCTTCTCTTAGTGTGTTTCCTGTGGCTCTGTCCTGTAGCTGTTCCAGTAAATGGTTTGCAGAGGTCCTGGTGCAGATGCTGTGGTCCTGAAGAATGGCTTGACTCTCAGCATCGCTTCCCTTTTCAATGACTCCATATCCCAAGTCTCTGGGGAGGAGGATTAGGGATGCTTATGAAGTAGAAGGGGGAGTTAGGGCATTAAGGTGTCAAGCTATGGAAGGTTAGTGGCCCAAACGTGATTCAGGTGGGATTGAGAAGACGAGTAGACCAAGGGTGAGTGTGCAGGTGGAGATGGATTGGGTTATTAGGGCTTGGAAGCCTGCGGTGAGGGGCATGAACTCACTGTAACAGCTGTGTGGTGGGAACAGACTGCAGGTGATCAAGAAGAGCATGAGGAGTTTTGAATGTCTCCACTGTTGTTTGCAGTGCTCAGCAGAGGAGCAGCCAGATGAGCAAGAAGAAGGCAGCTGGCAACCAGGTAGGCCAAGTTTCCATCTCCTTCACTGCTGCAGGAAGGACATGTTTGTTACCTGGGAATTACCAGGTGGACAATTGCCGGGCTGGATGCAGCGGTGCTCTAAGTTGTGGCTTTTTGTTTTTATTTTATACTTGCCAAGCTCTGTTTACACCTGGAGGAGAATTTTTAGGCTCAGAACAGTTGTAAAGAGCCAAGTGTGTAGTAACAACAGAGGGAAAACATCTTAGAGGTAAATGGGAGCTTGATGATCAAGATCTAGTCTCATACAGTCTGAAGGGTACAGTACCAAGTAAGCTCACTGCCTGCTGTCTGGTCTTGATTCTCTGATAGAAATCCCTATCAGTGTTGGATACCTCCCCAGGGTTTTCAGCCCCTCCACTAGCTGTGCCAGCTCTTCTGCTGAGTCAGGGAGTACAGAACGCTTGGGGTCTTGTAGATGCATTCACATTTGAGCCAGTTAATAATAAGGTGAACTCCCTCTTCCAGTCCAATTACTGCTAGGTGTGCTACAAGACAGACTTGTGAATCCTAGTTATCTTTCCCATCAGTGGCCATTACTTTCTGCAAAGGTACTTCAAGAGGGTTCATGGTCTCTTATGGAAACCTTCAGTGGAAATACTTCAGCCCTCTGCACTGGGAGACAGAGGGTGATGTATAGCCATTATTGCTGCACTGGCTGTGTGAGAACCTGCTCAGTGGGAGAAAGCACAAGGGAGGGGTGGAGAACACTTACTCTTTCAGGGATTGCACGTGCAACTGAAAAGGAGCTAATGACACCTAGATTTGCTGGGGAAATGACAAGGCTGTCTAGACTAGGAGGTTCTGTAGGGATACCATCAAAGAGAGTGAAGCAAGAGCTTTCATTTTGTCATCTTTTAAAAAACCTTTACTCCTAATATCCATTATCTTGGAACATGTTTGATCACCTTTTCCTGCACACATACATGCACTGTTTCAGTGCTGCTGGCATACAGGCTGTCAGGCTGGACTGGCCAGCATCTGCTTTGTGGGATCTCAGTGCTGCTGTACTGAGCCTGATGCTCTGCAATGCACCTTGCTGGAGAGCTGACTGAACCAGAGCACAGAGGGCGAGCTCTGCACCAACCTGTGAAATCCTTGGGCTTTTCCTTTTGCCAGGCTTTGTTTTGGGATGGGGATTGCTTTTCTTTTTGCCTGGGATATGAGTTTTGGCATCAGGTTCCGATTTATTTTTATTTTTGAGCCTCACTTCTCCTGCTCCAGCTTTCCTAGTAATGATTTCTCCTCTCTTTGCTCCTCTCCTGCTCTCTGCTCTGCTGCTGTTGCTATGGTTCCCCTTTGCAGGATGAGATCCTGGTGAGTAGAAGGCCGCTCAGTAGGGTGTGCTAATGAACATCAATGTTGCATCTGGGAAGGTGAGAACAGTGTATAGGAAAATTAGTTCCTCTGCTGCTGAAGGGGAGAGGAGTGCAGCTGGCAGTAGGCCCACGTGAAGCAGAAACAAGGTATAAAGGTGCTGCGTGCTAAGGAAAATCTTGGAGCTGCTGGTACATCTGCAAGTGGGTGGAGATGAAAAGCAGCGATCCAGGGATCTGGGTTCTGTTTCACTGCCCCCTCCTGTCCGTTGAGAGAATAGGACTGTCTCCAGTTCTAACAATGGCAGTGAGGTGAAGATCTGGTACTCACACATCTAACTCCAAGAGATGCAGGTTGAAGGATTGTGCAGCTCTGTGGTAGGCTGCTCACACAGTGCAGCTTGCTGATACACAGTGCAGTTGCATGCTTTTTTTTCTTTGCTGGGTCACTTTCAACAAGCAACCCATTCACTGAGGTGCACACGTTGCACGCAGATGTATCTGGGTGTTAAGGGTCCAGCAAGACACAGAAGTTAATGCCTTTAAGCTGATGCATACTTGCATTTGATTATTGGTGTGTAAGGCTCTAAAACGGCAGGTGGTGAATTGGAGTTCCATAGAGAGTAACAGCCTGGCTTCTCTATAGACTAACCCATAGGAACTTGTATTGCTCTGTTAATTACTCAAATACACGGGTATGCTGAAGTCCAGGGTACTAATTCCAGATGCACCATTTTGTTCTCACATACTTAATGTCTCCTTGTCACAAAACTCAGTTATATCAGAGTTGCTTGTCCATCTCTTTCTCTTGAACTGTTTTCCCCCCCACCCCTGAGCTGGGTGAGGCGCTCCCCACCTGCAGTGTGCCAAAAGGTGTGCTGCTCACTTGGTTTTTCTCTGGGCATGTTTTTTTTTCTGGGTGTGTTGCTGTGACCTGATGCTTCTGTAGGTTGTGCCTGCTCGCAAGGCACTCTATGCAATTCTTCCTGTGTCTCCTTCCTCTTGACAGTGTATGAGGCACAACCAGGTTCCTTCCTGCATCCTTTTTATTCCTAGCCCTTTTGAGGCAAAGGTTTTCACTGGCCAGTTGAGTGGGGGGCTCTTCTGGCAGCAGCAGAGAGCACGGTGTTCCTTGTCTTTCCATATGATTCTGTGTGTAGGGGTACCCTCTGCTCTTTCCTCTGTCACCTAAAGCTTTTAGGACCCTAGTTAATGCTTACTGCTTCCAACCTCGCAGGTCATCCGGAAGGGCTGGCTCACCATCAACAACATTGGGATCATGAAGGGTGGCTCCAAGGAGTACTGGTTTGTCCTGACAGCAGAGAACCTCTCCTGGTATAAGGACGATGAGGTGAGTAGCTAGATCAGCTCTGCAACTTGAAAAAGCTGTGGCTCTGCTGAGTATAGCAATGGGGGCTGTGGAGCTGAGGGCAGCTCAGATTCTGGCTCCTTCTGACTTTGAGTAAAGTGCACTTGGCCCCTTCAGGATTCCATTGCTGAACTTGTGAAACAAGACTGTGCCTTACGTTCCTGCACTGAGTGTGCTAATTAATGCATTTTCCTGAAATTCTTTTGGTCAGAACGCTGAAATATGGTGATGTGTGGAATGTCACTGAGATGGTCCTATGCTATCGATTTTCTTGAAGGTCTTGAATATTAAGAATTCTGGCTCTGTGGTATTGGTGTCTTTCTACTTCAGTAGGAAATAATTCTGTCAGCAGACAGGATTGTCCACGGTGAATATGTAATTGTCAAGTGTTTCTTCTTGTGCAAATCAAAGATAATTGTTGTCTTCTCTGATTGTTATTTTGGATAGAGGAAAACTAGCTGGACTGTTTGGTAAGGATGTGATCACAAAGTTAGCCCCACTCCGTGTGCTGGGGGATGAGAAGTGCCTGTTTGCTGCAGCTATGCACCGAGGTGATCAGGGCTCCTGATCCCAAAAACTGCTCTGTCCTTTGCTGTGGGTTGTTGTTTTTTTTTGTCACTTGGGTGTTTTGAGGCATGTGTTGATGTGCCTGGGAGCTGTAGTTGGGCTTGTGTTCTTATCTAGTTTATATCAGTGGGTTTGCTTCATTCTCAGCAGGTGAAAATGATGACAAATATAGCGATGAATCAGCCTTTAAATATCACCTTCTGCATGGAGACTGCAATAGCACTGCTGTGCATGAGCAGGCAGCGATTTCATACTTGAAGAATCAGGCATTTAAATGTCTTTGCTAAATCAATGCATCTCTGCTTTAAGACCCCTGACTTTTGTGTTCAGAGTTGCTAGGGGAGGCTTCACTTTCCTCCAGGTTACATATGCTGATCGAGTGGTTATAAACATCAAGTAGTTTAATGAAAGCCAGCTGCTACATCTGCATTGTGGAGATGACCAGAATCCTTGTTCTTCCCCTGGGGAGTGGGAGGGAGGACTGTAGCATAAACTGTTAATGGATTCCAGTTGCATGGGATGGGGGTTGGACCTTTCTCCCTCTTGGGGGTGTGCAGCTTTGGGGGTCAGTAGCAACTGGAGGTCTGCAGTGTTTCCCTCCCCCATGGTGAGATGTAGGGCTGCCTAATTAAAGCAATTCCCTGCCAGCCTGGGTCCCTTATAAACACAGGAGAGCCAGTGCTGACGAGGTCTGAGCAGCTCCTGAGAAAGGAGCCTTTGTGCTCCGTGAGTGGGAGCAGAGGGGAAAGGGAAGCATGCTTTTGATTCGTCCCCAGATTCAGCTCCTTGATCTCCGGCTGAGGGAGAGATGTGAAGCAACTTCCACCTGGCTCCATAGCTGAGCACAACTACAAGTTGGTGCGTTTTGGGGGCTGCTCAGAGAGCCCCGAACGTGGGAATTCCAACCCCAAACCTCAGTCCTGCAGGGCTGGCTGCAGTGCAGGGCCCTCTGTGTGCCCATCCCGGATTTCTCCTTCCCTACTGATTGAGGACTCGCGTCCTGTGCGGTTCCTAAAATACTGTCACATGCTTTTAGAGGCTGCACACAGTGATCTTCAGCTCTGGGAGGAGGGGGGAGGCTTTGCCCAGCCCTGTGCTCCCTGTTCCCTTGTGCTCTGGCTGCTGGCTGGAGGAAATGAGGAGGGAGCTGGCTCTGTCCTGCTGGTGGCAGAGTTGTGGGAGGTGGACTGGGAAGGCGAGGGGTGACATGGTGTGGTGGGGGGTCAGGGGAAAGGCCCAGCTAGCAGGGAGCTGGGGGGAGTGGGGACGTGGCCTCTCCCTGCCCTGTTTTGCAAGCCAGGACCAGTGTCTGAGGAATGGAGACATCTGGACCCCATTAGTGAAATACCAGTCTTTCCGCAAAGCTGGTTTGTTTTTCCTCTGCCTCTGAAGAAAGGAATTGAAACTTAAAATGTCTTAAAGGGCCCAGCGTTGCGTGTTAGTGGGGAGATGGCTGCTGATGCTCTGGGGGGGCCTTGAAGGAGTGTGCTGGGGAATGGGAGGGGAAGGAAAGAGGGGCCAGATGGGGGTGGAAAGTTGGCTCCCCACTCTGCCATACTGCCAAAGCATTGGTGTGGGGTGCGTGTGTGTGTGTGCGCTCCCAAGCTGTTTTTCTTCCTGTCTCCTCTCAGGGAGGCAGATGCTGGGCCCTATGCAGAGCTGCCCCACGGACAGCTGGCCTCCCCCAGAGCCGGTGACCCCCTGTGGTACCTGCACCTCCCAGGGGCTGGGGGCTGCAGGCCAGTGTGGGAGGGAGAGGCAGGGAGGAGCCTGCTGTGGCTGCTGGCAATATAGAACATTTCCTTGCTCAGGGAAGCCACAGAGTCCCCAGTGCTGGAGCAGAGCAGTACCACAGCATGCTGTCTAGCTGCTAAGGCCGCGTTGTAGCAGACATGCTACAAGGACTTGATTCAAATAGTGCTGCCTGAATCCCCTGTGGAATCCTCAGTGCCCACTTCTCTGCACGTCTTTCCCTCTGGATGCAAAAGAGGGACGGCCAGAGCATGTGGTGCTGGGGGGCTGGCAGGCAGGATGCAGTGAGCCCTGTGTTGCTGTCAGTAAAGCTTGCTGCCTGCTGGAGGGACCCCTGCACTCCCTGCTCTGTCAGCGTCCACAGGAGTGCGTGTGCAGATGGAGAGATCTGCTGCTCCTCTGGCAATTTGTGTGATACAGGTGGACCTTCTGTCCTCAGGTAAATCACCTACTGGACGTGTGGGATTTGCATAATAGGTGACTACACGAGAAGAGCATGGCTTTACTTGCTGTGTGCAAGCATGTGTTGCAGGCACTGCAGCTGCCTTCTGATTCCTGTCTGCGTACAGGAGGTACGAGTGCGGAGTTCCTGGTGGTTTCAGGTTGGATATGTGAGGATGCTTCAGATTCTTTATACCTCATGTTGATTCCTCTCACGTTGCTTGTGCTTGGGCTCTCAATGCCTTTCTTTTGGTTGGAGTGCAGAGGTACTCTCCTGTTCTGGGAATAACATGACCTTGCTGACCGCCATTGGCTGCTTATCCTGTTTTTTGGTGTTTTGTACCCAATTCTACTTAACAAATACATAATTAATCAATAGTGAAGTTGTTCCCCTGCAGCACATGCATGCAGCCCCCGCCTGCCCCACCTCTGCCCCACCAGTCTGTGTCCTTGATGCCCAGGTTAGCTGGTAGGAATCTTTTCTTTGCTCTGATTCCCTCAAACTGGTGGTGAGGTGGTGCCTCTGGTCCAGCTGCATCCTGGTGTTTGCACCCATTTTGTTTAACAATCAGGTCTGCTTAGAGGTTTTTCCTCTGCTGCTTTCACAGCATTCTCAGCTGCTCTGTGAAACATCTTTATATCATCTGTGGAGCTCTTTGATTCACTTGTTTTCTTCAAAAGAAGAGTTTTCCCCTGGATAAACTCTTTTCTCTTACTCAGTCCTCATTTATACTTTCACTCACCATTTCTCTTTTATTTTCCAGACAAACATCAAAGCAAACACAACTTCCAGAACAGTCAAACCTCCAACTTTCAATCCTTTAGAGTTTTTTTTTGTTTGTTTTTTGTTTTTTTTTAAAACATCAGCATTCTTTAAGATGTGAATTCCCCTCTCTCCATTCACCTTTCTCTGCTCGATCCTGCCTTGTCAGGTAGCAAAGTGCAGTGCAGTTGTAGCTCCACCAGGCCCTTCTGTTTCTCTCTGCACTTTATGGCAAAGCTTAGCACGTGAAACAAGCCATCAGCACAGCCATCCCTGGGACAAGTATACAAAGCTGAAAGAAAGCATGGATGGCTGAGAAGGGAATGAAGGAGAGGTGGAGAGAGAGTAAGAAGAATGTGAGCAGGCTGGTAAGCAGGCAGGTAAAAGTGATCGAGCACGGCTTCAAAGGGTGCTGTTATCCTCCCAGGCTGAGGGATGGGTGAACTCTGCATGCAGCTGCCCCGCAGCCCACCCTCTCCATGCATGTCCCTCTGCCGTGCAGGTGTTGCCGTCCCCGTGCAGCACTGGCAGTGTGTGGTGTATCCCAGCACAGCCTAACCAATGTGCAGACTACTGTACAATCTCGTAGTCCTGAACAGGTAGTCTGAACACTGGGCAGACGGAGTGGAGCCTCTGTGATCTGCTCTCCGGCTATCAGCAGCTCATTAGTCCTTCCCCTCCCTGCCTTTGGGATGGGGTTTTGGGGGCAGAGATGGGGTGAAGGAATGTCCAAGTCCAGATGGAAGAAACATCCTCCTTTTGGCAGCTGGGAAGAGATCTCGTTCCCTGTGTGCTTCCAGTTTGGAGCAAGCCTCCAAGCTCCTTCTTCCTGCGCTGGTGTCCAAAGGCTGGTACCTTGTTTCCACCTGGAGCGCTCTGCACCTTCCTGTAAAGAAGAGAAAAAATAAATCAATTACTGCAATTCTAAGGGGAAAATGTGAAGTTTTGGCTGTCGCCCAGGTGTGCAGAACTTGTTGCTTCATTCAACCCCTCTTCTCCTTGATAGATCTGGCACAACAGCTGGTGGAGTTGGGTGGGGAGGATTCCCAGGCCCCAAGCACCCTCAGTTCCTCCTGCCCAGCTTGTCCTGTAGATCGGCCCTTTGCCTGGAGCGCGGAGTAGAGCTCAACCCAGATCGGCCTTTGCTTCCAAGTCCTCAAAAGGGTCCTTTGACCCACCTTGGCCAGTTGCCTGTGCAGCTCGCCTCCGGCTACTGCAGGAGCAATCCACATCCCGTCTTTTTTTCCCCCACCATCTCTGGCATTGCAGAGCCTCCCTCCCTCCCTCTTCTGGTTTTTGCTCCCTCCCTTCTTGCTTCCCTTCTGTCCTTCTGCCTCAATTGACGTGGCAGTGGAGAGCTAACTAGACTCGAGGGAGGAGCTTGCTGGCTGCTGGGAAGGCCGGAGGTTGGCAGGAAGTGAGCCGGCTGGAGGGTAGGGTTGCGCGGGGGAAAGGAAGGTTCCCTACCTCGCATGGAAACTTGAGGAATGCCGTTGCTTTCTGCGGCGCTTGGCTCCCATGTAGTGATTCCAGATGTTCCCTAACCCATGCGGTTTGCTCCCTCTCTCCCCGGTGCCGCAGGCATAAAGAGGTCTTTGTTTTTGCCGCGTGTCTCCCTTCCAGTGTCGCCTTCTCTTCTGTGCGCGCTGGTGGACGCTTATGATTTGTGGCTAAAAATACGAATACCCACAGCTCCCACTTTGGCCCTAAGCATGTAGCCAAGCCTTTCCTTTTCCTGGAGGTGTGCGATGCTTTGCGCATGTGCAGTGCTGTTCCTCAACCAGCTCGACACCAGGGATGTTCCAGCTCTGCCTGGTGCTCAGGCATTGGGAGAAGTGCACTCTCACCCTTTGCGAAGGCCGATGGCACCGCTGTGACTCACTGAGCTCATGATGGGGCTTTGGGGTGGTACGGCCCCTTTGGTCCTTAACCTGCTAGCACAAGCAGTGATGGCTTCCTAGCGGTGCAGGCAGCCCTGCACTAAGCTGCGTGTGAGTTCAGCTGCTATCTGACTGTTCTTGTGAGCAGGTGAGAAATGGATGTGCAGCTGATTACCATTGCTGTGCTTACTAAGCCAGCAGTAATGATGGTGATTAATCACATGAGTCCAGGCCCAGCGTCTGCAGAGCTTTTGAACTAAATCAGCTTAAAATCTTAGGATGTGTTGTTTAAGTTAAACCAATGTAGCTTTCCTCTGTAAACAAGCCATTACAGCTGCTTTGCAGCTTGGAGTGGTGATCAGTGTCCAGTAACTTATGTCAGTAAAAATTATGCTCTGAGGATCAAAGGGTGATGCAGGTGGGCTGTGTTCTCCAAAACTGATGGAGATGTGAGTGAAGGGTCTCTGGGGCTTCCTGGAAGAGCTGCAGCTCGAGAATTCAGCTCTTCTAGCTGCCTTTTCCTTGTGAAAATGAGACATGAGATGAGTGCTTGCGAGTGCTTCTGACCTGGAGAACAAGTTCAGTTTGAAACACTCAACTTGCTTTCAGAGAATCCAGTCTGGTTTCCAGAGGCTTCTTCCTAACAGCTACATATTGTGTATGTGTCCATGAAGAAGGTTTACTCTCAATTCTGAGGTGTTTTTCCATTTGAGAATTACTGAGGAGATCCCAAAGCATTATAAATGATTTCACTGCAATCCCAGCCATCTCTGGGGCAGCTTTGCTTACTCCATCTTTTGTTTGCCCAATACGAAGCTTTGCCTTTTATGAGAAGGGAGATTAAGAAGTTTAAGAAAGATGAATTGCCCCTCATTACACACGGCCACAAATCAAAACACAGCAGTGCTCCTTCCCCCATCCCCACAGACCTGCATCTCACTGCAAGAGGAGGTGCTTGTCATAACAGCTACAGGGAAACCTTTAATTACTTTATGTTCTCTGAACACAAACTGAGACCTAATAATTCTGCCAATTATTTTCTTAAACTGCGAGTGCCAATTTCTAACCTTAGGGGAGCCCACACAAGCATCTGCCAGCATTACTTCACATGTATTTAAGAGCAGGAGAACGTAACTCGCTGTTGGGACAGTGCAGCTGAATGGAGGAAGTGCTCTGAGTCAGGCTGGCTTGCTGCCCACTGAGTTCTCTGGATTTCTTGGAGGTTATAACCGCCGGGACAGCAGCAGACATTCGGACATATAATTGTATAAACCATCTCTGCCTCTGGCTAAAACTGAAGTGGAGTTGTGTGAGATCGTCAGATTGCAACTGCAGTGTTTCTCTCCCAGCCTGCTGCTGCGGCTTGTGCCCACAACTGGGAATGGCTGATGCCCCCTGAACTCCCTCCTGGCAATGTGCACTTCTGTCTGTGTTGGTAGATGTGAAGTGCAGAGCTGCATCTGTGTCTGCCTGTATCTGCACCATGCTGGGGCTGAGGGGTAATCCTTTGCCGTGTTCTCTGCTTCTGCAAGTAGTTTGCTGTTATCTCCCTGCAAATAACTTGATTAGGCACAGCAGACAGATTAGGGGAAGTTTAACCCCAAGTCTGCAACGTTCCGTAGCCAACACGGCATCCAGGGTCCTTCTCGTATGGTCAGTCTGAGTGCTTCTGCCCCCTCTTTGGCCTCATGGCTCTACAGGTTCATTTGCAGACCACGTGCACTTCTTACAGAACCAACATTATGCTGATGAGAGGGAGTTTGATCCTTTTTTTTTTTCCTGCAGATGAGGGAAAATCTTACGAGCCTCCTGGCATCAGACTGGGGGCTTCCAACACTGTGATTCTCAAACTACCTTTCCCACTTCAATATGCTCTGACTTTTTCTCTCCCTATCTCTAATTCTTGAAAGTTTAAGAGAAGCCCTTTTTCCCCTCTTGGCCAGGATGCTATTCAGCCGTAGCACATACTGCTGGATTACTAACATATGGGCAGAGGGCTCAGCCAAAGTTTTGAGAGGCTCAGCCCTTGGCAGCTCGTTCCACGCTTTCCTGTCTCTACATTCAGGAAATGAAGTCAGAGTGTTGATATAAAACAGGCTGGGCTGAAAACTGAGAAGCTGGAAGGGCTTAAGGGGGGAACTTACAGGAGGTGTGGGGAGATGGAGAGCAGCAGGGGCTCGTTACTGTGCGCAGCATATGTGGGTTGGGGGGCTGCTGCCTTGCAGCACTGACCTCAAGTTTGATTGTTGTGTCTTTTTTTTTTATCTTGGAGCCCAAGGACGATGATTTTCTGCTGGCAGGCAGTTACATGGGTCTTTCCTCTGGTGTATGGAAAGAGCAGCATGCAGAGATAGTGCTGTCTTGATCACTTTGGCAGCATTTATACAAGAGCGCAGAAGGGGTGAAAGTAGAAACTCTGGCAGAGAGCGTGCATTTCCGTATCTGGGACATGGGATTCCCTTACTGTTTGACTTTCATCCCTGAAGAATGACCTTATAGCTGCTATGTTCCATGGAACATTGTGGTTCTGACACCATGGAATGATATTTCTCAGGCAACTTTCACATCAGGATTTTACTGCCTCCGAGGCACTGTGAGACAGAGGGATGGGCTGCCTTGCCTGGAGAGTTAGCAGTTGGTGTACCTCGCTTCTGGGTCACTAGTTCAACCTGACCCAGTGCAGCCGTAACTGAAAGCAGCAGAAAGCTGGAAGCTGTTTGTGGCTCACAGAGCCCAGAGTGGCTGCGTGGCTGAGAGCAGCGCCTGGCTGACACGTCACAGAAATGCTTGCCTATCTGGGATCTAGCCTGGCAACATTCAAAATTCCAGGGGAACTTGCTTGGGAGAGCTTTCTTGCTTTAAAGATCACTATCTTTTTGGGGAGAGAACACAGAATATGGCAGCTTCCCAAGTTCTCTCTTCTGTTTTCTGGATGCCACTTCTAAGGATGTTGCTGTTACATAAATCTAGCAATTAGCAATTTGATCTCTGAGACTTTGCTAAGCTGTGTAATGCCTGGTGTCCTTAAACTTGAGCTGATTTAACTGTAACTTTGGAGGACGTTGGGCTGGTCTTGCTCTCCCGTGGGTGACTGAGCTCAACAACTCTGTCATCCTTATCTGCTGCTCTGCCCTGCCCCTCTCCTCTCTATGGATATTTGGGATCTCTGCTCACTGACCATCTTGCTTTTTGCTCTCACTTTGCATAAAGGTTTTTTTTTTCCTAATTAATGAAGGTCTGCAGACAGAGATGCTCACAAGAAAGCAGTCATACTTGGATTCTTGCATACACAAGCATGTTCTTTCTGTCTGGTCTTGGGATAGCTGTGTTCTGCCTCTTGGAGACCAGTGTGATGGCTCCCTCTCTTGTTATTTTGGTGTATAATATCCAGCTGGAAAAGGTTCAAAATGGGGATTCACCCCAAATTCACACCTGCTAATTTGCTGTAGTACCAGATGTGAAACTAAGCAGGAAGAATGATTTCTGACTTGGCTTTGATGCTGGGTTCAGCAGCTAAGATGGAGTTTCTTATGAGGATGATACCTGGGACCAAAGCGGTCGGTTTGGTGCAGATACCTCAGCTGTGCTTGGAAGGTCGCAGTGGTGTTAATGGGGCTCCTCCAAGCTGCCTGAGGGCGATCACTGGAACTTTAGGCTGTGACTTCTGACAGTTGCCAAGCAGCAAAGGGCCCATGCTGCTTGAGCTTCCAGTTATTTAGTGCATGGGATTTTCATTGAGTGCAATTATTTGACTTCTTTTCAACCCAGGAAGCGTCGGAGTAGTTGTACAGTATCCTGTATTGTAACCAGACCTGCTCTTGATCTTTTGATGCATATTGTCCTTAAACATAACATTATTGGTTACTGTTAATCCTTTTAGAGAGTAGGACAGTGACGAAATGAAAACCAGCTTAAAGAGGTGAATTAAAGTCTGTGGAGCAGGAAGATCCGAGTGCTGTGCCACCTGGGTTGGCAGGACCTCCCAGTGCCCCTGGTGCCACGAGGGCTGCTTTGCCGACAGCCTCCTCCTTCCCATCTGAGCAGAGCCTTTACTGGAGCAGTGAGTGACTTGTTACTGATCTGCTTTTCAGGAGAAGGAGAAGAAGTACATGTTGCCAGTGGACAACCTGAAACTACGAGATGTTGAGAAGGGGTTCATGTCCAGCAAGCACATCTTTGCTCTCTTCAATACTGAACAGAGGTATGTTCACATCTCAATACACCAAACTGTTGAAGCTAGGGCCAAGATTTATACAATCTTAGCAAAGAGGATTAGAGATGAGTGCTTTTAGAGGTGTGCATCCACCTCAGATAATTAAGGGTAGTTGTTGGGAGGGATGGGGAACTCTTAAAGAGAAGTTGAAGTACAAATTTATTATCAAACATGATGGTTCTTAGTGCATGAATAGGGACATTGATAGCAGAAAGAGGGACTCAGGTTGGCTGAAGAAGTCCAACAGTAAGCAGGATTGAGAAGGTAATCTTTCAGTCCCTGTTGACATTCTGTTAGGTTTTATAGCTTTTAGGGTAGAGCTGGAGGCTCAAAGATGGGGACTCAGACTTGCTCATAAAAGATTTTCCTTCTCCCTCTGCGAAGGCATCACGAGGATGTCAGCAGGGAACTATGCATATCTGCCTTAAAATGATGAGAAGATCCCCTGGTCATTTGATACATTTGTCAAATATGTGCAGCTGCCTGTTTTGCAATGGGTACGAGTGAAATGTTTGTCTGCTCAGGAATGTTTACAAGGACTACAGACAGCTGGAGCTGGCCTGTGAGACCCAGGAGGAGGTGGATAGCTGGAAGGCTTCCTTCCTTCGTGCAGGCGTCTACCCAGAACGTGTTGGGGTAAGTTACAGCTGTGCCAGGAGAAAATCTAAGGTTTTTTGCTCTTCTGGTGCTTCCTTTAAGGAAGCCTGGCATCCTCAAAGGGAGGTAAAGCAAGCAAAGGCTGCCTTGACAAACCCTCTCAGCTCTGATGTTCTATGGGCAATAAATCCCCAGAATAAGGGTCTTTGCCTGACTACTAAGTGGTATGTGTCTGTTGAGCCCAGGCACTGTTGCTTCTCAGTGTTGTTCACTGTACAGCACTGTAAGGAGCTCCCAGCTGTTCTGTAGTTGTCATCCCGTTCCTTTCCCCTCCCAGTGAGGCAGTTTTCCCTGTTCCTCTTCCCTTAAGCTCATCCTGCAGCGCTGTTGTCAGCATTCTGCTCTGCTTTAGAAGTGTTTTAGAGAACTGTGCTATAAGTTCCTGTTCCAAGTTTTTCCTGTTTCTGTGTGAGAGGAAGCTGCTATAAATAGTTTTTCCATTAAAAAAGCGATAATTGCTTATCTGTTTGTATCTGCTGCTCCTAATAGACTTCTTGCATTCATCTTTCCTGTCACCCTTGAAGATAGACTGCATTTCTGCCAAAATGTGTTTCCTGACAATCTGATGTGGTATGAATATGAAGATTAGGGCCTTAGCAGTGACACGACTTCAAATTGGCTCTGAACCAGGCTGGGGCTATTAGACACATTCATAAAGGCCATGTGCCACCTATTGGTGTGCAAATGGAGCGCCGTGACAAAGAAACACTGGTCCCTAGTTTGACTGTTTCAAAACCCAATGTAGGAGGTCACAAACAACTCTAGGAGGTAAGTGTTAATTGCCCTTTATCACTAGTAACACAGTTTCCTTTGCAGAGCATCCCATTCTGGTTTCCAATTTAGCTAAGCAATTACATCGTTCCTCTTCCAGAGTAACTTAGGTATTAGCACGTTGTTGGTGGGATTGGTTTTCTGTCTGCTCAGTGCTGTTTTAACATCTTCTCCAAACTCTAAGACCAGCTAAAAATCTTTTTTCATTTTTGTCCCTTTTTTGTTTTAATTTTTTTCACGTGTGCTCAAACTGACCTGCCAGGACAAGGACAAAGTAAGTCTGATCCTCCCTGTGTTGCCTTCTGGGGCCCCACTGTATATGGTTCTTTTTTTCCTTTTGTCACTGTTTTCCAGGAGGCATTTGGTTCTCCCCTCTTTGTACCTTCTGCTGATGCTGCTGTTTGTTTCTGTTCTTGATCCGAGTTTTCCTGTTTTTTTTTTCCTTTTTATTTATCTTCTTTTTTTTTTAAATATGATTTCTGGATCTTGTTGGAAATCTGTTTTTGTTCTTTTGACACTCACTTTTTTTTTCCCCGAATTGTCCTGCTTGACTTCCACTTCCTATAGCTTACAGTTCTCACTAAGGCCTTCCATTACTTCATTATGTAAGATCTTCCTTGGAAAAGCTCAGGTGGACAAAAGAATTTGCTCTTTCTGCTATGTTTTGTTCCCCAAAGCGAAAGTAGATAAGAAATTTTCTGCAGTACTGAAATTTGTCACTGGGATGGTTTAAAGAAAAGTTTTTCCTTAAAATCAGGTTTTCCTTGTAATAAGCATTGAGAAAGGCAGCAAAGGCTTTCATGGTCCGTTGCTTAGAAATTGATCTCCAGTGGTTGAGCTCTGGCAATTGCTTGCTGTCAGACAGGCGTGCTCCTGGTTTTCCCTTAAAGAAATCCAAACAGTGCATTTCAGGCAGAGGAGAGAAGAATCTTCTGCTTTGTGCAGAAGAAAAGATGGCAGCAGCTGTGAGCAGGATATTCAGTTTATGTTCTGGAAGGTTTTCTAGGTTATTCTGCGTGTTTACGATCGTCTCACCTCCCTGTATCAGTTTCCTCAGTTGTATAATGATAAGGATGCAGTGTGCAGGAGAGCCTTAATTTATGGTGAGTGATTCTCAGGTCTGAAATGTATCTGGGTGTGCAAAGTAGAGCTCAAATGAAGAACCTCCCATGAGGCTGTAAATGCTAGAAGTCAAAAGTACAGCTTTGGGTATTCACTGGAATCATGGCCTGTGGACATTGGTTAGGAGTTGTTGCCTTCCATCTTTCATGGGGCTAATTCCTACTAAAAGAGCATCTTTGCTGTTAAAGTTTTTCAGCTCTAGAGAAAGATTTGCAAACTCAGCTGTCACTGCATTGACAGTCACAACTCAAAAAAACAGGCTTAAGTTTCCTTGCATGCTCTTCCTGCATGTTCTCCCCCCTTTTTTTTTTTTATTGAGCTGCTATGGAAGAACTAATTTGGTACAGTGTTTGAAGAACTGTTCTGTTTCTGCCTTTCTCTACAGGCCAGTGAAGCGGAGGAGAATGGATCGGACAGTTTCATGCACTCCATGGATCCTCAGCTGGAGAGACAAGTGGAAACGATCAGGAATCTGGTGGATTCCTACATGGCAATTGTCAACAAAACCATCAGAGACCTCATGCCGAAGACAATCATGCACCTCATGATAAACAATGTACTTATCACCCCGACTGGTAGAGATGGAGAGCCGTAGGGATGGGGAAAAACGGGGAGAGGGCAGAAACCTGAAGGCAGCTTGAAAGGAGCTTTGGGGTGGAGGTGCAATGGAATATCCTAGAGATGCTGGCAACCGATTCCCTCTGTTCTGTTCCTCGGCAGACAAAGGACTTCATTCATTCGGAGCTGCTGGCAAACCTGTACTCCTGTGGCGACCAGAACACTCTGATGGAGGAATCAGCAGAGCAGGCCCAGCGGCGTGACGAAATGCTGCGCATGTACCATGCCCTGAAAGAGGCCCTCAACATCATCGGGGACATCAACACCAGCACTATCAGCACCCCAATGCCCCCACCGGTGGACGACTCTTGGCTGCAGGTGCAGAGCGTACCGTCTGGACGCAGGTACCAGAGGCTCAGGGGGAGAGCCCCGCAGACCTGCCCGATGCCTCTCAGGGCTAGCTGGGGCCTCCCACTGAGACACAGGGGCTTCTCTTCCCCTCTTCTGCCTGTGGATGCAGAGCTGTGGGTGTTTGTGCGGGGAGGCTTCTGTGCCTTGGAAGCTGTAGGGCTGCTGCATCTTTACAGAAGATGTGGAAGCAGACTCTTAGGAGCGTTTCTTGGGTTAGATGGGGCCTGAAGTAGCTTTGAAGGTAACATTAAACCTGACGCAGCTCTCAAAAGCCAAGAGCTGTGCTCGAAGTGATATGGAACTAAAGAAGGAACACTAGAGGCAGCATACGGTGATAGTGGCGGGGAGGAATCCCAGGCCTGTTGTTGCAGTTGAATGTCTCTGTTTGTTTCTCAGGTCTCCCACGTCCAGCCCCACGCCGCAAAGGAGGGCTCCCGCTGTGCCCCCCGCCAGGCCTGGCTCTCGAGGCCCGGCTCCTGGGCCACCTCCTGCTGGTGGGTCAGCGCTGGGTGGTGCCCCCCCCGTGCCCTCCAGGCCGGGTGCCTCTCCTGATCCCTTTGGGCCCCCGCCTCAGGTTCCTTCTCGACCTAATCGTGCTCCTCCTGGTGTGCCCAGGTAAGTCCTGACGTGCGGATCCAGGCAGGTGGGGTAGGTCCATAATTTGGGTAGCAGTTGTGGCAGTGCCTGTTCTGCCTGGACCATACAAGTCAGGAAGTTGGAATGCTTGGTTTGGGTTCAGTCTTGGGCTGTCTGAATTTGATCCGTAGGCAGGAGCCTACGGCCACTCGGCTATCATACAGATGATGCAGTGCTAAGGCAGCTCTTGAGAACAAAAGGGCAGCCTCCTCTCCGAACCAGACTCCATGCACAGATTGGGGGTAGAGGACCTGGTACCTGAGAGCTTTAATAAAACAATCAATTCTTCTGCTTGCAAGTAATAGGCGGTCACCAGAAAATCACAGGGCTAGAGTGAAAATCACAGCATACCTTTCAAGGCAGTTCCCCTCTGTCTAGAATTGCCCGAAGTCTGCAGCTGCCCTTCTCCTGGCAGAGTTCTTTTTTAAGGTGAAGTTAGAGAGGATCTTCATCTAGGATATTTAGATGCTTTTTTATTAGGTGAATATTGTGATAGCACTGGCAGGGAAGCATTTTTTTGTAGTCATTTTTGTTGTTTCTGCAGTCAACTTGAATGTTTTCCAGCCTGAAGGGCTCAGGTGACACAGCTTTGCTTTCCTGTTAGGAACTGTAACTCCTGTCCTGTTCAGTCACTTCATACACCCTTCCATGTAGCAATAAGGAGTTATCCCCTGGGAGGCTACGCACTTGGTCCTGAAGAGGACCAGGGAACCAAGAATGTGTGTGGTTGGTACTTGATCTCCCTGTGAGGAAGAGAAAGCAATTGCAGCATAAAGAATGAATACAACCATAACCCCCACCCAGCGACACCTGTGGGAACATTTCCCTTGGGTGGTGGTGCCCCAGCTCTTACCTGGCACTGCCTGTTTGGACAGGGGTATTCTCAGGCTGCATGCAGCCCAGAAGCAGATGAATCCAAAGAGATAAATCTGTTCCTGACTTGGGTGTGTGCAAATAGTTTTACTTTCTTGGTGCCTCTGCCCCAGTTTTCAGCACATGTCCTCCATGACCTGCCCGCTCGTGCCTCAGTACTGCTCCAGGGACTGCAGTCCTGCAGGTGGCACCTGTGGATGTCAGCTTGCTTTTGCTGTGTATTTTTGGCTCTTGCTTCTTTGTGAACCTGCTTCTCCATATACTTCTGTTTTGTGGATTTGATTTTAGTATACCTACCTTTTGTTCTGTCTCCATCTTTCTACTTTCACGGTTTCATTTCTTCACTCATGAAAAATATTCTATATACCTGGTCATGATAGGATCCCCCAAATGGCTGGAATGAATTGGCCTTCTCTTTTTTGGTTGTTTTTTTGGTTTTGTTTTTTTTTTAATGAAATCTGTCATAGCTTACCTTAATGGCTTTTCTGCCTTGTGTGAAATAGAAGGGTTTAGGGGAACATGGGGAACTGCACAGGAGCAGCAGAAGAAAGTGTTTCATGCTTAGCAACCCCTTGGTGTAGGAGGGCTGGAATGCATGCTACAGACTGCCCTGATCTGGAGTTGAGAAAGTTGGTTCCTGAAGTTGTGAAGTGAAGAAGTTCTCATGCTCATTCTCTGATCCCCCCTCTCTGATTCTTCCAGTCGTTCATAGACTCCTCCGGATCCTGATACCAGCTTGTCATTTGAGTTCACTGATGAATGGAGAATTTCCAATGACAAGGGACTCTTTCTCTTCTTCTCCTGTATATAGAATAAGAATGTTCCCTGCTAGCACTTGGACTCGGGTCCTTCTGCCATGGGTGAACGAATGCCATCTCCACTGTTGCTTTTTTAATACCCATCTTTTTCCTTGCTAACTGGGCTCCACTACTTTGTGTGTGTGTGAAAAGAGCTCGTGTAGGTGGCATGAGTGGGCTCTGGGAGATGGAGGTGCGTGGTGGTGGCTGGTTGTGTGCTATGTGCATGTGATACCCACGTGAAGTTCAGCTGTGTGCTTGTGCCACTGTTGGTGGGCACATCTGATGTTGTGGAGGATGAGCTTAAAGACAAATGTTGCTGTACTTTTCTCTACGTGTGTTTGCACAGACACATGCTTTCACATACAAACACCACGCGGTCTGTTTTCTTTCACAGGAAGGTTCTCCTGCATGTAATTAAGTACAATTAAGGCTGATTTTCTACCATGCCTCTGTACGTAGCATTTATTCAGAATTTATGCAGAAGTCCGTGATACCAAACACCTTGGGAGC
This sequence comes from Centrocercus urophasianus, assembly GCF_019232065.1. NCBI lineage: Eukaryota > Metazoa > Chordata > Aves > Galliformes > Phasianidae > Centrocercus > Centrocercus urophasianus. Next base: position 3,476,639 of record NW_024884911.1, on the reverse strand, counting down.
TGCAGATGATGCCAGGCCCTGTCTCTGTGCAGTGAAGGGCTGCATTTGGGCTGGATGCCCACTGGGGCTGTTTAGGAGGAAGTAGTTTAGTTTGTCTGGAATAGGAAGCTGTAAAGGCACTCCTCCAGGTACTTAGTCTCTCCAGTTTAAAACAGTTTGACAAAAACTGTAGGTGAAAGTTTAGGCAAATTCAAGGAATTCAATAAGAAAGTTTAAATGAGAATAATTTAACTACTGGAAAAACGTGTGGAAAGCAGTGATTGGTTCTCTGCTTTTTGGTAAGCCTGAGGAAAAATGATGCAAGCAACCAGCATCACTGTAAGCACAACTTGTGTGTTTTTAGACTTGAGTTATTCAGGAGGTCAAAGTAATGATCTCATGATTAGTGACCTTTTAAATGTCTTTGTCTTCTGGGCAGTGCTCGGTGCACCATGACACCTCCCGCCCTTCTGAGCTCTCTGGTCAACTCTGACACTTAATATACGGTCAGGAGATGGTCAGAAGATACGAAGCCTCAGTGAGTGCCAGGTCACCTCACCTGTGGCCAGGCAGCTGGTGCTGAGACCTGGCTTAAGTAGGTGTGAGTGTGCTCAGGGTCTCAGTCTGGATGTGCCAGCAGACCTGTGTATCCAGCTGGGTGGGAGGACGAGCAGCAGCTGGTGGTGTGTGGGTAGATAAACTGTGCACAGCAGGATTTTGGGTGCGTGTGAAGATGAGGCTGTGAGTGGATGTGAAGTCCTGCATGGCCGAGTGCTGCCCTCCCCAGCAGTGCACACTTGTGTGGTGTTCTGGGAGGGGGGGCATGCGAATGTGGCTCTGTGCAAGCGCATGTCTGTCTGTTCCACCTTCCTGACAGTCTGTTTGGCCTCTGCCTTGAACTGTCTGAACTGCCATGTTGATTTCATGTTGTCTTTCAGAATCACTATCAGTGACCCCTGAGGACTGGCAGCCACGGTACGTTTTGCACTCTCTCTGCGATGCATGAGTCGCTGTGTCCCCATCCTCCATCACTTTGCTCTGCAGCTTACCTCTGCTGCCTTGTCCTTGTGTTAGTCAGAGTCCCTTGTCCAGTGAATCACGTCTGCCAGGATCTCATAAAGGGAGGAGTCTAGAACAGAAAAGCTGGCTGATCAGAGATGGAGCTGGAGCCTCAGGAGCTAGGAAAGCCCCAGTACCTGACTTGTGGTTACTGGAGGATCCTTTCTCTGCCCTCAGGTAGAGGAGATGGGATGGGGGAGTGAGCTCTGGCAACATGGTCTAAACGGTGTGTCTTTCATTTGGCTTCTATCCACACTGAGTGGGAGATGAACTGAATGAATTCTGTTTTGATCCTGTTTGTCAGCTCTGTTAGGATAGAGGTACAGACCTGGGGAGCTGTCAGTTCAGACTCCTCTGCTTGCATTTTAATATCTCACTGGAGAAGTGCTCCCTTCCTCTGTATGCTTGTGAAAGACAGGAGGTGTTTGCTGTATATATATTTGGGTGTAGGATAACTCTGACACTGAATGTTCCCTGTTATCCTTCTGTCCTGTGATCACAATTAGAAGCAGACTCCCTTTGCTCGTTCTCCACTTGACCCTCTACCTCTTTTTACTCTTCTGCCTCTGTTCAGTCTGCCTTCCCTCCTGTGCCCTTGCAAGAGAGAGGATTTTTGTGATCTGTATTCTCCTTGAAACTCTGCTTGGGTTCCTGCTTGCTTCCCTCTCCTATCGCTCCCTGCATTTTGCAGCATTGTACTTCCTCAGTAATGTAGGAGGCTCTTGGGCCAGGCTCATGTCCATTGTGCTGCCCTACATTCAAGGGCCAGTTCTTCCCTGTCCCCTCAGTGGTGCAATGGTGGAGTTTGAAGAGGGAGATCTAGCAAATTCTCTCAATTTTTTCTGCTTACAAAGCACTAGCCCTACCTAGCAAAGAGGGAGAGGGGCAGAACAGGGCAGATGTGACTGTTTGGGGCTCCTTCCCCCTTCCTCTGTGTTTAGAAGTGAAAGGCCTGACCCCGAGAGGAGTGGAGCAGCAGCAGCTCCTGCAGTTTTCCTTGATGCTGGCTGGGGGAGCAAGTGCCAAAGACCTGTCTTAATAGGAATGGCACAAGTTGCAGTCCCTGTGTCAGGTGAGGAGAGCTCCCAGCTAGCTTCCTTCTACAGTAAATGGCGTCAGTGCTGCATGTAACCAGCTGAAGCAGAGAGGTGCTGCCTTACATCACTCCAGTGCAGTGATTGTTCAGTGGCCGATGTGTTCTTTAAGGGCGTCATCTGTCAGTCCTCCCCCACTGCTGACGTACTGCAGAGGTGCTGGAGCAGTCAGCAGCTTCTTCCAATGCTCTGCCTGCTGCAGGCATCCTGGCAGCTTGAGAAATGTGCATTGTGGTAAATGCAGAGAGGCTTTCTGGTGTCTGCGCCCCTCTCCGGGACTCGCTGTCATGGGGCGTTCCATTTTTAATCTGAAACAAAGAGCACCAAGGAAATAAAAGTAGAAAAGCACCCCAAACCTTCTGATTACAGTCCTTGGCAGCCCGAGTGAACCAATGCCGTGTTTCACCATCTCTGTTAGGTTATCATCAACAGAACTCCCAGTCAACTTGCTGGTTCCTGGAGATGATGAGGGATGTGACGAGTGGAGCTGGGGCTGCTGCCAGGCTCTGCCTTCCTGCATACTGGAGGCTGCTATGAGCTTCCCAGCCAGCAAAGCTTTGCTCCTCATTCTGATAGAAGAGATTGGCTTTTCAGTTGTAAGAGGGCTTGACTAGCAATGAAGAGACAGTCTGAAAGAGCATTGCAGGGGTAGACGGTTACAGAGAGAGAACTTTTTTGTCCTAGGAAATAGTTCTCAACCTCTCTAACCTTACAGGGCAGATAGAATCATAGAAGGTGGTGTGTCTACCTGAGTAATGCTGATGCTCCTTTCAGCCCTGTTTACTATGGTAGGGTCTGGTGGCTTCCCTTGCCAGCTTCAAGGATCCTTTTTTGAGTGAACCCACAGAGGTCAGGACAACCAGACCAAACTCCTTGTGTGAAAAATGCCCTGCAAGCATTTCAAAAAGTGCCTTGTGAGATGCAGGGCAGCACAGCAGCATCTTGCCAAAACCTGAGCCCAGTTCTGTAAGGTGTCAAATTCAACAGTCTGCCATTCCCATCAGAGTGTGAGCCACCAGGTGGTGTAGATGTGGCCATGCCAACTGTGAGCACCTCTGGAGGTGGTGTACGAATCCTGTGTGCCATGAAGGCCGTGGTCACAGATTTCCCAGCTGTAACTCACTGCAAGTTTTCCTTCTAAGAGATGAGTATTTCAGCACCCACCTGAGATTCCCATAGTTTCCAGATTTGCTCTACATGAAAAGTAACTCAGGTGCCACGCTGATGACGTGGTCTTGCGGTTCCCACTGACATTCTCCATCAGGGAAATATTTCCAAATGCTTTACTGTCTGAAGGTTTGTTTTCTGTTTTTTTCCGAGGTATCATTGCCCTAGGCAAGGAACAAGAGGTTTTAGTTGTTTAGAGATCTGGGCTGAATCCATATAGAGCAATAAACTGCTGAGGTTTAATAAGCAGGGCCAGAGCGTTGCTCTGATTCATTCTCTGAGGTGAGGCAGTGTGCCCCAGTTCATAGGACAGTGGCTCTTCTGGTACCAGTGTGATTACAGGTTTGCTGCCAGTGCAAAGCTCTTCCCCATTACATCAGCATAGCACTGCAGATCTCCTCTGCCTTTCTCCCACCCTCCCTCTGAGCATCATCATTTCCAGCACTCAATTGATTCCCTGTAATCTAAATTAAAGCTTGTCAGCGTGGAAGTGTTCAGGCATTAATTTAGTGACACCTGGTTCTGTTTGATCAGTGCAGATGCTTCCTCTTTATTTACCCCCATCCTGTTTGGTTTGCACTCTGCATTCCAGGCAGCTTGGATTGTAAAACCACTCTGGGTTGGTATTGAGCAATTTAATTATCATCGTTACATCATTGCCACGCTGACACTGCAGGGAGCACTGAAGTAGAGGGTGACAGCAGAGGGGTTGTCTTGTACTTTGTGCTGCTCCCTGCTGTCCCCCCCAGTCCCTTACACGATGGAGATCACTGAACATGAACTTGTCCTCTCTGTGATTAAATTGCTGCCCTTAGACCTAACTAAAGTATCAGCGATTAGCTGAAACAATAGCAGTGGCTAAAGCCTTTATGCAGTCAGCAGCAGTTGCATTTGAGAGCAGCTCAGTGCCCTGTATGCCAGGAGGGACTCAGGCTCTCCTAGCCCCAGGGGATGCTGCTCCTCCCAGCCAGCCCTGCAGCAGTGCATCTCGGGCCCATCCATGCTGTGTGATGTCATGTGCTTGGTACAGAAGCTCTCTGTTGGCCATGCTTCTCAACTCTCATTCCAGAGGCAGCACCCCCCGCTGGCACTGAGTCTGCATTTGATGAACAAATACAGCAAAGCTGTACATCCAGCAGATTGCCTGGTGGTGATCCATGCTGTGCAGAAAGCCCAGGGTTGGGCCCCGAGCAAACTGACAACACCTCCTGATAGAACTGTGCTCTTCTGGTGCTTTGTGCCTCGGTTTTCTTTCTCTTGCTGGCTCAGGCGAGGTGGAGAAGCATGCGTGATTGTGACTGCGATTGCTGTGCTAACCACAGTGTGTGTTCTCTTGTTTTTTGTTCTCTGCTTTTTCACAGCAGAAGGGGCCCTGCCTCACCTACTCGACCTACCATAATCCGACCGGCTGAACCGTCCCTCTTAGATTTATAACTCGAGGCTGCAGACAGCTGGCGACGAGCGCCGTGCTGGCGGCTTCCCATCCCACCTCCCTTCCACAGCCACAGTCACTCCTCATCCATCCCACACCTGCTTCCCTCCATCCCTTCCCAGTGTGTGGTACAGCACTAGCCTAGTGATTGAGCTCTTCGTCTCCACCCGTGCGTCCTGTATTGCTTTGTGAGCGTAGTGTAGCCTTCATTTGGTGGCACGGATCCCAGAAACACGGGCTCCTGGGAGAGATCAGCCACAGGGACATCCCTCAGTCCGCACGTTGGCTGTCTGTCCTGTTCTCATCTGCCTGTCTGGCCTGGATCAGTGTCCTGCCTGCATCACCTAGCTGTAGCACCACCTAGGACTGAGCTGTAGTGAATTCCTTGTAGTTAAGAAGATACAAGCGTGACTTAGAAGCAAAAACGCTGTCAAAATGTGACGCTCTTAGGAACAGATTAAATGTCCTGTGTGTATTAGTTCGACTTCCAAGGTGCAAAAACTCATGTTGGGAACAGTGCAATCTACCTTATATCAAAGCGAGGCAGGGAGGCGAGGAGGGGGAGCTTGATGGGGAGCACTCAGACCTGGTGCTCAGCTCCCAGCAGAGCTGGGGTGCTGCGGTGCGGCCGTGCTCCTGTCAGGCTGTGCTCCATCGCATTGGGCTCAGCCCCAACCCAGCGGGGAGAGGGAATGGCTGCTGCTGCTCCCCCTGCAAACGGACACCCCAATGTTTTCAGGGAGTTTGCTGCGTGATGTTCTATTGAAGCTATTTCTGCTATGAATAAGCACATCTTTGTGTTTTTTTGGGTACTGTGGTGACTTCTTCCGTAGCCTTTTCTTGCATGTGTATGGTACGTGTTTGGGGAACTTGTAACTGTTGCTTATCACAACTCATCCCCCTACGGCTTGATTTCTACTCTTCATGTTATGTGTATTAAAAATATGACCAAAAAAAAAAAAAAGACTTCAGCATTAAAAATATACCACCCTGTGCATCTGGGCTGTCGTGTCTCCACCAGCAGTGAGCCACCCGTGTCGCAGCTGATTTGCATTCAGGTTATCTTTTTGTAGCGTCTTCGGTTTCTGTTGTGGCTCCTCTATTGTTCCGACGCCGATTCCTTTCTGTATTTTAACCATTGTTTTACTGCTTCTCCCCCTCTCCCTTCCTTTCCCCCTTTCCTGTTTTGTTTCCAGCCGGCCGGGTAAGGCCAGTCCCTCCCGCCCGGAGAGCCCCAAGCCACCATTTGACATGTAGTGCTGCTCCCTGCGAGACTCTTTGCCTGCTCTTAGCTGTTCTGTCCGGGAGTGTTCGGACTCAGCTCTCACCCCTGGTTTGTTCTGTTTGTATTTGTGACACACACCTATCAGCTGTGACTGTAGTAAAGCTGTTTTTGATTCCCAGCTGCTTCGAGGAGTTGAAATTGTAGTAATGAGAAACATATCTTTACTGTTATAAATATCTATAAATATATATATATAAAGATGGAAAATCTATATATGTCCAGGTGTTTAAAGCCGTTTTGTGCTTCCATGTGGATATTAGGAAACGCTTCAGTAGGGAAAGAATATCGCTATACATATATATATATACATCCTGAGAAGTGAGCCAAATCCCAGTGTTGAATTTTTGAGCCGACTGTTCAGTTCTCTGCTGTGTGCAGTTGGGTTCCTGTGTTACCCCAGAGCTGTGTCTCGGTGCTGGTGGTAGCTGTGCTGCAGTCTGTGATCTACTGTCACTCTCGTTACTTGGATGAAATAAACTATTGTTTCTGTATAATGAAGGACTCTCCAACTAGAATAAAACCATCTCTCTTTCTCTTACTCTTTCTCTGGGTGATTTCCAACCTGTTTGATTATAACTGAGTCTTTTCGTCCCTTAGAGCTTAGAAAGCTCTGCATGCATGACCAGAATGGAGGCACAGATGCGCAGCAGCAGCCAGGCGTTGGTGGCAGCTCGGCGGGTGCAGAGATGAAAGCCCTTCTCTGCTGTAAAGGGAGGTGCAGTGAGGTGCGTCGGTGACGACACAGAAGGTGGGAGTCCTGCACACCACACACTTGGTTCTTACAGCTGTTTTTGCATAGGCCTGGCTGTGGGACGCAGTGAGTGGGCAAAGAGCTGTGGCTTCCCTGGCAGGAGCTGTGCTTTGGGCCTGGCTGTGAATGCAGCCCACTGCCGGTGCTGCTGCCCATCTCAGCCCTGCCTGCTGCTGCCATGGTGCGGGGGGGAGCTCCCTGGTGAGATTTGGGTAAGCTCTGTGTCTCCCTAGAGCTAATAAGTGTGGTGGCTGCTGGGGGGAGGTGGGGGGAGCAGCCCACATCTCCAGCACTCCTGTTCCTCTGTGCTGCAGCTGTTTCTGTCCTTGCCCTACTCTGTCCTATTGCTTCCTTCCCCAGCCCTGCTGTAACACACAGGCTTGTTCTTAAAGAACGCTGCATTTCAGCTGAAACTGCAGTTCAGGTAAACAGAGTTACACTGTGCAACAGAAAGGTGTTATCTGCTGGTTGTGTACAGTGGGAACCTCCTGAGCCAGGCAGGAGGGCCTCCCCAACCACCTGCAGCCCATAAACACTTCCTGCCTCCAGCTGCTCCCTGTCCATGCAGTGCTTCTGGCCTCCAGCATTTGGAGGCAGAGGCAGTTTGGGTGCTGTAATTTAAAGCTGCAGTGTCAGCTGAGCAATAGTTGTCACTTGTGTGTCTGCATGGAGCTCACTCTGAGTGAAAGTAGGGTCAGGGAAACACATCTCGAGTGAAAAGGATAAAAAGGAATCAGAGCTCATGGGTGAAGCTGAAAGCCTGGACAGAAATCTCAGGCCTGGCAGAGCTCTGGCTACAAGGAAACATTCATGAAAGCGAAGGGGAAAGGGCAGCAGAACTAAGGCAGCAGTTTGTAGAGCTGTGCCCGTTTGTTGTTTGTTTTGAATAGGGAAGAATTTGTTTTTTGCCAGATTTCAAGGAGATCTGAACAGAACACATCTTGCCAGCACCCATCTGAATGAGTTTATTCAGGAAGCATATTTGTAACAGCACTAAGTCACCTCTGCACCAGCCTGCAGAGCTGCTTCAATGGTCTCCTTCAGAGTAGAACACCCAATAAATATTTATTCCATTTATAATAATCTGTTTAAGTCACGCCCCTGCCTTTTTAGTTATGATACAGATTATGAGCAGCTCCAGCCTGCAGGCCAGCCTTCCCTCCAGCAATATACAGCATTTTACACAGATACAGTATGTACACAGCTCACGTTGTGCCATTCACAGACAGCACTGGAGACATTCAGATGAAGAGTTCAAAAAGAAACCAATTTCCACATTCCTCTGGTGGGTTCACAGGAAAGCACGAATTGTTCCATACACACTTTTCTTTTCATGGGGGGTGGGGGGGGAAAAGGACAAAATGAACCATTTAAAAAAGCCGTGATCTACTTTTGGCATTAAAAGAGAAAATCCTCCTACCATATTGCTAAAGCTCAGCCACCTGGACACTGAGAAAGAATGGTTGTTTTTTTTAGGTTTGGCTTCTTTTTTTCCTTTGTTGTGGTTGACAAATACAAGAATTGATGCTGCATTCGTGTGGTTGCACCTCTCTGCTTGGCAGCTCAGCTTCCCCCACCACGAGCCCAGGGCTGTGCTGTGGGATTGCATGGCTGCTGCAGTCAGGGCCGCTGCAGTTCTCCCCAGAGCTCTGGTGCTGAGGCTGTAACCATATTTCATAGAGGCAGGTTGTGCCTGAGCCTTTAGGTGTAGGTATCTGTGCACTTCACCTGAAGTCTGTACACCTAAGGGAGCTGCACTGCTGCTACTCCAAGAGCTCAGCTTCAAGGCTTTGTTTGGTACTGATGTGTGCCAGCAACGTAAGCGGGGAGAAAGGATGCTGGATTCCACCCATTTAATACATTTCTTACCAAAATGGGAGATGACATTTAAGCAATAGATAACCTGGAGTCCAGGAATTCAAAACAAAGCATGTTTATTAAGTGGTTTCCTTTTACTTATTTCTCCCATTTTTTTTTTTTTTTAAATAAATAAAACCTTCAGACACACACAAGTGAAACACATCATCCTTCAAAGTGCAGTTACATTTCCACCTCCACTACTCACATAAAGCTTTGTCAAGTAACCAGAAAGACTCCAAAGGCAGCCCTCAGCCCCGGCCCCTAGCGCTGAATGCAGGAAGCTGTGTGTGCTGCCTAGCTAGCCAGAAGCCTGCACCCTGTGGCTGTTCAAGGCTGGTTTGCGAGAGGAAGAAAGTGGGAAGTTTTAAGATGCATGGTGTGAAACAAAACCAACCATCCCAAGAGTTTGTTACCAGAGTTAAGTTAGTTGCTTTGGGAGCCTCAGAAGGAAGTAGGCAGGTTACAGTCGTGACTGATGGACGAGGGCTGCTGCTCAGTCACTGCTGTGAAGCTGTGTGCTGGTCAGGGATACAGGACAAGGGCTCAAGGAATTTGCCAGAAGTCACAGAGTCCCTTCCCCCCAACGTGCACCAGGCCCAGCTGGAGAGCCAACACCACTCAGCCTGTGCTCCAAGCACACCAAGCAACAGAGGGAAGAGAAGGAATGATGCTGAGTTCCATGTGATGCAGTCCCTCTTTCCTGCTGTTTTTAGAGCAGATCACCGTTCTGACCAAGGGTGCTGAGCAGCAGTATGGGCACATACAAGTCAGTTTAGTCCTTACAGGCTCACAGAAAAATCTCTGTAAATAAGAATCGGTGCTACTTAAACCACCATGATTTTGACCTCATCATTCTCATCAGCACGGTAGAAGAACGGAATGCAGGGGTTTTCCAGCAAGGAGCCCGACCTCTCCTGAGGGTTCTGGATTTCTCTGAGAAGCTGCATTATTTGCTTTGCTGTAGGGTCCTCTTGGCTTGGCTGAGCAGCTTTAGTGTCAATAGGGTAGAAACCGGGTTGATGAAGAGCAGCAGCGTCTTGCTCCGCTTCATCTGCTAAATTCACTTCTCGTAACCCTGTAAGGCACACAAGACACAGGAGGCAGGTAACTCCTCCCATCCATGCACAGAGACTTGGGTTATTCCACTTGATATAACTTGTCCTGTCTCCAGCTTACCTTCTCCATCAGTAGCGTTCAGTTCAATGCGCCTCTCCACTGGAAGTGCGTTTTCATTCTGGCTTGCTAACAGCTCTGGGTTTTGAGCAGCTTCTACATACTTGCTGTACCACTCATTTCTTTCCTTGACCAGACGCATCACTAAATCCTGCAGTTCCAGTAATTTCATCTGCACCAGCAAAGGAAACTTCAGAAGCATGCATATCCCCGTGGCCACAAACAGTGCGCTACAGCTTGCTGTTTTGCCACCGTTACAACTTCAACATTAAAGCTAGCTGAAGAACAACATAAGGTTTACACTGTGCAGGAGTCCCTCAGGCCTGCCTACAAGAGTACACTGTGTTTGTAGGACTACAAAAGAGATTCCTTGCCTTCATCTCTTCTTTATCCTGAGCCAGCCTGCTGATGTACTCTTCTTTCTCCTGGTGCCGCTGTTTGAGGATAGCCCTTTGACTCTGGTATAGTGCTATATACTCCCCTGGAACACAACAGAAGCATAAGGAATAAATGGGATTGATGTAAAAGCCTGACTGTGAGCATTAACTTGTGCTGCATGAGGATCCAGCACAGCCAGCCCTGGACTGGAAGCCTAGCCTATCTAGGTAGCAAGACTTGAACTGCTTGGTACGTGGCAGACTCAGCTCCAAGAGCTCTAGCTTGTGCTGTGCAAACATACCAATGGTGTCTGTTTCCCCAGACAGCTGTATGCAGCGATGTTCCAACTCTTCCAGCCGTTCCTTCAGATCAGCTTTCTCCTGTATCAGATCTGTGAAACGGGACTGAACACAAAAATTGGTATGAGTCACCTCAGCTGCTCACGTATGGGAACAGCCGTGTTGAAGACAGAACCCTCCTCTCACATCCGCCTGAGCCTAGGGAACAAGTCGTGCTGCCTTCACAACTGCTCTGATTTGATAGTAAAAAGAACAAAGCTACAGAAGGCACAGCAAAGCATCTCTGCATTTTGGGAAGCAGAAGGACTGTGGGAACAAAGTGCCTTCTCATTGCTGGACCAGCACAAATGTGGTCACACTTAGTCTGCAGTTCTTGGAGAGCTCTGCTTCATCCCAGCAGGGTGAAGTTAGTCTGTTTTTCAGCTGTTTATCTAAGAACAGACCATGGATGAGTGTTAGACCCTTACAGTGTTTGGGCAGGGTAGGGGAAGCTCTCCTATGATGAGACAAGTCGTGAGGAAAGCCTCTTTTTAGGAAGAAGCTTACCATGGAACATCTGCTGCTTATTCCCCTGCAATGTATGTGTGCTTCAGGAGTCTGGCACTGGGTGCACATCTAGCCAGGTGAGGCAGAGGAGCAGAAAGGAGATCCTTTGCTTACCTGTAGTTTCTCCATGGCAGTTTTTAAAGCCTCATGAACCTCCACTGGAACACTGTCCATAGTGGAATCTGGAAAGGACGTTTGCAGTTTACAGTACCTGCTTAAGCACGATTCATTCACAAAGCCCACAGGTCTGTTTCACAGAGGCCAGGGCCAGGTTGGGGCACATCTCCACACCCAAACTGCACAAAATTTACCTTCACTCATGATGTTATGCTGCTGCTCCTGCCGAAGAGCTGCTATTTGCTGCAGGAGGTTTCTGCACTGCTGTCTCTGAGCAGCCAGCTGCTGCCTCATCTCTTCTCGATCCTTCTCCACTTGGGACATGGCAGACGTCAAGAAAGTCACCTAAGGTGAATTTCAGAGGACTCATGTTAGTGATTATCCTGTGTGAAGCGTGACCAAATGTGCCTCTCAGGGTAAAGAGAATAACAGAAGTTCACCCCATTTTATTTATGGATAGGAAACCCATAGGACTAACCCAGGCAGCAACTGCTGCATGTCTTCTCATTCTCAAGAAATGATTTGTAATCATTTCTTCTCTGCAGGTTAAACCTGAATTCCCACAATAACTGTTTGATCACAGTATTGTCTGGTTACAACTACACTTACAGAAAGAATTAGTCATGTTCAACACCATCTCCAAATTGCCTTCCAAAGTGAGGAGAACATCAATCATCACAATAGTTAGAGCCATTCTGCCAGCTGAGCTGCCTTTGTAATTAAAACCATTGCTGGACTTCCAGCTTGTTTTTCAGCTATACTGTAGAAATCTTGTTGGTTCTTTTGCTGCTGTAAAAGGGACTGTAACACTTCCCTGTGCCTCAGCTGCAGGAATCACAGCTGATAAACAACTTAATACACACTGTGGAACCTCTGCAATTTAATCTGCCTCCTCTTCTAGACAACAGTTCACAACTGAGAACAAAGGCTTTTCTACCCATTGAGACCCACCATTTCTTCATGGCTTTCAAACTTCTCTGGGATCACAAACGAATGGTTTTTCATTTCTTCAGACATCACTTCACTTTCAATTCCATCCCCTGTAAAGGAAGGGAGGTGAACAAAGAAATCACACCCCAGAGAGCCCAGCTGCACCTCCCATCCCTGGAGAGCAGCTGAAGTTACGCACCTTCTAGTCTGTGCAGCATCTTGCCATCCAGCTCTGCTGCTAACTGACTGATCTGGGCCTGCAGCTCTTTGTTTTCCTTTGCTACAGCTTCCAGACTTTCCTGCAAGAAAGAAGCAGAATATCGGTAAGAAGGTCCCTCACCAAAACCTGCATAAGCCAAACTATCAGTAGCACCACAAAAACAAACATACAAACAAAAACCACCAGTGCTTCTGCTCCAGACAATTATCATTCGTCTCTAATTCACCTCTCTTGCACAGGATGTCATGTAATTAAGCATTTTGCCTCTAGTCTTTCCACTTGCCCCTCTTCATTATTACCTTGGTCTGCTGCAGTTCCTTCAGGTGCATTTCCACTGTCACCTTCCCCTGAACTTCCTCGTGCTGCAGCCTGTCCATCAGCTGGGTCTGAAGCAAGTACTGCTTTTGCAGCTCCTCCTTCTCAGCAGCCAGTTGCTGGTATGCCACAGTGTACTGCTGCAAGTGGCCGTAGTACTGGTCCCGCTGCTCCTGCAGAGCCCGAGCCTCCTGCGTTTTCAGTTCCAGCTAACAAAACGTGATAAAACCATCAGATCAAATCATTTCTGCCAGAAAAGACGATGGCTCATGTGGCATGATCCAAACCGCCAATGCTGCCCCAGAGCCACCAACGAGGCAGGCAGCCACCATCTGTCCCCACATGCTGGTCCCCCGCATCAGACAGCAGATGACACGGGAGGGCTCCCAGCGTGATCGTTACCAACACCAATTTCCATCTTTCCATCAAAGTCTGATCAGTTGCCAACTCTCCTTTGCATGAACTGCTGCACACCTGCCCTGCCATCCTACTGCTGTTGCTTACCGTCTCTTTGAGCTCCCCCAGGTTCTCCTGCAGCTGCCCAAGCTTCTTAGCCAGCTCCTTCTTTACGTGTTGCTCTGACTGCAGGGCACTTGTAACCTCCATGTTTTCATTTGTCTGCAAGAATCAAAAACGCTGTAGAAGGAAATTGCCCCAAAAGTATACGCTCTCATAAATTAAATTCCTGATGCAGTGGGATGCCATCCTTTGTGTTGTTCTGAGCTGTAAATAAGGGCAGTAATTAACTTTAAAAAAGGCTGAGGAGATGGGAGAAGAGCAAGGGGGGGGGGGAAAATCAGTGCTGGGACAGTGCCAAGAAGGGGCCTGGCACATCACACAGCCTGTCAGACCCAAAGCAGATGGGTGACATGAACATCCCAAATAAAGCAATAGACATTCGAAACCAAGAAGACAAGTTCAGAAAGATCTGAAGAAAAAAACAGTGACCAGATCGTGTGTTATATGCCATAACCCCAAAGGGGAAACTGTTACATTGAAAGAAGCAAGAGCAAGAATTCAACTTCAGGACAGAAACAATGACAGCAAGAGGACAGAAGACTGTTGAGAATTTCTTCTTCATGAGCAAAGCTGGAAGAATACTCAGTGGAAAGAAACAGCCTGACTGCCAGCAGAGGAGAAGAAAAAGGAAACAGCTCTGGGCAGAGATACTGGTTTGTTTGCCAGAGCACCTGAGAGAGTAAGGAATTAGAGGGCACTTCCTGGTATGGCAATACATACCACAGAAAGCTGAGCATTCATAACCCCAAGGGACAAAAGGCAGACAATGCTTCTGACAGTAGCTTTTTTTACATCTGTGCTACAAAACGATTGCGTCAACGTGAGAAATGGCGAGAAAAGACTCATGAGAAGAGACATACCAATTTGACAAATCCATTCTGCAGCTCAGCCAGCTGCTCCTTCAGCTCCCGGTTTTGGCTCAGTGCCCTGCTGATCGTGGCCTTGTCACTCTGCATGCTCTCCAGGATCTGCTGTCTGTCCACAGACTCCTCATTGTAGCGCTGCACCGTCTTCTCGAGCTCCAGCAGCCGCTCCTCCTGCTCCCTGTTGAGGTGGCTCAGCTGCTCGTTGTCACGGACCTGGGCCTGGTATTGCCCATGCAGTTCCTCCTTCTCGTGCTGCATTCGCTGGATTTCTTCCTGCAGACTCAGCTCAGCTGCTGTAGGTCCTGCTGGTAAAGATGGCTCAACATCCATGGGTTTCACTGCTGAAGAAATGGAATCAAAAGCAGATCAGTCAGAGGGCTGAATCACCCGGGAAGCACACGGAGCTGTGCAGAACATATCCCAACCCGCAGGACTCTGTGACCCAGAAAGTACCACCAGCTGCAGTATCCAGAGGAACAGGGCACTGAGAGGAGCAAAGGACCCCGAAACCACACAGTGTCCTGCTGCGTGCTGCTGACTCCTTCTCTCAGCCCCAGCAAGAATCCTGCCTGCCCAGCCTCATGGGCCTAACAGTACAGCCAGACAGGTAACTAAAGACATAAACCATTTGCTGGTCAGTCACTGGAAGTAGCTCACTCGCTGTCTGCTAGAATTAAAGGTTTCACAGAACTACCAGTCTTTCAGCTCTCTTCATGATTTGAGAGCATCAGACCTACTTGTACATGCACAGATACTTGCACAGTGGGGACAGAGTTGACCTGCTGCTGCTCTGCAGTGTGAAGCCCCACTTCGGAAGTCCTACCTGATTTGCTCAGCAGCTCTGTAACACTGCTTTCCAGCTCTTGAATTTGGGCCATATGCTTCTCCTTCTCCTCTGCCATTGCGCGGACCTGCAGGGCCACACAAGCTCAAGTTAAAGCAGTGCTCATGGTGCAATGTTACACCTGCGTTCATTGGAAGCAGCTGTGGCTCTGCCTGTGAGGTTACCTGCTCAGAGAGCTGCTGGACTCGCTGCTGCCAAATGCTCCCCTCTTCCTTCAGTTTCTCTACATACTGATCTCTTTCTGCCTGGAGCTGCTGAAGCGACTCTGAAAGCTGGTAAAAACAAAACAAGGAAAATTGTACCAACTGATCAATTAAAGGATGGCTGACTACTTAAGGGAAAGCACAGGTTGTATTCTGGCACACAAATTTCTTTCCAGATTTGGATCATCGATGTGCTTAATGGATTAATAACCTACCTGAGCAATCTGGGTTTCCAGGCTCGCCCTCTCATCCAGTGCCATCTGCAACTGCTGGTTTGCATCCACATTCCCTGACTGACTTGAGAACTGCCCACAAAAATCAAAAGGTTATGGCAAAATGTTAATATTCCATTTCTGTCTAGCCTGTCCCCTGATTTTAGCCTGCCATTTGACCCATGGTATAGCCATCCATCCTTCTTTAAAATGTTTCAACTCGTTGTTGATTGAAAGAGAAGTGGCATCTAAAATCAAAAAGCTTAGATTTTAGCCCTGTAAAACAAGCTGAACTAGGCAGCCCCTTGCTTCCATTTTATGTTTACTAATTTTAATTAAGAAAATGGGCTTTAGTCAAATCATTTCATTCAGAAACTTTGCATTTCAAGAGTCTGTAGTACAGAGACAGATCAGATGGTATGAATACTTGTGAACTTAAAGGTTGTCAGACATGCCAGGAATTTAAAGCCAGGGTCTGGAACACGTTGGTGGACTAAACAGCAAGGCAGGCACAGGGAAGACAAAATATTTTTCCTAGAAGTGTAGCAGTTGGCTTTATTTTGTGGGTAACCTGAGCCACCGACTGAAAACAAAATTGTGAGCAGTTTCTTCCATTGTGGGCTCACCTTGAGCCTGCCTCCAACAGCTGGCTCCCTTCAAGCTGCCACTGTCCATTTCACCTCTGGGTAGGACAGGTGCAAGCACCTCTACTCAACTTGATTCTCAGTGACACAGCTGGGTAACCAGAACAGTGAACAGCAAAGAGAAAAGTCACTGTATTTGCACACTTGAATGTTCAGTCACCTTCTCATACCACGTCACATTCTTTGCAGACTGACATCACAATGTCTTTCAGTCTCCTCCAAGTCCTTAAGAGCACAGCCTTCCTGCTCCTCAGGGAGCTCACAGAAAACCTTTTCCTGAAGGATGGGATGTTGTGCCTGCCTTTCAGATCAGTAATTTACTTCTGCCCCCAGTGTCCAGGAAACAAGTCTTAAAATGGTCAGTGTGATCTGCTCCCATATCCCAGCAGTGTGATTACCTGCTGAATCATCAGTTCAGCCATTTCCAGTTTCTTATGTAAATCTTCCACATCCAACTTCATGGCTGAGTTCTCAGAAACCAGGGAGCGGAGTTTCTCTGACAGCTCTGAGTTCTGCTGCTTTATTTCCTCACTACCTTTGCTGAAACAAACAAACAAATCCAAGTGGCAGCACTGTACAAAAGCAGGGAACCTGCTTGGGCAGGGGGGTTGGACTCGATGATCCCTGGAGGTCCCTTCCAACCCCTACAGTTCTGTGATTCTGTGTTTGCAGATGCCCTCATCATTAAGTTTACAGCAGAGAGTCATAGGAATGTTGACTGGAAGAAACCTCTGCAGGACATCTTGTCTGACCTCCCTCTCAAAGTGGGACTGTGCTACCACCAGATCTTGTTACCCACAGCCCTGTGCAGCTGTTGTGAATGCTCCAAGCACAGACACTCCACAGCCCCCCTGGGCACGGTGTTCCATTGCTGTATTACCTTCCTAATCTTTTGGCTTTTAAAATTATTATTTTTACATTGAATATCTGGCCTCCCAGCTCACCAACCGTGGTCAAAGCCCCTTCCTAAGCTTTGTGGCTCTATTGAGAAGAATAGCATAACTCTGGAATAATATACAAAACAGGCTTACCTCTGTTTGTACAGTTCTAGTTTCAGGTTGTCTCGTTCCTTCACCAGCTCTTTATTGTGCTGGAGAAAAAAAAATCTGATTCAGTTAGAGACTTCAGCCATACAAATAAAGTGTTCAAAGATTATCTTATTTTACCTTTAACAGATTAGTTAGTGCAGAAGAGCTCATAACTTGAGCAAAATCCCCAGCACAGGTTTGCTTAGAACCTCACCTATCACTACAGTTGGCTGGTTAGTGCTGCAGCTCATTACACCGTGAGACTGCACAAAGGATGGATTTGCCAGCAATTCATCTGCTCAGTCTCTCTGAACACAATGCTACTCACTGATGGTGAGGTTATTTCTGCAAAACTTCTGGATGGGTATCAATGGTAAAGTGCCTGTTGGATGGAGGCCCTCCTGGGAGGAGGCCTCAGAGATGCTGCTGTGTAGAGCTGGCAAGACTGACATAAAAAAGGTGCCAGATGTGAAGACAGCCACTGGGCCACATGATTAGTGGTCACAGAAATCTGAATGAAAGCTTGGCCTTGATGAGAATACAGGGCTTTACAAGGTTAATTAACAATTAACAAGGTTAATTTCAGCTTCTTCTCTAAACAGGGACTACAGACTTCATAGTAGTGTAGTGACAAGCAACGAGCCAAAAGCAGAGCTGCTAATTAAGCATAATGAGAGGCGGTTCTTACCTTCTCTGACTGTTTTTGCTGCATAGAGATGGAGGACAAGGTGCGTTCCAGCTCTGATACCCTCTGGCGAGATGACTGTAAACGAGCAGCAAGGTCTTCAGCTTCTCCTAAGCGAGGCAGAGCAGAGTCAGTTGAGACTGAACCACAAAGGGATTATTGGAACAGGCTAAACAGCACTTTCTGCTTTATCAACAAGCTCTTAAAACAGCACAGAGCTCTGAATTGGTAGACCTGCTTCCACTCCTGGCAGTATGGGTGATTCACCAGCAACCTTGGGCTGGTTAAACCATGGATTTCAAGTCAGAAAAGCTCTCTGTCAGCAACTACCTTTCTCAGTTTTAGAGGGAGATGATGAAATGTCCTTTGCAGAGCTATAGGCACTATGTTTGCTTTTCTTTTTTTTTTTTCCCCTATGAGGGCAAATTGTTCAAATTTAGTTGAGAATGAAAGGCCTGAGTAAAACCTACATTAATGTGACAGCTGAGTGGGAGGAAGGGTGATGAAAGGGAACAGAGTTTTAAAAGAATCTGAAGAAAAGTGAGAAAAGAACAGTCTGGGGTAGTCACCAGGCCCAAGCAGGGCTGACAGGGCTTCAGTGATGCACAAAAGAACCTCAACTGCCATGGGATTACCATGCTCCAATCTGGGGGCAGCTATGATGACAGAAGCGGTGACGGTGCCAAGTATTTCTCAT
This sequence comes from Centrocercus urophasianus, assembly GCF_019232065.1. NCBI lineage: Eukaryota > Metazoa > Chordata > Aves > Galliformes > Phasianidae > Centrocercus > Centrocercus urophasianus. Next base: position 3,458,336 of record NW_024884911.1, on the reverse strand, counting down.
TAAGGAACCAAGGAGTGCTGTGAGCTGGCAGCCAGCAGCCATCATTGCCTCTGACTTGAAATCCATGGTTTAACCACCAGCTCAAGCTGCAGTGCTCCGAGTCAATTACCTGATTTCTGCCGCGCAGCTTGCTGAGTATGTCCAAGGGCTGTCTGCAGCTCAGATTTCTCAGAAACTAGGATTCCAATCGTCTGGATGTGAACCTTGGAGAAAGAAAAAGGAGCTCAGTGCAGGGAATCTTTGCTCGCAACCACAACATCCCTGCTGCCACAAAGGGACAATTCAGTGACAAAGAGCTCTTGCATGTAAGTACAATCTAGCGAGCTGGCTCTCCTAGTTCTCCTGAAAGGATGTTGGCTTCCAAGATAAAACAGAGTGCTCAGTAATCCAGAAAAGAACAGCAGCCAGGTCATATTACTGTAGTGAAAGCTCTGCCTTACCTGGAGCTGTTCTCTCAGGGCTGCTTGCTCTTTAGAAAATTTCTGTTCAAACTCCTTCTTTTCCTGTATAAACAAATGATGCCTGTTCAGCACAAAATTGTAAACCCCCCTTGTTCTACATCAAAAAAAGCAGTGATTCATTGGTGGTACTTCCAGCATCCAACCGGTATCATCATTTTTAAAAGCCACGCTTCAGTCTTCCATTTCTTAAACTACTTTATTGGTTATCCATCCTAGAATGGCAACAGTAGGTTCCTTATGCTGGCCGTGTTTGGAATGCAAACTACTGACAAGGCCATAAACTCTAATCTCTTGCTTCCACTGCAGCCTTCCAATACTTGAGCATTTAAATCTTAGCTCTCATCAAAACAAGCAAGCTATCTGCCAGGCCTACCCTGTGAAGTCACAACACTCAACCCTATGCTACAAACAGAACGGACTCCAGGATGATCTCCAGGTGATGGAGTCACCACCCCGGAGCAATTCAGGAGATGTGTGGATGTGGTGCTTAAAGGCATTGTTTAGTGGAGGGCTTGGTGGTGCTGAGCAGATGGGAGGACTGACTTGATGATTTTAACAGTTTTTCCCAACCTAAGTGATCCCACAGCTCTGTAAGACAAGCTCACATAGGCTGGTGCCACAGTCCGCTATGCTTTCTCCTCTTCAGAAGAACATATCTATTTCTATCTCTGCCCAAAAATAGGATACTTTACCTTCTCCAGCTGATTCACTGCTTCTTGGTTCTGCTGCTTCTACAGGAGAAAACGGATGCATCAGTATTAGAAGGAAACATTCTCGTGCTGCTGAAGCACGTTTTCACTTAACTGAAGTAGGATACGTGCCCAATTAATGCAAACAGTTCCTGTTATCTTTTTATGTAGAAGACTAAGATCATCTTACCTATTAAAATAATAGATTTGGGGCTTCCTTCATGAAGATGCCATGCACGTTTTTCATTGCTCAGTACATTATTCACAAACACCACTACAAAAGCACTGTATGCATCTGAGCATCCACCAACCTCAGTTACGCTTTCACCCCCCATCTGTGACATTAATCATAACCCTGATGCATCAGGATAATGACCAAAAATGCATTGAAAAAACCCAAAACCACAGCATGGTGTTGTGCTTCAGCTGAGACCTTCAACTTTTATCCCATGTGGCAACCAGCCTTTAAATCATGCAGAAGTTCCCTTATGCTGGCAGGCTGCTGCAAAAAGCTGGTATGAAAGAGCTGAAGCCAAATGCAGAGAAAGGGCACCATCCTGTCCTGGTCAATTTCTGTCTTGTGGGTGAAGTGTTTGAAAGCAGTGACTGCACACAGTGCATCTTTAGACGTGGGCAGAAAGAGAACAGAACTGTCAGCTGTCCACCAGGCTGCCAGGCAAACACTGTGAAGATGTGGGTGCAGTGGAGCATTTGCTACTTGCTGCTGTTGTCCTTGTGGCAGTTGCTCACATCTAAGCTACGTGCATGGTGTGTTTCCCCTTTCCAAAGGACAGACATTAGCCCATTCTTACTAGTTCAGTTTCAAGCTCACTTTGAAACACGACTGCAGCTGGGAAGCTGATGAATTTGAGGTTTTGAGTCTAAGAACACCAACACAGAACACAACCAGAACAAAGAAAACAAGACTGCAAATGCAGCAAAGGGCCTGTGTAATTCCAGAGTGTGTTTCATGTGCCTGTCAGAAAGCAGGCAAACAAAGCACTGCCCTCACTACCAGCCACCCCTGCATCCCAGCTGAAAGACAACCAGAAACAGAATGGAACCAAAAGAACTCAAAACCAAAAATAACACAGGAGGGGTTGTGGGGTGCACTGGGAAATGGTGGACTTTGGAAAAAAGAGTGGTGTGAGAGGAACAAAATGGGGAAAAGGATTTCAAACCAAGAAAGGCTCTTTTCAGACCAAAACAAGTCCACTTAGCTACATTTCTTGCAGTGTTAAAGCTGAAGGCTGAAAAGCAGCAGCAGGAATCCATGCAAGGCAAAGGACAAAGCAGTTCATTCATAGTGCCAAGAGAAGCTGAGGATATGATCAGAAACCAGCCCCAGGCTCTCTTTAGACCTATTGCTCCCACTCTGCTAATATATTTAGAACAGCATCACCACCTGCAGAAATAGGTTTTCACACTGCTGCCAGCACTAGAATTCTGTATTTCAGGGATTCAGGCCAGGCCCAGCAATATAAAACACGATGAAAGCAACAGAATAAATTTAAGAAGAAACAGCAGAACTGTGCTTCTTGTTCTCAGATGAGCTGATGCATCCACAAGTGGCCCGAGACTTTGATCTTCCTAACAGGTCTCCCATACTGCCCATTTTGTTCCACTCAAAGTGCTGTGAAAGCAGCCTTCCTTGTGGTGCTATAAGAGAACCCATAACCTTGCAGACACCCAGAGAGCATGGAGGAGCAGCAGAGACAACATCAAACTGGTTGGTTGGATTGTTTCTTACCAATTCCTCTATCTTTGTAATGAGCTGTTTGTTAGTTAGATTGCTGGAATCTAGGGCTACTGCCAGCTCCTGGTAACGTGTCTGATGGGCACATGCAGGCAGGAGAAGAAGGAAGGGGCAGAAAAGGAGGAGGGGAGGAAAAAAGCAATAATTAAAAAGGACAGAAAAACAAATCATTATCACAGTTTGATAAAATCAGATTTCCCAAATACATCTACAGATCCAACAAGAGCAGCTAGGACGTTAACTTGCACTTTCTGCTAAGGCATTTTTTGACATAAAAGTGAATCAATACTAAGAGCTGCACTGAGGCCAAATGATCCCAAGCCCCCCAGAAGTCCCTCAGGTATCTTGGATACTCCTGCTGACCACAACTACCTGAGTACAGCAGAAGGCAACACTGAACAACGAGGTCTGTGAACTGTGTGTTCAGTCAGGTCTCATCAGCACTGTCCCAACAATTGGCTTAGACTAGGAAATAAGAAAATCATAAGCTCAAGACAACTTACTTCCATTTCCTTAATATTAGTGGAGGAAACACCACTTTCCCCATTCACATACGACGTAGACTAGAAGAAAAATAGTCCAAGTCAGTCAGTTTTATTCCCCCAGGCAATAAAACACTATCAAGTAAGAACTGACTATCATAATATTTCTTATGGCACATTTCCCTTCCAAGCACCCCAGACAGCCACAGCAAAAACACTTTCCTAGCTAAGGATAGATGCAGACTGGCCCTGTGGCAAGCTGATACGAATTAGGCAGATTGACTTCAGGCTCTTTGCCACTAAATCAAGACTAATCTTTCCATGAATACATGCTGTTCATTCACCCACTCTGCTCCTCTTCCTACTGCTGAAATTTTAACATTCCTAAAATTGGAAGTTTAGCATCTCAATGCTTCAATATCTCATTGTTCAGTAGGACGACTGCAGACATCTCTGACACTGAAGAGTGTTTTCTTAAGCTGGCTGCTTAAAGATTTGCACCAGACACCAAAAAATTACTGGGACAGATGCACCAAAATGAGGCTGTACCTGAGAAACCAGGCCATTGAGTTGTTCAGACAGCTGGCGGAGACTTTCTGTTGATGACAGAGACCTGGGGACAGAGAAAGGCCTCATGGTGAACATTCCTCCCAGAGAACTGTTCTGATCAGTACAGCAGTGGGAGTAGTAAAACCTTTATCTGTTGGACACTTTGTGATCCTGCTGCAAACACAAACACTCACCTGTTCTCATCCAAAGTGTTTTTACGATCCTCAGCTTCACGAATCTGTGGATTAAAACAAAGTTTACAAGGCTGTAAGAAAAGCTGAGAATCATGTTTGTGAATGTGTCCCTAAGACCCGACTGCATCCGGGCTCAGGTTCCACAGCACCTGTAATTACTGCTTCCCAAAGAAAGATCAACTTCAGAAAACCTGCTCATTTTCCAGCTTGCCCATAATTTCTGAGCACTGAGTGCCTAGCCTTCCTGGGATTAAGAGGCTTAAGTGTTACTGGTGTTGTATTTGCTGTTACCATTTATCAGAATAATCAGCTGTGCTTTGCTGGAAAAACTTCAACGGAATCTTTATGCAGTGAAAGGAAATGCAGATTGCTCCAGCTAGCTGGAGATCTTCTGTATTATTAAGAGTGTTTTCTGCTAATTAAATAGAAGAGAAGGGGAGGAGAACTGCAGCTTTGGAAGCAGCAGGGATGTGTGCATGCTAGTGCCCTCCACTCACAGACAGATGATGATGATCAGGAGAGTGGAGAACCTAGTATATTTAACAGGAGACAACGTGAGCTAGTTATGGGGATTGTCTTTCTCAGAAAAGGATGGCTAACCAGCGTGGAGATATTGATGGTGACTCACAAACCTGTGTCAGCTGCATGCCTCCAGGAGCAGGCAGGACAGAAGCACAGGTAGGCAGGCTGTTGCTGTTAGATAGCACAGGGACATCGGCAGCAAGCTGGTCAGCATTACGAGTGGCAACATCACTGTCAAAGTATGCCTGTCACAAAACACACCACAGGAATTACAGCCTACGTGCAGAATGAAGGAAACACACATGGACACATCACCCTGCTACAGGCCTGTGAGAAACAGATGTGAACAAAGTCATGTAGAAACACATGGAAGTGAATCTATGTCCTCCCCAGAGCAAACGGCATCAACCCACAACCAAAAGTCATCCCAGCCCTCCGTCCTGCTAGATCCAGTCTGAAGAACTGCCCCATCACCACAACCACTTCTCTAATGAGGGCTGACAGTATCTCCCTACTCCAAGCTCACATGCTGGATTTCCTGCAAAGGATTTGTCAAAAAGTGAGCAGTGGGCAAAGCCAGATGGCAGCACTGCTGTGTACAGCACTGCCCTTCACGTGTCTCTGGGGAAAACACTGATCACTGGGTGCAGATTAAGGTGGGGGAGAACAGGCAAATGACTGCTTGACAACCAGGTTAGTCAAACTCAAACAGCAAGCTGTGAACCAGACGTTTAGAAACAGGACATTTGGGAACAGGCCAAAATGAGCCCGGCTGGGAACAGGTGCCCACAGCCCTCGTAAAGCAGGAATCCCACAGCTACAAGAATCTAAATAGAAAAGGGCCTAAAAACTATTCCTGGACAGTGATGAAGGCTCTCATCCAGCATTCGTGGGAGGATAAAAACAGCTGACAGCACCTCCACCGAGCCACAGCAAAATGGACAATTCCATCCATCCTGTCCAGCCACGCAGCCAGCCACAAAACCCAGAGCACAGTTGTGTTGGTTTATGGCAAGTAGTTTTACTTCAGCTCTGATAAACCATCATTTAATGACACTGCAAACAATAGTCCTTCGGCAGCCAGCCCCACCAATGCACTGCAGTTCTCTGCAAACCCATCTGAAAGAGCTCCTTTTTATTTCAGTCGCTTCGTTCTTGGCAGTCTGCACGAAACAAGAACTCTGGGCATTCCCTATTTACCTGCTCAGCGCTTCATTCATGAATCAAGCAGCCACGGGGTTACAGCAGTAGTGAAGACAGATTTAATGAGAGTAATGAGCTGGAAAACTGCAGAGGGGAACAAATGGAACTGCCTCCATCATTTTTCTGGAGGACAGACAGCGTGCTCTCAAGGAGCCACATGTTTTAGGGGCTTCAAGGAAAGCCAGGAATTCCCTTGCTAATTTCAGGTACAGGTTGCTTCACCTCTGTTTGTTCAGGCTATCATAAATGTTGAATATCACGTGGATTTCTGCCCAGAACTCTCAAAAACACGTCCTTAATTTGTTCTGATTGGAACATGCTTTTCGATTAACACTTCAAGATGCAGCAACACAACCAGAAGAATGCCTTCCTTCTGCCTCCACAATAAACAGTTTTAAAGTAAGTAAATAATAAAATAAAGGTGGTATGTAAATATAATAAATATGCACACAATAACAAGGAGCTCCCAGGAGGTCCTCCTGTCACTTAAGCTCTGCGATGGCACACAGCCTACAGGATCCAGTTACACCTGCACACATTCCATTGCTCAGTGGACTTCTTCCTGCCCTTCCTTCTCCAGGAGTGAGGGAAGACACTCAAGCCAGTAAATGCTGTACTCGAAATACTTGACTTCCTGCCTAGACATATTTAAAACTGTGGTACCTGCCAGACTGTACATCGCCTGTGCAAGTTTCATCACCTGTCATAAATGGGTGGCTGGAATAACTACACCGTTTGCTCAGGGCTCAGGCACTTCAAGCAGAAACTTGCCCTTCAGAAGCACAGCACTGAAGTAAATAAAACAACAACACAGACCAGGAGAAATACAAATTAATAAGGCACTACTCCTCCCTAGCGCAGCATCTCTCAGCAGTTAACTTGGTTTGCTGCTTCACCCCAAACTCTGTTCTGCTTTTCCTTCCAGCTCAGCTGTCTGAAGGATGCGCATTGGACACGGTTAACTTTTTTGCATTTTTAGACAGAAAACAGGAGGAAACAAGCACTTACAAGTGATGGAAACACATGTTAACAAACAGCCCCGTGTTAATAAAAACAGCCACAAAACACAGCAGGCATGCCAGAACAAGGCTCCATCCGAAATCAAGGTCAGTGTAAACAGAAGCTGAGCATGCAGAGGGGACAGCGAGTCACTGGGAGGGACACGGAGCACTGCCTCACCTTCCTTTTGTCCAATGAGGGTATGGCTACCCCATTGGAGCGGTTAAGGTCTGACACCAGCACCTTCAGAATGTTCTGAATCTAAAGGAGGCGAAAGAGAAGTGGAAAAGAGAAACGGCTCAGAAAAGGACAGAGAGAAAAACGTCCATCAAAGGCAGCCAAAGAAACCAGCATCGTGCTGCTCCCGAGGAGCTCCCATCTCTGAACGGCAGCTCTGGGTGCATCCAGGGTTGCCTTACAGCTCTGAACGCTCCAGCGCTGCTCCAGCACACACCCTGACTCACAAACTGCTAACAAAGGCAACTCAGCCGCTCACGTTACACTGCATAACTCTTCCAGTCCCAGTTGTGCTGTTTGGAAACCAAAGCACGAGGCAGAGGGAGAAAGAGGGGAACGCTCACGTTCTCTGGAGACTGTTGGTCATCGTTTGTGGGAGTCTCAGGTCTACTTCCTTCTTTAGTTTTTCGTTTTTTCTTGGCTCCCGCAGTCGCTCCAGGGCTGTTCTTCTGCTGATATTCCTTCAGCTGTGGGGAAAGAAAAAGAATAACCTCAAGTCCAAACAGAATATGTCTTCTGTGAATATAACATCAACAACAAAATGACAGCAGAACACTGGGTAAGAAGTCAGCTGAGCTGTAAGGACAAGAGAAACTGTCCTTAAAGAGCTCCTTCTCTAGGAAAAGAAAATGTATATGTATCAAAAATAGTTCAGGGGCTCTGAAAGTGAGAATGAGAGTGCTGGGTCTGCGACAAGAGGCAGGGCTGCCAGTGTCCAACTTCAGCATCCAACTGAGCAAGTGCCTTGGAAACAACACGATACTGCAAGAAGAAATACTTGTAAGTCTGTAACTAACAGCAATAAGGAATAAAGGATAATAACACGCAATGCAAACTGGAAAAGCCGCATCTGGTAATAAGATGTAACAAGAACATTGAAAGGACTGAAGAAGGAGAACAACCTTCCAGATAACGCACTGAGACCGGCGCTGCCGCCACTGCGGGCCGCGGGGAGCAGCAATCTGCGACGGATGCCGATTTAAAGGCAGTTTTGGCCAGGCTCTGAGCAGCCCGGGGTTCCGATGCTCCGGAGGTTCCTGCGGCCCCAAGGGCAGCCATGGAGGCAGGGCTGCGCTTCCACGTCAAGGTGAAAAGCACCGGAACCAAAAGGATCCTCGGGAGGATTTCAAAATGGAAGCCCGAGCTGCTCCAGGGCACTTTCCCATTCGTTTGACTTTGACACAGGAGTGCATCGCGCCGGGACGGAGAGGGCCGAGCTGCCCCGCGAGAAGGAAAAAAGGGAACAGAAAGGGGAAAAGAAATGAGAAGAAAAAAGAAGGGAAAACAGAGATATGGAAAAGAAACCCAAAAGGGAAAGGGAGCGGCAGACACGGAACGCAGGAGGCGCAGCAGCGCAGGCCCGGCCCCCACGGGCCGCCCCCACCGCCGGGCGCCGCGGAGCGCTGCGGGACCGGGCCGGGCCGGGCCGGGCTGAGCCGAGCCTCTCCGCACCGCTCCGGGCCTCCAGCGCCGCTCCCGCACGGCCCTCCGCCCTCACCTTCTTCTTGGCCGCCGCCAGCTTGCTCTGCCTGCTGCCGTCCGCCATGTCCGCCCCGCGCCCGGGCCACGTCAGCCGCCGATCGGCGCGGTGCGCTGGGCAGCCAGGCTCCGCCCCGAGCGCCCGCCCCACCCCGGGGCCCGGGGGCGGCCGCGTTCCTCCGCCCCGCTCCGCTCTCCGCCCGGCCCGCCTCCCCCGCTGCGGGGCGCGAATGGCGGCCGGATCCGCCCCACTTCCCGGCTCGGGGCCCGCCCACGGCGGACGGCTACGTGGTTGCGGGCCCGCGGACGCGGCGCCGGGTCGCTCCGCCCCCCGAGCGCGCGGCTCGCGCTGCCCCACTCCGCCCCGCGCTCCCGGCGTAGCATGGTCCCGCCCGGGCGCCGAAGGCAGCGCTCGGCCCGGCTCGTCCCGCCGCCACACGCGCCGCGCCGCTCCCCACCTCGGCGCGCCCCCGGCACGGCAATGCGTTCCCCGGCGCCGAGAGGGCACGGCCGGGCCCGGGACTACAACTCCCAGCGTGCCCCGCGGTGCCGACATCCGGTTCCCGGCGTGCCCCGCGCCGTGCCGGCGGTGCGTGTGGGACGCGGCGGTCCTGGCGGAGCAGCGCAGTTCCCCCTCGGGGCGCGTGGCGCCGCCGGCGCAGCGGAGGTAGGAGAGGTTCGGTTCGGTTCGGTTCGCGCCGTCCCGCAGCGCCCCGCTGACGCCGTCTTGCGCTGACGCGGGGCTCCCCGCGCTGTTTCAGGTCTCTCGGCGGCTCCCGGCGGAGCGGCGGTGCTGGTTTCAGACCTCCGGTAAGCCGCTCTCCCTCCCCGTTCACCCGGCGGCTCGCGGTGCCGTTAGCGGCCGCCGGACGCATTCTGTTCCCGCAGCTCCCGGCCGCACCGTCGCACAGAGCGGACGGAGAAGCGCCGTGCGATGACATCGAAGCTCTGAAGGAAAAGGACCGCGCTCTGGACCGGGAGATCGCGCAGCTGCTGTCCGAGTACGGCCCGCGGGGCTCCGTTACGGCCCGGCTGGCTGCGCCGTACTGCGGCCGTGCTTTGGGTTACGGGGCCCGTGAGCTGCAGCACGGAGCTCCTTCCCGGTTGTTTTTCCTAGGGCTTGGTTGGGAAGGCTCTGACCTCACGTGCTGCGGTAACGATGTGTAAATTGGGAATGAATGGGGGTATTTTTTAGCTGATGTCAGCGCACGTTGTGCCAGCAGAGCTGCTGATACAGGTGGGATCTCAGGCCGTGGATTGCACCGCTGCCCAGCCCGGGCCTGGATGAGCGTTTCCCCTGCTCTGTGTGGGGCAATGCGAGCTTGATTCTAATGCAGAGGGGCGTTAATCCTAGGGACGTGAAGGCTGGAAAAAAGCTCTTCCATCCCGACCCTGCTGTGCCACTGACACATCCCTGCCTGCCACGGCCCCAGAACATCTGCACTGATAGGGGCTCCAGCACTCCCTGGGCTGTGCAATGCCTCACGGCTCTGAGAAGGCATTTTTCCTAATATCCAACCTAAAAGTCGTTGTTCTAAACAGAGGGGTTTTACCAGGCGGGGTCTGCATACCTCAGCTATCCTTTGTTTGGCAGTGGTTTTGTTTTGTGGCTTTGTTACAGAGGGTACAGCGTGGAGGAACTGGAGAAGCACATCTCCCTGCTCCATGAGTATAATGAAATTAAAGATGCTGGACAGATGCTGCTAGGCAAACTGGGTAAGGAGTGGAAGGCTATTGAAGATCTTGGTGAAGTAAATCTTGATATATAAAGAGACACTGATGCCACGAAGGCAGAGCTTGTTTCAGTATTAGGCTTCCTTAACAAAACAAAGTGGTGGGGAAGGGGGCACAGCTGGAAATTCTTGGTTCCTTAGCTGTGGGTGCTTCTGTGGGATACTGAGAGTTTACTAGGAAGAAAACACAAATCTTTTCTGACTTATTTGCTGTCTTCTTAATGAAAGCAATGGAATTTCTTTCTTTTCTAGCTGTTATCCGAGGAGTTACTACAAAGCAGCTGTACCCTGAGTATGACCTGGAGCTTAGTGACTAGCATGGGACCCGCAGGCTGCCGTGACCTGCAGACGTGACTGTTGCAGGGCCGTTGTGTTTTGGTGTCGTACCCATTTAGAGCCAACAGAAGCAGCACATATGCTGAATTTCAAGAGATTTTGTTAGCAGCCACATTTCTCAGCAGCTTTGGAATGTGCAAGTTAAGGATGATACCAACTCGTTCCTGTTTGTGGGAAAGGGATGTTGGGATACTTTCAGTTTACTCTGCTACCTGAGAAACACTATTTCTAATCGTCATTTTTTAATAGGAATGGTTGTAATCCAAGGTTGATGCTGAAGTTCTTCCCAATGAGCCTTTGCTTCTCTGCAGCATCCAGGCTCGATCTGGGTATGTTAACCTGCAGGTGGAGCAGCCTCTGGATGGATGGAGGAAGTCTGGGAGCAGCATGTGTGAAGTGACAGCTGCTGTGTCAGGAAGGCCGTGGGGAGAAAAGAGGACCAAAGGCTGAAGTTGTGATGGTGGTTTGGTTTTGTTATGATTGGATCTGGAGGAGTTTGAGTGTTCAGCAATTTTGTACTCAACTGCTGTAATATCCAGAGGTTTTGTTTCATTTCTGTAGTAAACAGAACATTGTGTTGAACTGCCTGACCTGAATTAAAGCAGCTATTGCATCCCTCAGTAATTCACTTTGAGAGCGTGTAACTCATGAAATGAACTTGGGAACAAATTCTTCAACTATATTCTATTCTGAGACAACATTAAGATGTGCTGTTCAGTGTTTTCTGAGGACTTACTGGGGACAGTGTGGCAGCACTGCTGCTGGGAATGAGAGCTGCAGAATTACGTTTACTCAATTGTAAATGCAGAGTCAGTACAGTGAAAGTGAGCAGTGTCCTAAGCACAGGGTTGTGTTGAGAGCAGGAATGTTTCAGCGTCTGCTCTTAGGACTGAGGGTGACTGCACAACCCAAGTTTGGCTGCTTTGTGCCAACTGATGAAGTGCTCTGACCACAAATGTTGTTCCTGCTTCGCTCAAGCTCAATGTCCTGTGCATTTCTACTTCCCAGACCTTCCTACCAAGCAATTTTCCCCCCTTGCTTTCAGTTAGGCCTATATTTGCCGTCTGTTCTTTGTATTTCTAAATTTGAAAGAAATTAAGCTTTCTTCACAGTGCCTGGATATCAGACAAGTGGTCAGAAAAGCTGCTGCTGAGAGCACAGCAAAAAGGCGTTGGGAAATGTTTTTTTTCATTGGGAAGTGCATACATCAATGCCAGCACTTTGTGTGAGGTGTAAGGCACGTGGCATGAAGCACAGCCCGCTGCCCAAGTTATGGAAGGTTATTGAAGGACTGAGAGGTCCGTGTTTCCTTCCCCCCACCCCCTCCTTGTAGAAGCACTGGGATCAACGCAGTCACACTGACACTGCTTAACCAGTGCTGGGTTTTGCTTCAGTTAGCACAAGGGAGCTGTTGGGGATGATGTCCTCATCTCAGACCGCTGTCCACAAAGGATGGATGCACGCAAACCAGCCAGCCAACAGCAAACTGCCCCTGGTGAGGCTCTGCAGTGGGCACAGAGCAGTGCTGCGTGCTGCTGTCTGCAGAGCAGGGAGACCCAGGACAAAATGGAAGGGTTCCAGGCTCTGCGTTAAAAACATCAGGGACTGAGCTCTGCTACTGAGGTACTTCATCCCTGCTCCTCCCAGAGTTGCTCCTTGTACTTTAAGGGCAATCTGGAAGATAAACTATGCTTGTCTTTGCCCAAATCCAGAAGAATAGAACCAATAATTTCTGTTGCTTTTCTAGAGTATGTAAATATCTAGAAGTAAGCAAGTCTCTGGCTGGGCAGATAGCAGGAAAATATTGCATGTTGTAACAGCACCGTTCTTAATTTAAATTTAGAAAGCTTATTTCTGTTAAGTCTAATCCACATATAATGATCTCACAGGTAACAAGTGGAATTACAGAACTGAAACCCCCACGGAGAGGCAGCACCTCTGCCTGCAGGCAGCTGCCAAAGCGCAGGACACCACAGCCCCTGAGCACCCCTGGTTCATCAGCAAAAGCAAAGTTTTTTCTTTCTTAATTAAAGGGTCACTGTGCTTGTCTGTAGTGCTGAACTCAAAAACAGCCTCTTTCCCTTCGTGTCAATTTCAGTTTTATTCCTTATATTGTTAGCATCTTTGTGTCAGTCCCTCTTTCTGCACTGCACACTGACAGCCATTTCCCTGCTGGACTTTAGGTAAGCTGCCTTTCCTCCCTTGCAGCTCTCTTTTAGTCTCATTTCTGGCTCTAAAAGTGGGACTAAAGCAAAGGCACTACTTTTGCTAGGGGAACGTGGGGAAAATAAAAACCTGTGCAGCAGTGGAGTTGTGCTGCTGGTTGCGAGGAGCAAGCAGATCGTGCAATCAAGAGAACACAGCTCTGTAAGAAGGTGCCTGTGTTTCCTGCTGCTGAACAATTTGGGAAGAGGTTTCTGTATCCCATAGCAACCTAATGATCCCAAAGCCAACAGGGATTTTGGCACAGCTAACTCCTGTTAATGAACTGTTTACAATGCTTTAAAATTATACAGCCTGTCAACGGAAAAATGCCTCTCTGATTAAAGTCATCTCAAAGAAATAGTGGAAGTGAACTGCAATTAACCTCTTTCCTTCTGCTGTCCATCATCCTGTCAGCACGTAGCTCTGTTGCTGTGTTGCAGAGGGGATGTGGATGTTCCCTCTGGAGCACGTACTCAGCTGTCAGCAGCGTGGGCAGCCTCAGCATCCATCTCCTGAAGAACACTTCCGTCCCAATGGCTCATTGTTTTCTCTAACTCGGTTTTCACTCTGAGCTGGCAGTTCAGAATTGCATTCTGTATGCTCTGCAGGTTCCACTGCGTTCTCAGGAGGGCATCATCCAGTGTGAAGACACCGTCCCGTGTTCTTCGCACTTGTGTGCACACAGCAGATGATTTCAGCTCCAGCCCGATCTCATGGACTACTTTGCGGAGGTATTGCTGGGTCTCGTGCAAGCAGTGAATTTCTGGAAGGTCAGAGAGATTCCTTCAGAACGGGCAAAGCAATGGGACAAATTCACACCTTGTCTGTAGTGCAGACATCCATCACGCTTATGCTGAAGGAAACAGTTCAGCAGAATAGATTGCTATGATAAAGCACAGGTGGATTGTGCATTTCTGGAATACTGCAGGCTGTCCTGGCCCCCCCAGAAACTAAAGCTTTAGAGAACAAATCTGTATATGCAGCAGAATGACAGAGAGATTTAGATATTTTAAAGTGGATAAGATTCACCTTACCACCTTTGTGATGAATTATTTGTGAGCAATAGAAGACAGACTGCAGAAAAGCAAACCATGTTTAAACACACTCCCATGCCCCCTGAGCTGCACTGCATTTAAATATCGGCACAAGGAAGAATTTTGCCCCATAGGCATTCACTTTGCAAAGTTTCTTGCCTCAGTCTAAGATCTGCAAGTAGCAGGGAAAGCAAAATGAGGGAGGTGTGCAGCTGGTTTGATTTGCTGCAGCATCTTCAGTTCTGTAAAGGTTTCAGACAATTGCTCTCAGAAAAAGGGAAAAAAAAAAGGCTTTGCACTACAGAGATCATCCAGCAAAGGGATGCTGTGCTGATGTGCTGATGTGCTGATGTGCTGAGCTTGGAAGCTACAGCTCATGACACTGCAGGGATTACTGGTTGGTACCAAGCTCCCGCCAATTCATGGTGCATGAGGTCACTAACAGGAAAGTGAATTTCACCAACTTATATACACATTCACACCAGACCTCCCCCAGTCCATTCTGCACCAGTCCTACCTAGCTGGAATTCAGGGAGTGCAAACTGGAGACACCGGATTGCAGTGATTATTGGGGAGCTTTTTCCCATGGGGCGAATCAGCCCCTTCACAGCCAGCTCATAGGCCTCCTGTGTTTTCATATCGATGTTAGAATGCCTGGAAAAGGAGAAAAGGAGCAGAGCAGACACTGAGTGCTTCTCTTCAATGGCATTCAAAATAGATACAGTCCCAACTAAAGCAGAGCTGCACTTGTTATTCTCAGAACTGCCCGTGCATGAAGCTCCTGCACACATCTTAATGCTGCACTGTTTGTAGAGGTTTGGGAGGGAGGTGCTTGGCCACATCTGTAAGGTATCAGTGCAGGTCTTACTGCAGCCAGCAGTTCCTATGGAGCTGGAGATGTCAGAGTACAAAAAAGGACACTTAACAGTGGTCCCTCACCAGCATGCAGAGCACTCTGTGACTTCTGTCTGCTCTGATCTAGCGCTCAAACCTTTACAAGCTGTCACGGCAAACACAGCCATGCTTTTTACGTACGTACATCAGCAAGGCCTTGTGATTTGTTCCTTGGATGATGGCGAGAATCCGTTCCAGCTTCTCCCTCGTGATATGATCTGCAAATATCAAGGTAGAAACAAAGTCTCAATTATCCATCTGGAAGCTGGAAGGACAGCAGCCTGAGTGGTGCCATCCGTGTTAGAGGTCGCATCCAAATGGTTCACAGGAGCCTCAGTGTGGAGTAAGCTCTGCTCATCATGCCATGTAAATGAGCAGCACTGTGCTGCACTACAAAGAAAGGGTCATTTTGTCTTAATTGATTTCAAGATGTTGGCTCCAGTTTCTCCTAGAAGTGGCTGAAGGATTTAATTCCACAAAGGCTTCTCACCACTACCTCTAGATGTGGTACAAGCACACCTGGCTCCCACCCATGCCAGCAGCAGCTGCTGGGATGAAGGCTCAGCCTGGTTTGTGTGTGCTGCACTCAGCACAGGTGGACAAAAGTACCTTGACTGCATGTGGGCTACGTGCACAAAGAGCAGCCAAGGAAGCGTTTGGAGCATTACCTTCTACTGCTGTGCATTCTACCTGGCCAAGTGCCTTGCTATTCAGCAGGAGTGCTCTTTGTTTTGTGTTCTGTTCAGGTGCTTTTTTTTCCTTAAACACATTGACTCAGTTTCTTACCAAACGTTGTCTTCTCTATCAGCTTCCCAGTGTCTGAGAAGTCCACGGTAGCTTTACCAAACTGCCCCCTGACCGTGTAAACCTCCAAGAAAAGCAGAGAGTGTCATCCATCAAAGCTTCAGAGCCACTGAGCAGCATCACATCCAGCCATCAGCCCATCCCACCAACACCTCCCTCAGTGCCGCATCCCACGGGTCTGGAACACCTCCGGGGCAGCACTGAGACTCAGAGCCCATCCCTGGGTGCCCGTGGCACTGCGCAGCACCTACCTTGCTCAGGTGGCAGTCGTACAGGTGGCTGAGGAGCTTGTTCCCGTGCCCAACACCGAGCACTGCAACACAGGAGGCACGCTTAGAGCCGCGCCGCCCGTTCCACGCGTGCCGCTCCCCAGCCGGAGCCGCCGGCCCCGCCGCCCATCCCGCAGCACCGCGGCGGTGGGAGCAGCGTGCGGACGGCACGGCAGAGCCGCCTCGATGTCCCCCAACACCCGACCGCGCCGCGCCCCGCTCGCACCGAACACCCCCGACGCCTTCACGTCCAGCCGGTGCCCGGCGCCGATCTTCAGCTGCGTGAAGCGGGGCCCTCGAACTGCGGAAAGAGACGGCGGTCAGCGCGGGACCCTCCCGGCCCTCCCCATACCGACCCTTCCCCTCCCCCCCGCCGCTCCCGGCGCTCACCCAGGCGGTGCTCGGCCAACACCGGCACCCGCACGGCCTCCAACGCCGGCGGCCCCGCGCTCGCAGCGGGCAGGAAGCGGATGCGGCTCCGCGGGGGCCGCGCTGGGGCCGCGTTGAGCTCTGCAAGAAACGGGAGGATAATCAGAGACGGAGCCGCGTGCGTGTATTTACGAGGGGGTCCCGGAGCTCCGCTCACCGCGCAGCAGCCGCGTCTCCACCGCATCCCGCACGCGGTTCCACGCCACTCCCGGCGGTTTGTACACCGCGAACAGCCCCGCGGGAACCGCCGCCATCCCGCCCCGCCCCGCCCCGCCCCGCCGCTTCCGGGGCTGCGCCATGCTGCGGGGGGCGGCGGTGCGGGCCGCGCTGCTGCGGGCGGTGCGCGGTGCTCCGGGTAAGGGAACCCCGCGCCTGCGGTGCGGCTCGTCCCGAGGGTGCCGTGACTCTGAGCTCTGCTACCGCCGCTCCCCGCAGGCAGAGCCGGGTTGGGCCGCGCCGTGCCCCGCGCTGAGGAGCAGGAGGATGAGGAGGGGGAAGAACAGCCGGCGGGGCGCGTCCCGCTGTACCCCGGGCACATCCCGACCAGCCCGCTGCAGAAAGCGCTGCTGGCGGCCGGCTCGGCGTGCGCGGCTCTGTGGGACCCCTACAGACACGGTGCGTGGGGATGGGGCACGGAGCGGGGCTCGGGGAGCCGGGACGGCTGAGTGCGGAGCAGAGGAGGCTCAGAGGAGACCTCATCGCTCCCTGCAATCCCTGAAAGGAGTTGTGGTGAGGTGGGTCGGCCTCTGCTCCTGGGGAACAGCAATAGGACGAGAGGTGTTGGCCCCACATAGTGCTGGGGGTTCAGGTTGGGTATTGGGGAACATTCCTTCTCACAAGGAGCGGTGCTGCACTGACGCAGCTGCCAAGGGAGTGCTGGGGTCACCATCCATGGAAGTGTTCCAGACCTGTGGAGATGTGGCACTGAGGGACGTGTCGGTGGCCATGGGGGTGGGCTGGGGTTGGACTTGAGAGGGCTTTTCCAACCTGAATGATTCCATGAGCTCCTGCAAGCAGATCTGTGCCTGCCTGCAGCGCTCGGTGCCCCCTTCCCTCCCCTGTCAACCAAATGTGTCCAGGTGGTGCAAATGCAAAACGTGTGCAGGACTGTGCTGTTGGTGTGTCACTGTGCGGTCTCTCTTTCAGACATGGTGGCAGTCCTCGGTGAGACCACGGGCTGCCTTGCCCTGCCCAAGCTGCGAGACAGGATGAGGAATGACCCTGAAGGTTACCGCATCCTCCAGTGCGTCCCCCACACCCGGCCCTGGCCCTCCACCTCTGTCAGACCCCATCCCTCTGCCCCATGGGTCCGGGCGCCTTCCCTGGGCCCTGTAAAGGAGAGCCCCACACTGCTGCCATTTGAGGAGCTCGGGCATCTGTCAGCTCTGAGCCTCCTGGCTGTGGATTTTGCTGCATACTTAGTGCTCAGCAAAGCCCTGCAGCAGATCCAGGAGCAGCAGCACGGAGCCCCTGGGCCCTGTTTCAACATCGCTGTCTGTTCTGCTCTGCTGCCCTGGCAGGTTCTGTCTCTCTTTGTGTGGATGCAGTGTGTTTTCTCTGTTTTGTCCTCTGCAGCATTTCCTCCACTGGGGACTCCACCCCCACTGCTTTGTCTTCTCCATAGGCACCTCCACATTTTCATTCCACCACCCTCGGCATCTTCCTAAGCTGTGAGATAAGACTTGATGGCTTTTGCTTCTGTGTCTGTGGGGACTCATTGGGCACAAGTCTGAGGACCAGGAAGGACTCAATAAGGCTCTGATTAACCACGATCTCACTGTCCTTCCTCTTTTTTTTCCAGTCCCTTCAGCTGATGAGGGATACAAGGAAGCATTTGCTGCAGTCAGGGTAGAGGTGGTGCTCATCCCACTTATCTCCCTGGCATCTGGGCAGCTCCTGGATCCACTCAGGCTTTTATCAGAAGGAAAATTTGTCCTGTGCAGAAATGAAAGGACTTTTGTTCCATTCCAGTGCTACATGGTGCCTGTTTGCCACCAGCCTGGGCAGGAGACCTTTCTGTGCTTGGCCGCCACATGGCTGCCAATGAAAGCCTGAGCAGGAAAGAAGCAAAACCTGCATTTAGAACAAACACCTTACCCTCTCTCAGGCTGTTGCTTTGAAGTCTGTCTGTTTCACAGGGGCACTGAGATCCACTCTCTGGGCCTGACTGCTAGCCAGGCTCACTGCAAGCACTGCACTTCTCCTCCAGAGCTGCTGGAGTAGGCAGAGGTTGCAGTTCTCATTGCCAGGGCTTCAGGTGGACTCCTTAAAGAACGCATCCTTGTGGGAGCACTTGGGGGGCTGCGCAGGGAGGGGTTTCCAAGTCTTCATCTGCCCAGGGCCCCCAGTGTGTGGGTCCCACACGATGCTCAGTGCTTTCTGTTTCAGGGAGCGGCCTCGCATCCGCCTCTCCACGCTGGACATGGCCCGGCTGCGGGGGCTGCCTGCTGGCACGCTGGGCCGTGAATACGTCCGCTTCTTGGAGGACAATGTGAGTGTGGGATCTCACTGTACTTGTCTCTGTGCCAGGAGCACAGATGAGATTTAGAGACAGGCTGTGGCTGTGGAGAAGCCCATAGAGCACCTGGAGGAGATGAAGGGAATTGGTGGGAGTTGGGAGGTCGGGATGTGATGCTGGGTGTGGGTGATGCATCCTCAGTGCTGTGTGTTTTATCTGTGTAAATGATACTTACAGCATTAGGGGCTGAGAGATACACTGATGGGGAGCTCTGCATTGCTGTGTGTTAAAGATTGAAATGAGAGGCTTCGAGTTCTGACTGACCTGCACCTCTTTGCCCTTGCAGAAGGTTTCTCCAGACACCCGCATGCCAGCCAAGTTTGTGGATGATGAAGAGCTGGCGTACGTGATCCAGCGGTACCGGGAAGTGCACGACCTGATGCACACCCTGCTGGGCATGCCCACCAACATGCTGGGTGAGCTGCCATGTTCCATGCTGCCCATCGACCCCAGTGATGGCTTTTGACCCATCGGAATCCCTGATCCCCAGCCCACAGAGGTGCACAGGGAGGTTGGCCACAATCCCTGTCCTGTCATCCATCATCTGTGGGTGTTCAGTGCCTGCTGGGTTTACCATGATGTGGTATTTTGCAAGATCAGAGCGCAAGCTTAGGGGTTTCCTGGTTCCTTATCCATGCATCCCCATGTCCTTTCCCCTCATTTTGTGTCTGACTCAGTCACAAGCTGAGCCTTGCTGATGAGCCAGCAGGAACCAGCATTTCTGGTCCCTTGGAAGCTTCTGGCTGAGATGTGACAGTGGATGAAAATGGGCTTTCCCATGCTGGGAGATAGGGAAAGATACATGGGAAAATCCTCATTTAGCAATTGCATCGCTAAAGATCTCCAGGAGCCCAGCCTCCCTGGGCCATGCCCAAGCTTGTGAGGCAGTGACAAGCAGTGCTGCTCCTGGGGGTGGCGGCCGGGCTGTCCCTGGGGGCAGAGCAGGGTTCCCTTCCCAGTGTGGGATCGTGCCCTGTGCCTGCTCACAGCGCTCTGCTTCCTCCCAGGTGAAGTCGTGGTGAAATGGTTTGAAGCCGTCCAGACGGGGCTGCCCATGTGTGTGCTGGGAGCAGCGTTTGGCCCTGTTCGTCTCAACGCACGGTAAGCAGTGATGCTGTCTGATGAGGGTCCATGTTAACCTGAGTTCTGATCCTGGGTTTGCTGCTGGCTGTAACCTTCCCACACAGAGTCCCGTCCCATGCCTCAGTTTCCCCTGTGAGATAAGCAGGAGAGCTGAAGGGTGCAGGGACGTAGGATTTGCATCTGCTCGGAACAGGGACTTGGAAGAGGAAATAGAAAACCAAACGTGGAAATGAAAACCATTGTCTTCTGTGCCCTTTGTTGCAGAAAGCTGCAGGTCCTGGCCACTGAGCTGGTTCCATGGGCGGTCCGGAGCGGGCGCAACGCCAGCTGTGTCCTCAATGTCTATTATGAGCAGCGCTGGGAGCAGAGCGTGGAGTCCCTGCGGGAGGAAATTGGCATCTTCCCCCCTCCGGCTGTCCGTGTGTGAGAGCTCATGCTGGGAGGAGGGGGGGAATGGGGGATCCCCCGTTGGCAGCTGTTCCCTGCACTGCTCCGTCTCCTGCTGCCACACGAGTGCAGTGTGGCTCTGCTGGTGCCGACCTGGTGCTGTTCTCTCCTGTCAAGATCTGGCAGCCCCCTGTTGGGAGAGACCTCCCCGTGCCCTGACAAAATGTGACCTCTTCTGCTGTTTGTCAGCGGGTGGAAAGGTGGCCAAGTCCTGGTCATGCTTTTGCAGCTGGGTTTTGCTGGGTTGGGAATGAATGCAGACACAGCGAATTCATGGCGTGCAGGGGTCGGGGTGCCCTGCTGCTGTGCGCAGGGCCGGGTGCTCAGCCTGGATCTGCTGTCTGGATGTTAACCCTGCTGGAGCTGCTGTCAGAAGATCCCAGGCTGCCCTGAGGCCCTCCTCGTCAAAAATGTTACTGTGAGAGGTTTTTGATAGGAATTGTCTTCCTCTGACAGTGAGGTGGTGTGATGGGGAGCAGGGCAGAGTCCTAGGAGAGCAGGACTGGAGGCTGCCCTGCATCCCGGCGCTGCTCGCAGTGTGGGTTGAGGGTTCAGCGTGCCAGCGGCTGTTTGCAGAGCAGGGGCAGAGCCACGAGGCAGGCGGGGCTGCGTGCGGGGAGGTTTGCTGTTGAAATTCCTTCTTGCTCAATAAAGCCTGTGGTGGAGCTATGGTTCCTTCTCCCTCCTCCCACCCGTCTGGTGGGGAGCCATGTGACGTGAGACCTCGGCACTTTTCGGGTCCGGGATTCCACGAGACGTCACCTCGGGCCGCCCCAGCGCCAGGCTGTGCCACCGCGTCCTGACACGGTTCCGGCCCACGGGAGGTGACGTGTCCGTGTCCGAATGCGGGAGGTCGGGCAGCTTCGCCTCCCGGTTTTGCCACATCACTGCGGATTTGCCTTTTTTTTTTTTTTTTGAGTGGTGACGATGGGTGCCGCGCTGTGCCAGAAGTGCCGAGCGCGCGGCTGCCTGCCGCCCTGCTGCCCGCTGCGGTGCGCATGGGGACGAGGAGGCGGTTATTTCATTCCAAAACAGAGGAACCCATCGGGCCGATGCTGCGATCCCCCTCCCCACCGCCCGGCGCAGCATCTCCCTGCGCGCACACCTGGCCCCGCCGTCAGCACAGCCGGCGCACAGCAGCCTCCCGCCCGCAGCTCCGGGATCGGGCTGCTCTGCGCCGCGCCGCGCTCCCCGCCTTCAAAACGCCGAGGCCCCGCCGTTCACGGCACGTCCGCCGCCCCGCGGTGCCGGCAGGGCTCCGTGCAGCGGGCGGGAGGCTGCGGCCGCTCTGCGCCCTCGGGCAAAATGCGACTCTGGTGGGACTCGAACCCACAACCTTTGAATGACTCCCGTCACCGCCGCGCTAGAAGTCCAATGCGCTATCCATTGCGCCACAGAGCCGTCGGACAGCCCCGCCGCCTTCGCCGCCTCTTCCCGCCGCGCAGCGTCCCGCCCCGCGCCGCGCTCGGGGCCGCCGCCTCTGCCGCTGCCGCCGCCGCCACCGGGAGCGGAGCTGGGAGCGGAGAAGCGGCCGAGGCAACGCTTGCCCCGCAGCGCCGCCGGAGCCTCGGAGCGGAGAGGCGGTGCCGGGTGGGACTACAGCTCCCGGCGGGCCGCACGGAGCGCTCCGCCCCGCCCCGCCCCGCCCCGCCCCGCCCCGTGCCGCAGCGGCGGGCGGGCCCTGCTCCCCGCTCGTTGCTCCCGGCCCCGCTCCCGGCGGCGGTGCAGGTGGCCGGGCCGCACTGGAACGCGCTGGATCCCGGTAAGAGCGCAGCCCGTCCCCTTCTCCCTTCTCGCGGCCTCCCCCGCTGACTTGGAGGGGCTCCCGGTGCGGGGATCGGCGGGTTTCAGCCGCTGCCCGAGGCGCCCCGTGGAGGCGGTGCGGCTCCGACGGGAGGTTCGGAGCCGGTTTCGGGCAGGGCGAGGCGCGGCGGGGACTGCGGCAGCGGGAGGCGGGAGCGGGCGGGAGGGTCCCGGTGCCGCCCCGAGCCGGGGAGAGCCGCGGAGGCTCCGCAGGAATGGAAGCGCTGCGCCGGGGGCTGCGGCGCCGGCCTGGAGCTCCGGGCTCTGCGGCGGATGCGCGGTGCCCCCCCGCCCTCCGCAGCCCTGTGACCGCCGTGCGGCCCCCCCGCCGCCGTCCATCCCGTCCGCCCCCCCCCCCCCCCCAGCGGAGCCGCCCGGCTGGGCGCCTCGGAGCCGCGCGCTGTGGGCGTGGAGGTGGGCGCGGGGCAGCGCTCGGTTGGGCGGCGGCCGTCCGCGCTGCCGACGGGCCGCTGTGTGCGGCGGAGATGGGAGCGGATGGCGGGCGCCTGCCCGGGCCTGCCCGCCTCGTGTGGGCGGTGGAACGCCCCGCTGCCCACGCGACGTGCCCCCCCCGGCCCCTTCACCGCTCGTGTCCGATGCTGGAGGTGTAAGGGAGGGCCCGGCGCTTGGCTGGAGCGCGGAGGTTTGGTGGTTTCCCCGTTAAGCCGCATAAAGAGGTTCGCGGGGGTAAAATAAGGAGGGTCCTGCCCTGCTGAAAGCCGCTGTGGGACACTGAGCTACTCGGGAGGAGGCTTGGAGCCGGGGGCAGGAGTGAGATGTCTGGGTCGGGGCTGTAGGACATCCCCGTGTTGCGGGCTTGGGGCATCCCTGCCTGCTCCGGGGTCACAGCTCTGGTGCCGCATGACATGCTTGGATGCTATCTCACATGGGGCAGCCTGGGGCTGTGGCTGCCAGTCTCAGAGCAAGGAATCATCTTCAAAAGGGGAAGGGGAATTGTGCCAGAATTTCATTCCTCTGAGGCCGTGCCGGAAAGGACTGGTGTTATCTAGGAGCCGTCACTGCGCTTAGGTCACGCTGCTGCCTGGGAATAGCCTTTGCTAAATCATGGTCACCTGTGAGTCCTGGAGCTGTGACTGGGAGCGTTTGAGACAGAAATATCACAGTCTATCCACAGGGCTTGGGGATGGGGCCTGGGTGCACCCAGCAGCTGGGACAGCCCTCGCTGTGCCTCCTGGCCATCGTGGCCATCGCCCGGCCGTGCCTCCAGGCCAGGAAGCTGCCCTCTGACACGGGTTTACAAACACAGGTGGAGATCAGAAGATGGAGTGTCCTCATCCCGTTGGAGCAGTGTCAGACTGAGCTCCGCAGTCCAGCAGCTGTCCTGGGCACATGTTGGTGCTGTGGGCATGGGAGAGCTGGGCTGTAGGGGTCCTCGGGGCAGGGAGGAATTTGGATCTGGACTGTCCTGGGTTGGGCGTGAGAGCTGAGCTCACCCTGCCTGGCATTGCTCTGGTGCCTCCTAACATCTGTATGGGGTCTCCTGCACAGCTGCACTGTCACACCTGTGAGGTGACCTCATCCTACATCTGACACTACTGGGATGTGTCCGTATCCCTGGCTGGTGTGCAGGCCAGGGGTCTGCAGAGAGGAACAGCCAGGCTTTTGGTGGGTTCTGAGCAGTGCCATGTGTGTGCCACGGGCAGGGTCTGCTAACATCGGCCTGATGGGTTACGTCCTCGCTGCCAGGAGAAGTGGTGGCTCTGGGCCTCATCCAGGGAACTGAGAGCAGCTAATGCATCCCCTGCCCGTGGGTCTCTTATTGTTCAGTGTGTGTAGGTCAATATTTGTGCTTTCTCTCTCTCCACAGGCCAAGATGCTGCGTTTGGCTGCCTTCGCAGCACTGCTGCTGTTCTTCAGGGTCAGCCTGGAGCTGTCCTGGGCCCAGGCCATCCCTGCTCTCTTCATCTTCTACCTGGGATCAGGGGGATGGGACTTCTTCCTCATAGTCATCAAGACAATACGAAGGGATGTCACGTAGGTATCCTGTTTGGGGTGGCCCAACTGCGCACTGGGGTGTGTGAGCATAACCCCAGCTCTCTGTTGGCATCTGGCCCAGCTTGAAGGAGATCATCTTCTGCTGTGCCCTGAAGGCTCTAAACTCTGGGGCAAAGTTTTCCCAGGAAATATAGATTTCATCTGAAGTCTGAAGTCTGCTCATTGTCCTTGTCCTTGTACTTTATCCTGTCCCTAAAACTGCTGGCATTGCACCGGCTGACTGGGCAGGGGCAGCTCTGAGCTGGTACCAGAGATCTGCGTGTAGGACAGAGTGGCACCTTTTGGAGAGCACCTGAGGCTCCAGGGCGCTCCTTTGAAGCAAGGACATCCCAGTCTGCAGCCTTCCAAAACATCTCTCCCTGCCCTCATTCCCATAAGTGCCTTTGCAGAGGGCCTCTGCCTATATCCATGCTTTTCAGGGAAGCACGCAGAGCTGCTGCTCATCTAGAGTAACACCTGGAGCAGTGCTGGACTATTGCAGCTCCTGGCAAGGTCGCTGTGCTGTCTTTGCTGGAGGAGGTGGTTTTGCAGGGCTCACTGAGCAGCTTCCCTCTTGTTCCCTTTATTTTGGCAGCACGGGGCTGATTCTGCTGCAGGTGAAGTGGCAGGTGTGGAGGCACGTGAAGGAGAAGAACACAATCGCCAAGATCTTCCAGAAAACTGCAAGCAAGTGTCCAGAGAAAACAGCACTGATCTTCCAAGGCACGGGCGAGAGCTGGACCTTCCGGCAGCTGGATGAGTACTCCAACCAAGTGGCCAATTTCTTCCATGGCCAAGGCTTCCGCTCTGGTGATGTGGTGGCTCTGTTCATGGAGTCCCGCAATCAGTACGTGGGGCTGTGGCTCGGCCTGGCCAAGATCGGGGTGGAGACGGCCCTGGTGAATTCCAACCTACGCATGGAGGCCTTGCTGCACTGCATCACCATCTCCAACTCCAAGGCTGTGGTTTTTGGAGTGGAAATGATGGAAGGTGAGACTCAGGCAGATGCTTCAGGAGGTTTTCAGGCTCTGTGGATTCAGTGATCCTTTCCTGCAGGGAATAGAGCAGGGTCTCAAAAAGTGTGAACAGCTGAATTATTCAGGAATTGGATCTGATTTTCTTTCTGTTAGTAGGCAGCAGAGGTGGATGGGTTCAGTGTTTTCTGCGAGGCCCACATGGATGCAAGGATTCTTCCTTGTGCTAGAGGTTCCTCTCATGTCCACGCACTACATGGAGCACTGTGCTGTGCCAGACCTGCCCTGATGGAAGGGATGAGATTCCCTTGGGGCTCCCCACACTGTTTGCCACAATCTTGCAGCACCTGCCTTCATGTTTCAGCCTACACCCCTGCAGCTGATGGTGTCGAAAGACCTCTCAGCACCACAAAGTTTTGGTTGGGAAGAATTGGAGAACAGGATCTTCAAGTCTATGAAGAGGCCTGGGCTGTGGTCCCAGCTGTTTGACATAGGAGCAACATCTGCCTGGGAGGGTTGTCAGGCCTCTGGGGTTCTGCTGAGCACAGTGAGGGTACAGCTACCTGGGGCATTATCTTCCCAAGGCTGCCTGCAAGGACAGGGAATCGCTGTGCTGTACTCACCTGGTGCTCTTTCTCTACCTCTCCTCTTTACTTTCTCAGCTATGAAGGAGGTGCAGTCCTCCATGGAGAAGTCTGTCCATCTCTTCTGGTCAGGAGAAGGAAGCCTTGAGTCTGCACTTTCCGGTGCAAAGCACCTGGATCCCCTCCTGCAGACAGCTCTTCGACACCAGCCAGATCCCCCTGAGAAGGGCTTTCTGGGTACGTGGGCAGCTTTTGGGAGCCCAACTCGTGGTATTCCTATGGATCATCTGGTCACAACACTGGTGAGAATGTCTGCTCAGGATGCTGAGGGCAGACTTCAGCAGCAGAGCCTGGAATGTTTGAAGGGGGGCTGAAGCCTGGCTGCATGTGGTGCAGTGCCATGTGCCCTCCATGTGTTCAAACAGACCTGGGGCAAACCCAGCATGTTCTTTATCACATAACAAAATTTATTGTGATATGAGCAGAGTACACTTTGACTTGCCCCCACCTTATGCTTCAGCCAGCTCCACGTAGATCAGGTGCAGTGATCTAGGTCACACTGTGACTTTGTCTCCTCATTCCTCCCCAGATAAACTCTTCTATATCTACACCTCTGGCACTACGGGAATGCCCAAGGCTGCTATTGTGGTGAACTGCAGGTAGGGCAGTGGGCAGGAGCTGTGAGGAGGAAGGGGGCAGAGTTCTGCCCCATCCTGACACCAAGCCTCTGGCCTTGCTTCTGATGCACCCCTTGGTTTCCCCACCACAGGTATTTCCGCATGGCCAGCTTGGTTTTTTACGGTTTTCGCATGAGACCCGATGATGTGCTGTATGACTGCCTTCCACTTTACCACGCTGCAGGTAATGTGTGCCTTTGGGACCTTGCTTGCCTGGACTTTGCTTCCCCGCTGCCAAGCCCTGAGCTCAGGCTGGGGTTTGGTGCAGCAGTGATCTTGTGTCAAAGAGGAGCTGGCTGCTGCTGGCAGCGTGTGACCTCTTTATCTGGGAGCCAGGAATTGATCTGGCTGACTTCTGGAGTGGGGACTGTTGTGTGGGGAGGACAATCCCAGCCCTTGGCCTGACTTTGGAATAGCTGCATTGTGTTGCTGACTCATGAGAAAAGGGGTGAGGAAGGGGAAGCAGTGCCCACCTTGCTGACTGAGGCGTGGTGGGATGTCTAGGTGCAAGGCGCTGCCTCACGTGCCACTGTCTCGTTGCCCTGGGGTCCTGGAGGCATTGGCCAGATGAACACACACCTGCTGAGAGCCAGGGTGTGGCTCCTGCCTTGCTCTGGCTGGGTATGGTGTGTGGGCACTGAGAGCTTTCCTGGCTGCCTCTCTGCAGGGAACATCGTGGGCATCGGGCAATGCTTGCTGCAGGGCGTGACAGTCGTCATCCGCAAGAAGTTCTCAGCCTCACACTTCTGGGAGGACTGCGTGAAGTACAACTGCACGGTGAGGCCACATGCCTGGGGATCTGTGCTGAGTTGGGGTTGAGCCCAGCTGCTGCAAGAAGGAAAGGCTTGGACTCGTTCTGCCTGTCTGTCCTGAAATACCTTCCAAAGTGGTGGAGCTGTATCCTTCCCACCTCCAGCTGTCGTTCCATGTTTCCCATGCTCCAGCATTAGCCAGGTCTTGGATAGGTTTTATAAATTGGAGGAGAGTGTTTGCCAGAGATGGGTGGGCAAGGGACAAGTTGGCGGGACCCCTGGATAATAGCACATCCTCTGTAGGGGACTGTGTGCATGTTGTTCCATTCCTGCCCGCCCCAAAGAACACCTTAAATATCCCAGGCTGTGGTGGAGGGTCCTAACGTGTCCTTTCTCTTTGTCCCTGCTAGATTGTGCAGTACATTGGGGAGATCTGCCGCTACCTGCTGAACCAGCCCTTCCAGGAGGTGGAGCGGCAGCACCGGGTGCGCATGGCGCTGGGCAATGGGCTGCGAGCTTCCATCTGGAGAGAGTTCATGACCCGCTTTGGCATCGCCCAGGTGGCTGAGTTCTACGGGGCCACTGAGTGCAACTGCGGCCTGGGCAACTTCGACAATAACGTAAGGCTTTGCCACCCTCCCCATGCCCCAGGGGGTGCCTGCTGGCCTGGTGGGGGTTGAAACCCAGCAGGGCTGTTGGCTGCAGGTTCCTTGTTCCAAGAAGCTTGGCATGCATTAAGATCCGCCTGCAGGGTTTTGACTGTGCTTTTGTGGTGCCAGCTTGGGGCAGGAATGATGTTCCTGCTACTTATGGCTCTGAGTGCCTTCTATCCTAGGTCGGGTCCTGTGGCTTCAACAGCAGGATCTTGCCAGGGGTGTACCCCATTGGCTTGGTGAAAGTGGATGAAGACACCATGGAGCTGATCCGGGGGCCGGATGGTGTCTGCATCCGCTGCAAACCAGGTAAGGGCAACCACTGGGGTGCATCTCCTCAGCCCTGTGTGGATCTTTTGTCATGTACTTCATGGTAACTTAGTTAGGTTTAAGTCCTTGGTTTGTTAAACCACACCAACCCTGTTAAACACCCTTTTTCCTTGGGCGTGAGTGGTTGCTTCCTCCATTCACCCCTTCTGCTCTCCCTGCAGGGGAGCCGGGGCAGCTGGTGGGCCGCATTGTCAAGAACAACCCTCTGCAGCACTTTGATGGCTACCTGAATCAGTCAGCTACCAGCAAGAAAATTGCCAGGGATGTGTTTGCAAAAGGGGATGCTGCCTATCTCACAGGTAGGCGAGTAGTGCCCTTGTGTCTGCTGAGAGGAGAGGGCTACTTGGCTGGGCTCAGGGATGTCCCAGGCTGGTGACGCTGTCCTGAGATGCTCTGGGGAAGCACTTAGCTCCTCTCACACCTCATTTTTCTGCAAATCTGCCCCTTTCCTGTAGGGGATGTCCTGGTGATGGACAAATACGGCTACATGTACTTTCGGGACCGCACCGGAGACACGTTCCGCTGGAAGGGAGAGAACGTCTCCACTACTGAGGTGGAGGGGACACTGAGCCGCATCCTCAACCTGACAGACGTGGTTGTATACGGGGTGGAGATCCCAGGTAACTGAGAGGGGAGGGGAGAACAGTGGAGGCACGCAGGCTGCTGTACCTGGAGGTGTGTCTTGCTTGTCCAGGTCATGTCCTTTCCCAAGAGGCTGGACAGAGGCTCCTTGTGAGCTGGGAAGAGACTACTGGGGGTGTGACTGGCAGGAGCCAAAGGGTTCCCTCCCTCAGGCAGATGTTTGACTGGTTCTGCCTGGTCTGGAAGGACCTTGAGTCCTTTTGGGATAGGCTGCAAGTGCCTCCTCTGGGAGGACATGACGGTGACCGCAGGGTGTCGCTGGTAGCCGTGGCTGCAGGCTGGTGACACAGGCAGTGTCACAGCTGGACACTTGGTGCTTTGTACAAAGCAGGGAATGTGCCAGAGGCCTCGGTGATGTGGGGCAAACGGAAGTGATGCAAGGACAGCGTGCCCAAGAATTCTCCCTTCTTTTCTGTCTCAGGCACTGAAGGGAAGGCAGGAATGGCAGCCATTGCTGACCCAGAGAACTCCTGTGACCTGGAGAGCTTTGCCAGCCAGCTGAAAAAGGCCCTGCCTCTGTATGCACAGCCTGTCTTCCTGCGGTTCCTGCAAGAGGTCTCCAAGACAAGTGAGCCGCTTTCTGTGCTGTCATACAGGGCATGCAGCTGGGGGGAGCATGGGGAAAGGCACTGTGCTCCGTGGTGCACAGCGGCTGCGTGGGCAGAGGGGCTGATCTGCAGTGGAGTCGGTGTTGGGATGGAGCTCCCTATGAGCCCCTGGTCCTACCAGCTCCTCTGGTAGTTTGGAGACCTGGGAGTGCAAGGCTCAGGATGGCAGCTGATGCTAAGATGTCTCTGCCGTGAGCCTCATGGTTTGGCAGCAAGATGTGGTGCAGCACAGCAGAGCAGAGGTGGGAGTGCATGCAGTCAGCAACCCTTTGCTCCCTTTTCTTTCCCTATGTGCCAGGCACCTACAAATTCCAGAAGGTGGAGCTGCGTAAGCAGGGCTTTGACCCCACACTGGTGAAGGACAAGTTGTACTTCTTGGACTGCAGGCAAGGCCGCTACCTGCCCTTGGACCAGGAGGCGTTTGACAGGATCCAGTCGGGACAGCAGAAGCTGTAACAGTGGGGATCAAGCAAGGCAGCTCCCCAGATCTTGCTGGGGGAAGAGGGACAGGGCAGACACTGGGGAAGGAAAGGTTCAAGGAGTATAAAGGCACACTAGAGATTTTGTTTGACAAGTTTTACAGATCATGGGTTGGGGAAATGCAGCGGGGACTCAGGGGAGGGAGATGATTACATACCAAAGCATAAACTCATCATGGCTTTATTTTCTACTTGGTACAATGGTGATGGTCCCATGCCACAGGATGGGCAGGGGCCCTGGCCAGTTGGGGAGGGGTGGGGTGCCCCTGCCATTCCATTTTGCTTTTCCTGTCTTTCCCTCTCTTTTCCAGCCCGCAGCAATCCTTCGTTATGAAGCCCATGAAGGGACCATTGCTGGGCTCTTCTCCTCACTCCTCCACCGTGCAGCCAGCTCCTTCATGGCACCAGCAGAGGGAAGCTGGGTGCCAGGTGCAGCCCCTACCCCTGCGTGGCCTACTGGTGTCATGTTTGTGCTGTGAATCAGGGAAGCAGGGTAGAGCTGGGCTCAGGAGAGGGATAGGGATGTGTTTCTACTATGCCTTGCTCTCTCCTGAGGTTGACATTTCTATTTTTCACAATCACACGCACATTATACACGTATATATACATATATTATACACGCTGATCTTTTTTTTTTTTTTTTTTTTCAATCTTAATTTATTGTCTGTACTTTTGAATGTGTCCCGGGTTTGTGCAGTAGGTGGAGGGATATCCTAGACCTGCCCTCTCTTGGAGAGCCCTTTTCTCTCACAGGGAGATAGGATGATCGTCTGGGACTGATTCCTCTTCCAGCATGGGTGCAGCCATGTGTGTCCTTGTGGCCTTGCTCCGTGGTGAAGGACATGAGTGAACCCTGCTATCTTATGGACAGTTTTCTGGGTCTCTTATTTCCACCTTTCATGGATGCAGCCTTGTTTTGTGCACCTTCTTTCCTGTATAAAATAGGTGGGAAAGTGGCAATGAAGGGTTTGGTTTGCCTTTGCTTAAACGTACTCAGCACCTTGGGATCACAGAGCAACTCTAGGAACTTTCCTGCTGTGATATGTGTGTCCTGAATATGGGAGGCAACTTGCCTGGAAGGGAGAAAATCCTTCAGAGAGTTGTCTCTGTGACAGCCTGATTTCGTGTGCTCTGTGCCCCTTCCTGCAAGAGCCTAACCCAACTCTGCTGCAGGAGCTGGGCCTCTGAACTGAAATGTCCATGTTAAACACTCGACTTGTGCTACGTGAATTCTCTGCATTGTGTCTGATGTGAAGCAGCCTTAGCAGCAGTGTCTGATTCCAGTCTTTGGAGACCAAGCAGAAACATCTGTTCCAGAGAAACTCTGGTTTGGGATTAATTCTTTTTTTTTTTTTTTTTTTTTTTAATGGTTTGTTTTTCTGCTTTCAGCAGGGTTAATCCTTAAAATGACTTCTGTCTCTTGTGAGGGCAGGGTGTGTTTGCTTTTCGAGCTGTGCTTCCACACCACCATACCTGCCTGCCCCAGTCTGTCCTGTCCTCACAATTAAATACGAGTACGGGCTATGCTGGAGTTTCCTACTTCTTGCTTGCGTGGTCCTGCAATGATTGGGAGGAGGGAACTGTGATGGTTTGGGAACTGGGAGCTGCTACTCCCCGAGCACAACCTCTGTGTGTACTTCATCTCGGCTCGGGGCAGGGAGCAGTGTTGTTTGCAGCTGTGTTGATGCCTGTATGAACACCACCTGTTGGTGAGACCCTCCCCACCCCTCTCTACTTCCTCCCCTTTTCTCCCAGCCATCTTTTCAGCACTGCCATCCCAGTTTGTCCTGGATCTGTTCTTGTTTACCCCAAAATGTCATTCTTCCTCCTCCCCTCTCCCTGCTTGCTCCTCTCCTCAACTTTTGCCACGCTTAATCTCCCACCTCATTTCTCAGCTTGCAGTCAGTTTGGGGTTTTTTTTTTTGTACTCATTTCCCTTCCCTTGCTGCCAGAACTATCCTTAGACCTTCTCCAACCTGCTCTGGGGAAGGATAATATTGAAGGGTCTGCTGGTGGCTGCTGTATGGGACAGGAATGGGACAATGCCCATCTGCTCAGCAGGTGCTCAGGTCTCGCTTTTGGACGCTGTTCCTCTCTCAGTCTGCCAGTGGAGGGCAGGCTGGGAGCAGCAAACACCTCGTGTCAGGGGGCTCCTCAGCCTCAGCCTGGGGCTTGCAGCCTCTGGGAGGGGGAGGGCATGAGTTCACCAAAGTGGGGTCGGATCCGATCCTGCCTGGCACGGAGAGGAAGCTTTGGAGAGCTATGATTGTGCTGGACGTGGATCCAGTGGGTATCCACGGTGCCCCAGGCTCTGCCTGGAGGAAACTGCAGCTGCTCCAGGTCTACCCTGAGTCTCTGGACCACTGCTGAATAGCAGCCTGATGCGATGGGCACTGTGCTACAGAGATCAAGTGAGAGTCTGACCTCCCTGAAGGCAGTCTTGGGGGCTGTTGTCTGGAAATACATGGTTTGAAGTGGTATGGGAAGCACTTTTCTCCCCAGAAGAAACAGCCATACTGCTGTGCATGCCAAGCTGCTCCCAGAAGAGGAACGGGGAAGGTGCAGCCCTGCATTTCCCTGTGTCTGAGAGCAAGTTATGATTCAAACAAGCAAACTGCATTCAGAGAAACTGCATGTTCAATGCAGGTGCAAATAACATCGGAAGCTTATAGAATTATGGCAGTAGTTTGCAAGTAAAAATCAGTCTGTATTGCCAGAAAGACCAGAGTCTGGCTGGAGCAGGGAGGAAAAATGAAACCTAGATGTGAGTGCCGCTGAAGCTGCTGCCCCACATAAACTGCTGAGTCCTGGGACAGTGCTGGGAAAAAATGCTTCCAGCAAAGAGGTGCTTGGAAAGGAGCAGCCGGTACCTAATCTGAGTCTGATTGATGGATCGTTCTAAATTCCTTTTTGCTTTTTTTAAAGAAGAAACTAATTGAATCCTGTATGGTTAGAGACAGCCTGAGACTTATCTCTCTCCTTTGATCAATAAGCTAAAGTCCGCCTCAACAGCTGCATGTAGGTAGAAGCACTATACAGAAAGTATGAGGTATTATTCTTTTTTTTAATTAAAAAAAAATTAAAAAGCTGTTTCCATGAGGTTAGGAAAACATTAAAATCCTTTCCTGGGTTATTAGCCAATTAATTTAAGCAAAGCCAAAGAGGTTTACAAACCAAATGTGCTTTTCACCATAGAGATGACCAATTTTGACATATCTCTCGCTCTGGCTAGGGGCAATATTAAGAAAAACAAGGCTGTAACTTTCTCTCTGATCAGCATCTCTTTCAGCTCTCAGTTCAGCTCAGGCTGTGCTTGGTGAGCAAAACCGGAGCTTATTTCAATCCCAATGCAGGCAGAGGCTCTGCAAGATGCTCAGGACCATTCTGCCTGAAATTATTTTCTGCTGTTGAGAGCCTGTGAGCGGCTTTAAAGCTGCACGGCTCCCAGCCTCCTCCATCACTCTTCGCGTGCTGAAGCCCTCGCACACAATGCCGCCTGCTCCTCCCAGCGCCGGCCCCACAGCTTTGCCATTAAGAAACATTCTGGACCTGTCCTGGTGCACCCTTTAGAAATGTAAATATGTGATTCCCCTGAGTAGTTCCAGTGTAAGCAGGCCTGAGGCCGGCAGCGGCTTTGCCTCCTCGGCTCCCAGCGGTGTGGTGTCAGGGCAGCCCAGGGGAATGGCGGCCTGCAGAGAGCACTGCGCTGTCTGGGGGCGAGGAGCAGCCGTGTCCTCGTGCTGTGCGGAAGGCCGCAGCCTGCGAGCTGCTCCAGGACGAACTGCCCGTGGTGTGAGGAGCGGGGAGGGCACGGATGCTTCTCAGTTGTTGACAATGTCCCGTTTCACAGGGGCTTCCGAAAGAACCGGGGCTTGACTCTCCTTTCCTCAGTCAGTGGAAAACATCGCCCGTAGGCACAACTGCTGCAAGGCCAAGCGGTGGGAGAGCTCAGGGCAGTTCGGGTCTGTCAGCACGGACCCGGTGGCACCGGGCACAGCAGATGAGGGGGACTGTGAAGACGGGCTCTTCCCCTCGCGGATTGGCACCGTTGCCCAGATCCTTGTCTCGCGGAGCGGCTCCCTGCGGTGCTGGGATGCGCCCCAGAAGCAACGGTGACGGAGCCTCCCTCCTCGCCCCCGGCCGCAGGAAGAGGCTAACGGCGGCGGGCGAGCCGTGTTCTCAGCTTGGAGTATCGCTTTCAGCTATTCTGAAGGTTAAACGCCTGTTTAGAGCTCCCTATTGAAGGTGGAGACGGGGGTGCGCCATTGTTCGGCCGCCCTCCCGCTTTGTCCGCCCGCTCTCGGGGGCGCCCTGAAAGGGAAGCGGCCCCGCGGCCCGCACCCGGCAGAAGGGCTCCTGGGGGAGCGCCGCTTCCTCCGCCCTAATGACATTCAGGCCTCCATCGGTTCAGCTCCCGCTTTCTTTCTGCTGCAGTTTAACCCGGGCACAGAGGCCGGGCTCCATCTTACTGATCTCTGCTTGACACCCAATTATCACATGAATGGCAGAGAAAGGCTGCAAAAGGCTTTAACTCCCCCTGACCCTCCTTCCCCTCTGCCTGCTTCCCCCTCGCCCCGTCCTACCCCCGCACGGAGGGAGTTCAAAACTGAGACTGGAAATCAAACAAAGCCCCGAGCGGGGAAACCCATTGTTACCGCCTCGGAGATGGCTCCCGTTTCGCCATCCGTTGTTCCCCTTGAAGTTTGACTTGCTGTGTGGAAGGATGCGAGCAGCTGTTGGCGCATTCCCCTGATGTTTTATTGAAAAATAATTGAATCGTCACTTTGGGGCTCGCTGATAAAATGTTTCCTCGTAGCACTGGGCCCTGTTGTATTCATAAAGTATGTTTCCCTGTAAAATGGGTTGGCAACCCAACCCGTTTCCTGCCTCGATGGAAGGATGGATGTCCCTTCTGCACTCGAGGGAGAAAACAAGCAGGCGAACTGAAAACCAAAAACTGAGGGCTGAGACAAAAGAAATTAAACCATCTTTACTGTAAGGCTGAATTTCCAACCTGTTCTTTTGTTCGGTGTAGTTAAATTTGTGGGAGGGCCAGGCTTCTCAGCTCCGCTCCGCTGGGGAAACGTGGCAGTGACCAGGGAACATCGGAGCTGCACTGCGCCTGGAAGCAAGGACAGGATGTGAAATACTGAGTAGAAAACAGAGGTTTCACTTAAGTTAGCACAGTGACACATCCACAGGCTCGAACCAGAGGACGGTGTGTTACAGTAAACCAAACACAAGGCAGGGACCTTGACTTTATCTGTTCCTTCTTTATGTACTTGATTATCAAATGCCATCAATGCTTACAGCACTTCAGAAATAACAACATCAGCACTACACTTTCTCGAGGAGATTACATGCTTTCTACTCACCTCCCCAAGCATATGCTGGCAAATTTGTGATGCTCTGATTTCAGCACCGGCACAGAGATGGGAATTGCTCCTCTTCCCAAGCACACATCGTCCATAAAAATGTCCCCCATAGCTCATGTGCTCACTGACTGTATTTCCAGGGTAACTGTTAACAGTAACCAGCTTCGAATGCTTGAATGAGCCAAATTGGTATTTATGATTACTGTTCACTCTCTTTCTCTCTCTTTCTCTCTCTCTTTTTTTTTTTTTTTTAATTTCTTTTGCCTTTATGAGGAAGCACTAACACTAAATCTGTAATATTTTGTTGCATTTCTATAGCTCAGGAATCAAGGTTTTTAGCAGCCAGTTCTGCTATTATTTGGCCTCACAAATTATTCCTGGAAGCAGGAAGAATAGCTCGTAGAAAATCATAACTACAAACACTGATCTGGAGCTCAGATTACCAGATCTTTTGTAAACAGAGTGCTTCGGTCACTTCTGAAGGGCATACAAATAAGATTTCTGTCTAAGCCGTCTCTTTCCTCTGCCTGTTTCCCATACAATTGGTTCAACATCCTGAGCCATATCTCTGAGATACTCAGAGGCCTCGGGATTTACTTTAGAGATATCTAAAATCTACCTGGAACTTCTGGAAGAAGACCACAGGCAGTAGCTTCGTGCCTCTGCCATAGCATAACCCCCAGCAATGGCAGCAGCACCCGTTGTGCTGGGAATTGCAGAATCTTTCCTGGGGCCCAGCCGGCAGAGTGCTCATCTCCCAGAACAAAAGGCCGCTACAAACACCACCACCTTCTGCTCTCAGGGTTAGGCGTGCCTTGACCCCTGTTAGCATAAACGTAGAGCAATCTGTCTGCGGAAATTTATGCCCGTTACATATAATGCATTATGTATATGCATCTATATGACATTTCTTTCTGAATGTGTGCGCGTGCACATGTATATTTTAAAACTGAACCCTCCACTAAGAGGAGCGTTAGAGGAGGGAGGGTGAAGGGGCTGCAGTTTTCCTCCAGTTCCGCCCTGTGCTTCGTGTGCTCCGCAGAGGAAGGAGCCTGTGCCGCAGCACAGCCCAGCTGTCACCACCATGGCTGTGTCTGCCTGTGCACGTGCTTCTTTCTCCCTCTGGGGATGGGAGGAAGAAACAAACGGGTGACAGATGTGCACCGTGCTGTTAATGCGGTACGGACAGTGACCGATGCTGCGGCGATCCTAGAGGCTGAGGGGACACCGAGCAGCCAAGCACTTGCTGATGTGCAGCAGCATCTTGCACGCTGATGGCAGGAGTGGCTGTCAGGCTGACCCAGCCCGACCACTTCTGCATCCCCACAGGAACATAAATCATCTACAAGGCACAAGGTGAAGGCCAGGCTGGCTTCGCTACTGGGAAGCTGCTGATGCAGATCATTGCTAAAGCATTCTCAGCACGCGAAGAACAACTTGGTGAATGGCAAGACGTGAATTTAATGCAGAACGGGTGTTTCAGGTTTCGTTCTGGGTGTTTTCTAAAAAGCCTGTGCTGGAGCTGCCAGCAGACCAGGCTGCCTCGCAGCCCGATGGGCGCAGGCCGCCGCCCGGCCCAGCCGTTGCCAGAGTAACGCGGCGCGGCCGGAAGCTCTCTCGGGCACTTCCGGCGCGGCCTGGGCGCGCCTTCCCTTCCCTTCCCGCCCGCCGCCGCCAAGATGGCGACGCCCGTGTCGCTGCAGGTGGAGTTCGGGTGAGCGAGGGCGGCGGCGGGAACTGGGGCCAGGGCCGGGCGGAGGGCAGGGCCGGGGCCAAGCCGGGCTCCTCCACTAAGAGTGGGCAGCGGCCGTGAGGCGGAGCGGTCTTGGCGCGGCGGCTGAGCCTGAGGCCTTGTGGGAGCCGCGAGCGAGCTGCAGGCTCGTGGCAGCCCGGTGCTGCGGGGCCTTGGGGCTGCCTGGGCCGGCAGGGAAGCAGGCAGCGGCGGGCGGTGTGAGACGCAGGGCCTGGCTGTGCTTGCGCATCACTACTCGCTCTTTCCTCATTCCCATAGATGATATAATTTTTAATTATTGAAACTGTTAATAAAGGCTTTCCGCTTGCTTTCCAGCTGTTCTCTCTGTGTACGTGTGTGTGTGTGTGCGTGTGTTCGTGCTGTCTGCGTGCTCCGTCCCAGCCCTCGGCTCAGGGCAGCACGGTGGGGCTCAGCACAGCACTTTGCTCTCAGTGTCTGCGCTGCCAACGCTGTGTGCCTGGAGATTGGAGTGCTCGTGGGGCACTCTGTGAGTGTTTGTGAGAATACTTTGCTGTTTGTTAAAGCCTTCTTTTAGCAAAAGCTACAAGGCTGCTATTAATGGGGTTTTTCCCACCCTCTCACAAACACAGACATGTCATAACCATGCCTCTCTCCTTAAGAATCCTTTCCTCAGTCTTTCCTGCTTCCAGCTGCAGTAACTCTCCTAATTTTCCCAGAAGAGTGAGATGCGTTTTTGCTTCCCTTGGAAATGCATAAATGAGCTCTCTATGTACAAATTGCAGCTGAGTTCTCTACAGCGAGCGCATTACAGAAGGACCTTATCTTGCAATCTACATTTTTCCGCTGTAACAAAGCGTGACCTTGTTTTCATTACATAAAAAAATGTTTTTCATATAATTACTGTGACTTGTTCTCCTGCATGAGTCTCAGCCCATGTTAATAATTGCTGCTTCAAATTTCAGATAACTATTTTTTGTGAGCTGGTGGAAGAACACCAACAGAGTGCTCTTTAGGAGAGTTGCTGCATATAAGTGATGCTGCTGAGGGCACAACAAGGGTTCTGTTGTGCTCCTCTATGGCAGAGCCAAGAAAACCTAGCGTGGCATTTCTAGATATTGAATTTAAAGGAACTTTGTAACGTGGGGATGTATCTTTGTTGATATTCAGGTGAGGGTTATTTGTTCTAAATACTTCCCTTTATTGAGGCAGCTTTCAAAAGATGTGAGGCACCAGGAAGGGTTTGCAGAATGTAATCTCATATGAAAAAAAAAGGCAAAGTGAGATTAGTGTTGTGTGACATTCTTTCAGGACTGCTTGGCCATTTTCCTGTATCAGTTGAGTTTTGAGATGTAGATTTCCAAACAGTTCCTGCCTGGCCATGCTGTTCGGTCTGGAATCAAGAGCTGATGCTGTCAGTTTCTGTGTCACGTTTTGCACAGTGGCACCCCGGTTTCCTCATGTTTTTGCTCACACAGTGGTTTTTAATTTTCTGAGACTGAGTTTGGCCTTCTGCCTCCCAGCATCAAAACCTATTTATATCTGTAAAGCTCAGGACATTCAGAGTTGTTCCTTTTTCTTTCCCAACAAAATGGATGAGGGACCTGCTGAAGCTCAATTATGTTGCAGTTCCAAAATCTTTTTTTTTTTCCCCAGAGTAGGAGATAGGTGTCTGCACTGAATTTAAATCCCATTTTTTCAGGTGTGAAGGCAGCTCCTGTCCCTGCCCATCTCTTTATCTTCAGTGTTTAATTCACACTTCGTCTCTTAAAAAGCTGTGGTTGTAGAGACCTTCGCTTTGCTCTGTAGGGCTAATCCTGCTGGTAAGTTGTGTGTGTCAGAAAAGGGGGTTAGGTTGTTCAGTGGAGGAAGATGGACTTTTTACGTACACATGTAACCATCACTGCCTGTTTCTCCCAGCTAAAGCTCTCATGAGAGGGATCTGTG
Organism: Centrocercus urophasianus; assembly: GCF_019232065.1. Taxonomy (NCBI): domain Eukaryota; kingdom Metazoa; phylum Chordata; class Aves; order Galliformes; family Phasianidae; genus Centrocercus; species Centrocercus urophasianus. The sequence continues at coordinate 3,419,483 of NW_024884911.1, read as the reverse complement.
CTGTGACTGTGTCAGGAAGGGTTGCTAGAACTGGAGGATTCCTGGCCCTGCCTCTGACTTGCTGTGTAACCTCGTATGAGTCACTTCCTCTCTCTGCTTATAAACCAGGGAGATATTTATTCCATGAGAATATTACTATTTTTCACAATCTGAAACCCTGTGAGGCTTCAGGCTGAAAGGTGGTAGAGAAGAGTGGCATCGTGTGGCATCTGTAGCACTGTTTGTATTGGAGCAGCGCTGACAGCTGATGGGAAAGGCACTGTTAGGCACCACACAGCGTGCTGTGAGCTCTGTGGGATGGCAGCCGTCCTGTTCTGCTGTGCTGATGCACCACGAGGTCCTGGCCTGTGACTGCAGTTCTTGTGTGTGATGATAGGAGATGGTGACTTCCCCATGGGACTTGTGGTTTGTGAGTGGAAAAAAGGCAAAGAGAATCCTATACAAAATTAGTTTCTGTGATTTATGGTTCTGTGATCTGTTTTCTTACTGTGGCATTTACATAACATCCCCTGCTTGCGCTGTCTTCCTTCTGACAGTAGAACAGAAACTCAGTCATTCGTTCTTTTTATTTCAGAGGTGGTGCAGAACTCTTGTTCGATGGTGTAAAAAAGCATCAGGTGACTTTGCCTTCTCAGCCAGAGCCTTGTGAGTATCTGAATCTGCTGGAAAACTTGAAAGAATGACAACAAATGAAAATCATGTGCGAGACAAAGCTGGTTTTACAGCAGTTCTGTTGGTTTACACGTACCGATGCATTTTGAAAGCACTTTCAGCCCTGCTGTTGCTTGGATAGCTTAGCAGATGCCGTGTAGTCCTCCAAGTAAATACCAGGCAGAGGTGATCTGAACACTGCCTGTGTCCTCTAAGCAATTGTGAAGCGAGTTCTTTCTCAGGCCTTTTGCCTCCCCCCTCCTGGATACACACCAGCCTCTGAGTGCCTGCATTCATGCCTGCATTCTTCTTTCTTGATGTGTGAGACTGCTGTAACTGCTTTGCCCCTTTTGAGGTTCCTGAAGTGCATATGTGTGTGTGTGTTATCTGTAGCTACATGCATGTGTACAGCAGTGTAACACCTATGAATTTTACCTTCTTTTTTGACGTTCAAGTGTGTGCAGTCAGTCTGTACCAGTGATACAGATGCAAATGGCAGAGCTAATGCCTGAACGTGATGCTGGGATGCTGATGTTGCCTTCCCTGCAATAAAAAGTAAGACGCTGTTCAGCTAAAGACCCGAATGTCCCAGTGATAAACAGTCATCATTTCAGGTTTGTTATTTGGCATATCAGTACTGAGAAGTGCTGTATTGCCTCGTTTCTCCCTGTGGCTCTGCTTACTGCAGTCACAACGTAATTTTGCTGCAGGTTTGTTTTGAATTTTTCCAGCTAGATAGCAATGCTTTATGCCACTTGAGGGTGGGCTTGTGAACTGAGTAGATACAAAGCATGAGGGAATGTTAACTATTAATATCTCGTGGATGGATAATACCATGATCTATGTGCTGTGAACATCCAGGCCTGAAATTTTCTTGCTATTCCTGTAAGTAATTACAGATCTGTGGAAGTACTTGGACATAAGCACGTGTAATTCAAATGTAATGGGGCACTGAAATAGTGTGCTGTCTTGTGGTTGGTGATAGGAACTGTGAATCCAGGAATGGGATCTGATGCTGATTGGTGCTGTGAATTTAGTCATGTTGCATAACTTTCCCCTGTTGCTACTGAAGTAGTAGTGATAATTTCTTGTATCACAAGAGAGTTCAGCATTAAGTTCCAGCACTGTTAAATCACGTAAGTTTCTTGAACAGAAGGTGGTAAAGAGCTGCCAGAAGACTCCCTTGGTTGGTTCATAAACCTGGGGGCTAGAGCATCATTTTCTTTACTGTTCTGTAATTTTAGGATACCCACTGACATCGACTGTGTCAGCAGCATTCAGATGGTGATCAGACACTCAGGAGGAAGGGGTTATTACATGGGGTGTTTATTCCTGCCAGGGGAAGGGGGAAATTGGTACCAAGGAGCAATTCTTCCAGCTCGATGGCTGTCGGCAGTACAGCTGTGTGTGGCCTAATCCACTCCCACTTGAAGTTGCTGGGAAGGCTTCTACAGGTCTTCACTAAGAGCTGGATTTATCCTTTGGGATTAAACTTTCCCAAAGATCTGGCTCGGTCTCAGGGTTCAAACTCACGATCTTCAGGGATTCATTCCAGATTAATCTAAGATGTTATTGCATCTGGCTTTTCACTCTGCCTTGTTTTTCGGATGCTGCTGTCCCTGTAACAAGAGAGGCAGAATGGACAGTGGGCCCGTGTGATAGTGTCTGTGGCTTGCTGTTTTCATGTGTATTAGATGACAGGGTGGCTTCAGTCTGAGTCTGGCTGTGCACTGCAGCAGCTCAGGAGCAGACACTGAATTGTGAAGCCTATGCTGTTGCAGTATTGACACTGAGCATGAGGATGGGCTGTGCAGATGTGGGTTTAAAGCCTGACAGTAAGGGGTCACTGGAGACACCTGCCATAATACTCTGAATGGGAATTATGTTGTTAAAGTGAGAAATTAGCAGAATTGAATAAGAAATTTGGTAAATCCTTGCAATTGTGCACTGTTCCCAACACCATCTGTTTTCCTCATTCACAGAAAGAAAGTTTAATTCAACTGTCTCTGTGTAAATAAAGATGCATGTGGTGTGTTCCCTGCTGCCCTTGTGCAGCCACAATTATAATGGTTAGAGAAACAGCTCAGCACTATGCTGTGTCCTGTTGCTTACCTTTCCTTTTGTGTTCACCACTCAGTACTCTGGGGAAAGAGTTGTAGTACGAGTTGCTCCAAGACCTGCACTCAAAGCCCCATTTTAGCTGATTTCATTAGCTGCCAGCCTTATTTTTGGCCATTTTGCCCTCTCTATCCCACTCTTCCTTTCCTTCTGAGTTATTTTTGTCTTTGCCCTCCTTTTATGCAGAGCAGCTCTCTCTGGGACGTGTTTTAATTTGTTTAGGCGTTTTTATATATATCCCAAAGATGAGGGGAGGTGGAAAACTGTATGAAGAAATTTCTGCCAGTATTTATATGGGGGGGGAGGGGGGGGAAATGCTCTGTAGTTGACACGGGCAGCATTCTACTAATGATAATAATAATTACTTCAACAAATGGTTGTGTGGCCATTTCCTTCCTCCTGGCAACAAGCACTAAGGAGAAGACAGGTGGGTTTCAGAGCCAGTTAACTTTTCAAGATTTGTTTCTCTGTCCTTTTCTGATGCCTGAGGATGGACTCCTGGAGGGATTAGGAAAGGCAGGAGGAAGAAAGCTGCAGGTGGGACAAGAGCAAGCCACCAGGGGTCTGGCCATGTGGCAGGACCTATTTTTATTATCCAAGGGGCTTTTTGTATCCTTACAACGTCGGTAAAACAGCAGTTCTTTATTTCCAAAGCGGAGCTGCCTTGGCCTGCATGTTGAAGTTGCCAAGCAGGAACTGAAAAAGGTGCATTTCAGCTGTATGGGAGGACAGAGTTCCACCAGCCACGCTTAATGCAGGGCTGTGCAATCTTTTGGAGCTGCTGCAGAGAGGACCTGAAGTTAAACAAGAATCTTGTCCCACGTCGCTGGCTGTTTTGATGATCTCATTGATAATGCTGTTAAAGGACCTAAAGACATTAGTGCCCCGTTGGCTTATTCTGTATAAAAACAGTGTGTGGGGGAGAAAGCAGCTGGGGGAATAACGGTATTTGTCACATGGAGAGAGTATTGAATTGGCAGGGAAATCAACTTTATTTTCAAGCATCTAAGAGGCTATTAGAGACAATGGAGCATAAAAGAGAGAAACCCTAAATTAAAATCTGAAAATGTATTTGGCAGCTCCCTCCTGAAACAGGCCACAGTAATTTAACCGAGTGCTTCAGTAATCAAATGGATCATTGTACGACTGCTCCGCGAGCCACGTCGGAGCTCCTTCCTCCACCTCGCTGGGACTCACAGTGCTGGGTTTGTCTGTGGCCATGCGAACTGCGTGGATGCTGTTGGGAGGGGAGGAAGCTGCTGGCATCTCTTAACCCTTGTAGTGATTTCAGGGTTAGATCCGCGGCGTCGGATGATGAAGGGCGCTGACAGGTCTTTCTGCTGGGCCCTGTGCTGGGGTTTGGGGCTGTTCGTAATGTCTCTGTTGTGCTGCAGGTTCCCAGCCTCCCAGTTCTGAATTCTCCCGTGATTTCGGTGCCAGGACTCGTGGTTTTGGATGGTGCCTGGGTCAGCAGTGATCACTTGGCTTTTCTGAGCAAATCTAGAGTTCACCGTGTTTTGGCACATACAAGTCTGGAAGGATACATTTTTAGTCAGCGTGCTTTGGTAATTGTGTGTGGTTTCCCTTTACCAAAACCTCAGGGGAAACAACCTTGTTGCTAATCTATTATTTTTTTTTTAAGGGAAAATTAAAATAATCTGCCAAGCGCTGCTTATGTTAAAATCCCCATAGCACGATCCGCTCCTCAAGAGCTTTGTGTTCCAGGGGCCTTGTTCTGCACAGCATGGAGGGCTGCTGGAAGCATTCATCTGCTCAGAAAGAGCCCGGGGATCCCGAGAGATCAGACCTGTGTTACAGGCTTAAACATACGGCGTGTGCTCAGAGCTGTGGGTGCTATGCCAAAAGGCTGTGAAATCAGAAGGGGGGTTGGTGTCAGTTGTAATGCCCAGCACTGTTACAGGGCAGTGTGTAAAGTTAGTAAAACCCTGGAATGCATTTATTGCCCTGGTTTTCATTCCCAGTGTTTTAAGACTTGTTCCAAACTCACTGTACAAGTGGTTTTGGTCATGCAGGTTGATGGAAACCCGTAGATCTCTTGCAGCCAGCAACTTTCTAACCACGCTGTACTACTTGCAGGTCTCAGCAGCCATCTCTTAGGCAGGTAACTATCTGCTGGGACAGGGAGAAGGTGAGCTACTGGCTGGGGTCTCAGCCTGCACTGGCTCGGCTCGGGGCCTGGCCGCTCTTTCCAGCAGCCACAGTGCCAGCAGCCCGGTGAGATGAAGCATCCCTGCCCGCTGCTCCTTGCTGGGGCTTCAGGTTGCTGTGTTGAGGCAGGGAAGGAGATGCCGGCAGCCTCGCAGGAGCAGCCCGGCTCTCTCCCAGGAGGCCGCGCTGCCGGCTCATCCCGGGGCTCATTGTGGAAGGAGCTTCCCAGGCACCAAGAATCCAGCTCTTCTGTGTGACCAAATCCCTGCGATAACAAAGCCTGGCTTTTCCACCCTCCTTCCCAGCCGCTGTATTGCAGTGCAGGCACCTAGTAGGATAACCTTTCTGTGCCAGGCCCCCCCCTCCGCTCTCTCTTTTCTCTCGGTGGGATTTGCGGTGCTGACAGCACTGTTCAGAGGGTGGCAGCGGAGCAGGGCTGGGAGGAGGATCCGGGCCCTTTAAACCGCTTAGCATGCGGTTCACACGGCTCTGGGCCAGCTGTTCCTTTCTCCTCCTGCCCTCACTCGCAGGAGTTGTTTGCTGAGCTCAGAGCTCCTGTGCAAAATTGCTTTTCAAAAGAGCCACTTTCTGCTTAATTAAACAATGAGCCGCCGTCCCTCTGCACATCTGTAAAGCTCCCTCTGCAGCCCCTTTATCCCACAAACTGCTCCATTCTTACCTCCATTCACTTGTAAATCTTACCCCCCCTCTCTTCCACCCTGATCATCTCACTGGCCCTTTCTTTTCCCCTTTCAAGTAAGACTGTGGGGCTTGGAGTATCTGTGGGGGTGGCTGGGCTGGGTGGGCAGGAATCGGTTTAATGGTGCTTGCCCTGTATGAAAGTCTGATAATGGCCGAGCGGTTCTGAGCCCGAAAGTGAGAGGCAGAAGCTGGTACTCTGCTTGATTTCTGTATGTGGAGGAATAAAATCACGGCGGTCACTGAGCTGTGACACTGACTCATCCAACAGAGTGTCCAGTAACCACCAGCAAGGCTGGAAGGGGATAAGGAGCCTGCTTCCAGGAGCTTTCCTCTCCAGCTGGCAATGCCAGGAGAGCCCAGCCCTGGGGATTCCCTCTGCCAGGCTGTGGGGAATCCCTCTGCAGCTCCTGCAGGACCTCCTCCTGGGGTCTCACATGAGCTCCCGTAGCCTCGGGTGGTACTGAGAGGGTTTTCCTTCTTTGCACGTGCACAAAACCCACAAGCCAGGAAAATGTGAGGGAGGAGAGATTTCAGTTTGATGGGTTCCGGCTGAGTGTCACGCCTGCAGTTGGCAGTGCATTCTCTGAATTGTCTTCCTGAGCAGCTTTAAAAAAAAATTAGCCAGCAACATTCAAGGTTAAGCAGAATAAATGAGTGGAAAAGCGATGAGGTGGGGTATCTCCTTTATCACAGGGATGGGCAGATTATTGTCAGGGTGATGCAGTATCATCCAGCATCGATTGATAGGAGTGAAGCAGTGGGTGTTTGGTGTGTAGAAGGAAGATTTCTGACTGCAGGAACTGTTGGCACTGTGGCATGCTCTCCGTGGGGTTTGGTAGCAGGGCTGCATTGCTCAAGCGATGCAAAATCAGAGTGGGCAAAGCTCGAGGTGGTCTTTTGTGGCCAATAATTCTGCACTGCTAGAGGGATGAAATCACAGGAGCTGTTAATCTGCTGTTTCTAATGCCTGTGATTCCTAATCTTCCTCTTTGCTGCTCGTGCAGCAGTCTCAGGCTTTCCTGGTTCCTTCCTTTGACAATTCTGCACAAGAGGCAAGCCTCTGGACCAGCACTGGTGATCTGTGATCCTAATGAAAAGAGACAGTTTGGTGTGCTGGCGTTTATTTGGGAGACTGAACTGACAATAGTGTGGGGTGTTACAGGATTAGATACTCTGACTTTGGAAATGTGGAGGGATTAGGTTTACCCTGAGGATCAGCTCGGAGCTGCTTTCTGGTGCTGGGAGCTGATGGATGGGGAGAATGCTGGGCTGGGGATCCCATGAACTTGTGTTCTCCTCCCAGCAGCCTGGGAGCAAAAGATCCCAAGCAGCTCTTCTGCAGCTTGTGGGAGTTGTGATGGAAACACAGTGCTGAGAGCTGCTCGAGGATGGTGGGATCTGAGTTGCTGTCTAGCAGCAGGCAGTGGAAGAGCCCTGTGATCCCTGCCTGTTGTATGGACCGTCGGGGTGGAGAAGAGCTCTGCTGGGGGGTCTCTGCTGGCTGAGAAGTGAAAAAGGACATTGCAGCACAATTAAAAAATAGAGAAGCAAGAGCTTGATGGTTTTGGAAGCAGACGAGAACGGATGAGGGGAAGGATTGGGATTCTCTTGTGTCTGGCTGTAGTTACCCCCTAATTTTTTCCATAGCACTTAAATCACTACGTGGCAGGATGTGCACTTGTCAGAGAAAATGGATTTTGCTCTCCTTGCTCTGCGCAGTGAGCAGCCCTTTTGCTGTGACTCCATTTCTCTAAGCCGTTTCAGGTCTTCTTCTGCAGTTTATGGCACACCATCGTCTGCTTGGGTGGAGATTTGCATTTCAGATGGGAGCCTGGAGGGCCCCTCAGGTGGGGTTTTGTAGCTGCTCTGTCAGAGCGCTGTGAGATTCAGAAATACACGGAAGGAAGGCATTTACCTGGAGGGAGGGGAGCTGGGCGGCTGTCAGGGAATCGAGCTGCTTGGGCAGGGAAAGGGGGATGCAGCTTGTCTTTCCATCCATTTCCATGCGGGCAGGGGGAATAATGGCAGGGGAGCGGCAGGGAAGGGGCTTTGTCATGGTTACAGGCCAGTGGCGGAGAATGTGGGTGGAGCGGCGCTGGTCCCGAGTTAGTGACCTCAGCAAATTGGAGCTCAGCCATGGTCAGTATGATGAATGATCTTATTCTGGGTCAAAGAAACGGTACCCCATGGGGACGTGTCCGTGAGGCGGCCCAGGAAAGCGCCGTGCTCCTGCAGCACTGACCCCTTAGTGACCAGTGCCGCATATATCTTCTTTATTACAGACCAGAAGGGAATTTTCCATGGTTCACCCGTTAGAGGTTCCTCTCTCTCTCTCAGAAATAAGCTCCCAGCTCTTAGCAGGGCCAGACACAGGGGCGGTGACACCCTGCGGGTGCCCTTCAGGTGCTGCGTGCCGCTTTGGATGTGGGTTATGAAGCAGGGGACATGGAAGTGTCTGAGCAGTGTGCGTGTGTGAATGTGATCGTGTCCACTGGTACCAGCTGTGCAGAATCCTTCTGTGTTTCTGTGTATTCACGGGTTCAGCACGAGGTTCCCATAGCATAACACAGCTCAGTGTTCCTTATTCCAGGCACCTGTTTTCCCTGCACGCGGTGGGTGCCCTCTCTGCTGAGATCTCACTGACCAACCCGTCAGGCCAAGGAGGTTTGAGAGACCCCAGGAAGATCCGTGGATTTCAGCCCTGCTTTTGAGGGTGCAAACGAAGCTGTGCTCTTGTTTCAGGCAGCACTAAAATGGAGCCCCAGGCGCGTTCCTCTTGCAGAGGAAGCTCAGCAGATTCATTGTCAGCGAACAGCTGGGGTAACGCAGAGGGCCTCAGAGGACATGCGGGAGGACGGGGCAGGCTGTGAGCTTCTCTCCACCACAACCAGCAGTGTTTGCAATGCAGCTGGGCTGGTGGCGAGCCGCTGATGGGTCTGTGCCTGCAGGCTCACTGCAGTCCCTGCATCCTGTCTGCCTGCCTGAGGAGCCAATGACTTTGTGTCACTGCACGCACACTCTTGGTTTTCCTGAGCTGTGTGTTTCGCTGGGTGATTTGTTTTATGTATGTGTTGTGGGTTTGAGCTCCCATCTGTGCACTTGAACTAAGCAGTTTTCTCAAACGTTTGTCAGTTTTTCTTTTTTTTTTTTAATTAACTTTAGATTATTTTTCCCGAGAATTTGGAGAGGTTTGATGTAGTGTGAGCACAGGCAGCAGAGCTGTCTCTGTATACAAATGAGAGAGGGATTTCCTACCATGTGCTTCAGTCCCTCCTTTGCAGTTTGGGAATATGTCAGCTCTGCTGATGCTGCCAATGGCAAGGACAGTTCATGGTAACTGGAGTGGGGTTTTGGTGCAGGTATTTGCTGTGAATTATCGGAGCAGGCTGCCAGGAGGATTTCACTGACACCATGCAGGGATATAAAAACGGATCCATCGTTGCTGTGATGAGCTGGTGGGGCAGGAGCAGAATGCTCACCTGAGCCTCTCTCAGCCCCACATCCATGGTCACATCTGCAGCCATGCGCAGTGCAGCTGCACTCCTGTGAGTAGCTGTTGAGGGGGCACTTGGAGCCCCAGCAGGAGTATAAATGCAGACTGATGCGGTGCTTGCCCAGGTCAGGGTAATGTCTTTTTTTTTTTTGACTCCTTCTACATCCTTTGTGCAGGACGTGCTGTTTGCACAGCAGATCCTCAGCCCAACGAGCTGGAAGCCAGGGCTGGACAGTATGGAAAGAAAATGTCTTAGGAACGCTGCATACGTCACATAAAAGAGATAAGCAGTTGTGCTGTAATTTACCTCTTATTATTTCCATCGTGATACCATGTAGGATCCTGAGCTGCTGATCAAGACTTCTATTCAAGGCGTTGAGCTGCGAGATGGCTCCTCCCTGGCCCACTTGCAATGGAAGCAATTTTGTTCCTTTTCAATATCTGACTTGTGGGAGATGGTTCTGGTGTGGCTGTGGTCATTTTTCATCCTTTATAATTGATTTGTTCGAGTAATATCAGTGCACAGAATATAAAGACATGAAGGGGGGGGGGGGGGCTAAAATCATTGCTGAGAAAGCAGCTGAAAGTATTATGTCTTAAGGTTGGCTGTAGAGAAGGGGCCTTCATTTCCATTGCTGCATGGAGCAGGGAAGCTCCACGCGTGGCCAGGGCGTCTGTTTTTCCCTCCAGTATCTGTGTACATGACTGCTGGGGAGGAGTAAATGAACATAGGCTCAGGTGGGGCTGAAAATAACGTTTATTGTGGAAGGAGAAGGGGTGAGGGAGCCTTCCAGTGCAGCCTCCCATAAATCAGCCCCTCCGCCCAGGCTGCTCCGAGGTGGCTGCCTTTTATCCAGCTGGTGCAGCGTGCTTCTGTTTAAATGATCTCTCCCGAAAGGTCCCAGAGGAAAGGGCTGCTTATTCCATGCAAGAATGGTGCATGGCACAGCTCATTGTTGTGTGACCTGCTGCAAGTGCATAAATATGAATCAGCTCGCAGGCGGTGCTGTGGAGGACCGGTGTTCCCTTTGTGCCCCCCCAGCCCTCCTCCCGAAGGCTCCTCTCCATCTTCCTTCCGCTCCAGCCTTCGTAGCTCGGTGATGGGAAGCAGGAGGGGTTGGGTGTGGGATCCTGAGGGCTCGGTGTTGCAGCAGCATTTTTCAGAGCACAAGAGACACAGTTAGCTCTCATTCTGGCCGGCACGGTGTACCTTTGAGTGTGCTCCTGTCTCCAGTGTCTGTAGGTATCAAAGCAGCAGAAAATGGTCTATTTTGTGCTCCTGCTTGCATATCATTATGGGGCAATCCAGTCCCACAAAACTCTTTCTGCTGCAGTTGTGCGGAACAGTGATCCCCATTGCTCCCCTCAGCCCCACGCTGTGGCCAGTGTGCAGAGCAGGGACACGAGATGTGGGGATGGAGCAGGTCGTGGAGGATCCCGCTGCCCTTTTCCCTGGGAGTAAAGATCTCCATCTGCTGCAGGGGTGACGTTATTCGGAAGAACCCCAGCTCTGCAAAGTGTCCACAATGCCATCAGATCCCATTGAGTGGAGCTGCCACGAGTGTTTGTTTTTGCTGAAGGTGGGTGAAGCATGGCACGGAGGTGTGGGATCCATGCCGCCCACAGCAGCTGCAGCCCCCATTGGGGCACTGCGCCTCTGGGGGGCTTCCTCACACCTCTAAAACAAACAGAGCTCTTTGGGGGCTTTCCAAGGGCTGGTTAAAGGAACCCCAGGAGAATGACTGGTTGTGGATTCAGAATGACAAAGTGGTTTGTGGAATGGTGGAATACAGAGGAGAATACAGGAGAACTCCACGTCGCAATTTGTCAGCTTCTGTAAACCCTGTAACGGATTGTGCCCCCCCACCATCACTTCTCACCTCTCCAATAGGAAATTAACTGATGCTATCGCTAAAGAAATTGTTTTTGCCTCACAAAGTAAAATTGATACTATAAAAACCCGCCAGCGGTGTCTCCTCCTCCTTTTACATGAAGACAAATCCTCCCTGTCACCTACTGAAATGGAAAGATAAAGGCTGAGCTTTAATAAGGAAGCCGTAAGCACGGAGCACAGAGGGAGGGAGCTGGTGGGGAGGGCGAGGGACGGCGTGGGGAGCACGGAGTGACAGCAGTGCAGTGCTGGGCAGCAGCCCAGGTGCCCCAACCATGGCAGCCGTGGTCAGTGTGTGTGTAAGGCAGGGCTGGATGTGCTCTCGTGCCCCAGAGCTCACGTGCTGCTGCTGTTGGTACCTGCAGTGCTGCTAAGGGGCAGCTGTGTTACCTCCTCCTGTGGTGTGAGGTGTGCAGCTCTGCCCCTCTGCCCCGCGTGTCCCCCACCGTCTCTGTTGTGGATGAACGTTCGCTTTGTGGTGGCGCTGCCTGCGAGCAGCCGGCTGTCAATCGCTGTCCTTTTCCCTTCCAGGGGATATCAGAAACCTGCTAAAGTGGATCAGACAGAATCTGCTGAAAGAACGGCCGGAATTATTTATGCAAGGGGAATCTGTGTGAGTACAGCTGTGTGACTCCTCCTCGTGTCTCTCTCCCTGCTGATGCCCAGGGTTTGGAATGCGTTTTTCCTGTTGCTTTCATGAAGTTGACACCCACGAAAACGCGGGCTGTGCTGAGGTGATCCTGGGAGGGAATCCCCTTGTTTGGAAGCAGCTCCAAACTCTACCTCCCACTGCTCCGTGCAGAGCATGTCTTTCTTTTTGCAGCCCTCGCCCCGAATCCTGAAGCCTTAAACGCAAAGCAGGACCACCTGTAATCCCTCTGTTGTCACCTGCAGCAGCACTGCTCGTGTATCCTCAATTCCAGGCATGTGAGCAGCTCTGCCCGCTCCCTGCTGACATCGCTGGGACCAAAGCAGCCGCTCGGAGAAGTGCCAACAAATATTTCTGCTGGGAAATGTATTTTTATTGTCAAAATGGGGCCAGCCTCGTGGAGGGGAAGTAAAAAAAAAAGTCCAGAGAAATGGAGCAGAGTGAGCCGTGCAGGAGCCTCCCTGACGGCCGGGTGGCGCTGGGGGTGCTTAGCATTCGTCATGGATCTTTGTGAGCTGAAGCGTGTGCCAGGTCCCCTGGTAACAGGAGAGACAACTGCAGGACAGTGAAGATCAAAGAGGGGGAATCCCTTTGCCTGTAATCAGGGGCTGTGAGTGGATCTGTTTAGTGCCCTGGTAGCGGCACCAGAAGAGCTTTCCCTGCTTTTGCATCCAGCTCTGCTGTTTGCGTGGGTTTAATTACCTGGCTTTTCTACCTCATGGTGGAGTCATCCTGGAGCATCCTCAGGAATGGTGCATTTTGATTCAAATGAGCTCTGGGATTACTCCTGTCTCCCCTTTCTTTGATCTAGAAAGGGCACAGACTGTACCTGTTTCTACCTCCGTGCTAGGATTCCTTTTTCTCTTTGGCTTTATAGGCAGTGTGTGATCTGTGCTTTAACATCCCTCGTTCTTAACTATTTGTGAAGCTTTTAGCAGCCCTGTATCCTAATTATTTCTGTGTTCTGCAGGAGGCCAGGAATTTTGGTGCTCATCAACGACGCAGACTGGGAACTAATGGTCTGTACTCCCTCCGTTTGACTTTCTTTGTTGAAAATATTGCTCTGTCTGTTCTGTGGTTGCTCTCAGAGGCTATTTCTAATTCTTGCCCCAAGCAGAGCATCTAGTATTTGAGAGGGAGTGGGGGCAGACAGGGATCTTACTCCCTGTGTTGTACCACTGTTGGGAAGCTTCAATCTAAGCTGCTGAGTCTCATCACTCAGCGCAGGTCTGAACAGAGATGCTCCCTGATCTCTGGCCCCATGTGGGGTAACAGCCTGGAGGGCACCAGGCTGCCTTGGGTAGAGGTCTGCAGCCCCCAGCAGTCTTCAGACTGTGAGGCATTTCCCAGCACGTGAAGGCAGCCCTGGGGAGATCCCTCCCCAAAAAGGAGGTGGTTAAAACACTCCTCAGTTTCAGCCCACTGTCTCAGACAACAAACAGTCCCTAACTATTTTCCTGCCTCAGGCAACCACCTGTTCTGTCAAAACTGTGGTCCAGAGATTGGTGTGTTGCTGGGATAATGAATGTCAGCTCCTTCTCTGATCGCTCTCGCCTTTGCTTTCTTTAAGATAGAAGCATTGCTCTGTCCCTCTCAGCTCTCCCTTAACACTCACCATCTTTTTATGAGCTGTTTTCTCTTTGCAGCTAGTATTTGGAAGTGACATTTAAACCATTTCTCATTTTTTTCTTGGCCTGCAGGGTGAGCTGGATTATAAACTCCAGGACCAGGATAATGTGCTTTTCATCTCGACGTTACATGGTGGGTGAACTCCTGGAAAAAGAAGAGGACGTGAATCTGAACCCTTGGGCAAACAAACATCTCAACCCACCCAAACCTCTCTCGAGCTGTCTGTGCCTGATCCCTGCACCATCCCACCACGTTCACTTGTTAACAGACATCCAAATAAAGCCCCGTCAGCACACAGCCTGCTGCATACTGCTACAGCATCCATCTTTTGGTCATTTCACCTCTCCTGACCACACTTCCAGGTACCTTAACAAGCAGAGGGCACCAGCTGCAGGTGCACCAGTGTGTTTGTGTAACAGAAGGGAGAGGTGTGCTGGGCATCGTGCATCTATGTGGGCGTCCTGGGGGAGGTGTGCCTGCCTTGAGGCAAGGCAAAGTGCCTCTGTTCAGTGCCAGGAGCTGGGATTCTTTCTGCAAAACACTCGGTGTCATGTAGGCTATTGCAGCAGCTACAGAGACGCCTGGGGAAGGACGATATGTGAAGTGCTAGGAAATGGGAGGTGACTTTACTAGCTCTTCTGTGAGGTGGTGGAGATGAGAGCTGCAGAGCCCTCTGTACTGGCTCTCCACCTGTCTTGCTGTTTATCTGTGAGAAGTAGGCAAATAGGCATTTTTAGTTCTGTTTGACTCTGTATGCCTCCTGCATATCTGAGCTGCACCAGTCCACAAACGTCAATTTACAACCATTTGGTTGGAGGGTAAACAAACCCACGCCTGCTCTAAGACAGCGCAGAGAGATAAGGGCAACAAATTATCTTTCTGTCAACGTGATGGACAGAATTGATCAGCCTTGGTTTCATTCCGTGCTGGCGTGGAGTAGCGGGGAGCTGCACTGCTCCCAGAGGGACGTGGAGCCAGGGGGCGGCTTCACAGCTGCTGGGTGGCACCGTGGCAGGGCTGTTTGTGCTCTGCAGGTCCACTCCTGCTGCCAGGCTGGGCAGAGCAGGAGGCCTGAGCGCAGGGAAAGTGTTGAGAGCAGGGAAGAGAAAGGAGCGGCTGGTAACTGTTTCTGTTGGTGGGAGGGGAGGCTTCTCTGCTGTGAGTGCAGCGGGGCATGGCAGCCAGGATGGCACGGTGAGAGGGCAGGGGAGGGATCACTGAGGATGCTGTCGGCACCACGAGCCTGCACAGTGCTGCTGTGTTTCCTCCTCGCCCCTTCCTGCTCTCTCAGCCCCATTCACCCACGTTTCCACGTGGCTCTGGGAATGCACACGCAGTGGTTCCCAGCTGGAGCTGAGGGCTCAGCAAGGCCGTGAGCTGCTCCCTGTGCCCCTCAGAACCGACCTGCACTGCCGTTGCCTCCACCTCCCCGAGCTGCTGAGGAGGGCAGTGAGCAGTGCGGGGCTGCAGCGCCTGCTTGGGCAGCCCGACCCCATCGCTGCTCATTGCTCTGCGCCGCGGGGCTGCCAAAGAATAATTCCCTGTCTGACCTCTCTGCTGACTCCTCCGTCACGTTCACCCCTCTATAACTGCGTAGCTCCCGGCGCCCATGGGCTGCAGAGCTGAGAAACCTCAACTTCAGAGCACATTACTGAGAGCGAACCGATAGTCAGCCTGTTCCAAACCCAGGCACAGCAGCTCGAGTCCAGCTTGTGCTATTTGTAAATGGCACAGACAGACCACAGGCTCTTCTCTGCGCTGAGCTCGCTGCCCGAGGTGCTGTTGGATGGGGGGGATGCAAGGGGGATTCCAGGTGATGGGGGGAGCCGGCTGACAAACGGCAAACCTGCTCAAACGGCCTCAAACCCGACTGAGGAAGGAGGTTTGTCCTCAGCGCTGCCGCCCGCTCTGCCTCGGTGCTGCATTTCTGCTTTAGGCTGAGCTTTTCTGTTCTGATGCCCCCGGCTGACAGGCCGAGCTCCTTCCTGGGCAGCGCAGGCACAGCAAAGTGGCTCAGCCTCTGCCGTAGTAAAAGCTGCCAATCACTGCTGGGGATGTGGGGGTGAGGGAAGCCGGGCGAAGGGAGGGGAAAAGAGGGATACGGCGAAACCCTGTGGCAAAGTTTCTGAAATAAAACCCTTCTAAAACATCCTTAGCCTCCGGCTTTGTCCTACATAGGCTCTTAGCGAAATTCTGCTCGGATCCTGTAATGCTTCCCTCCTCCTCCCGGGTTTCCTTGGCAGCCCCGGCAGTGCGCTTGGCTCATAATGCCTCGCTGTTAAAAGCTCCGGGTCGCGCTTTCACGGGGGCTGCGAGGCGAGCGGGACGGCCGCATCCCCGCTCCGTTTCCCGTCTCCGCGCCCGGCGCTCGGCCCTCCCCGTCCCCGTGCGCCCCGCAGCCTCCGGGAGCTCCGCGAGGCCGGGCCGGGCCGAAGGCTCCGAGGGGGAGGAGGAGGAGGAGGAGGGGGAGAAGCGGCTTCACGGGTACGCAGCGCGTCCGCAGGAAGAAATGAAATGAAACAGAACCGCGTTTAGAATAGAAACGGCGAAAGGCTGAAGAGCGGCGGGCGCCGCGGGGTCGGGCAGCGCGGCCACAGCCGCCCCGCGGAGCCGCCGGAGCGCTGCCGGTTCCGCCGCGGTTCGGTCGGCGGCGGCCGCGGTCCCCGCGAGCGACCCCGGTGCGGCGGCGCTTTGAGGCGCGGTAGGACGGAAGCAGCCGGCAGAGCGGAGAGGTGAGCATCGCCACCGCTGTTTATTGGGTTTCCTTCCAATCGTTCTCCCGCACCGCTCGGGGTCGGTTACCTTCCGGCGCTCGGGTGGGCGCTCCTCCGCCTCGCGGCCGTTCCTCGGCCCCGCCGGTGAAGTTGAAATCTCTGCTACAGATGTCCAGACACAATTCTTGGTTCGTACGGCTCCAGCGCACAAGAATTGCGTTTGGACAATCAGGAGCAGAGATTCCCGTCCCGGACTCGCGGGGATCCGCCGGGGAAAATTCGGTGCGACCCTGGAAAAGAAGCACACGGCGGCCCCGACCCGGCACCGCTCTGCGGCTCCGCCAACTTTGGAGCTCCGCATTCCCGTTACCATCGAATGGCACCGCGAGGGGTTTCAATCCGACAACTCGTTTCTACCCCTCCTAAAAAAAAATAACAATAAAAATAAAAATATATTTTAAAAGTGAAAAATTAAAAAAAAAAAAATAGAAAAAAAAATCAGCCCTTAAAAATATTAAACCGACACCAAGCCAAAATAAAAATAAAAATGGAATTACAATAATACTAAAAAAGCAGCAAACGAAAAGCAGCGGTACAAGCCGCCCGGAGCGGCCGCTCTGCAGCGGGGCGCGGGGTCGGCTGCTGCCGATGGGGCGCGGTGCCCCCGGGGCTGTGCGGGGCTCCCGATGGCTGCGGGATGCGGGCACGGAGCGACATCCCGCCACTCCCCCCCCCGGCCCCGCACTGCCGACCGCCGCAGCTTCGGAGAGAGAATCGGCCGCTCGCAACCGCATCGCCCGCAGAATTCGGGCACTTCGAACACCGCCGAAATTGACGAATTGCCCGAACGGGAAGGGAGCAAAATGAGAAATTAAGAATTAAAAAAAAAAAAAAATGTATGAAGAAAAGAAGAAATAAAGAGAAAAGAACAAAAATCCAAGCTTCTGCCCCCCCTCCCCTCTGCCCCCGGCCCCTTCTCACCGAGCGGCTCCCACGAAGTTGGGAACAAATCCCCCCCTCTTCCAACGAGGGAAAATCCCGGCCCGCTGCCGGCGCTTCCCCCGCGATGCCCCCCGCTTCCCCCGGGCAAAGCCGGGCTGCGGGCGGGGCGGTCGGACGGACGGACGGACTCCCGCATCCCCGGCGCTCCCGACCCGGCGGCGGAGGCGGCCCGCGGGGCTCCGAGTTTCCACGGGGCGCGGAAAGTGCGGCCCGCGGGGGCGGAGCGGGCGGCTCGGCGGGGCTCGGGGCTCCGCTGCACCTGCTGCCGGCCGGCACCTCCCCGAGCCGGGCCGGGCCGAGCCGAGCCGGCGCTGACCCGCGTCCTCCACGTTGTATCCAGCCGGGAGGGTCCCAAATCCGCCCGCGAGGGATGCGCACGCCGGGGCTCTGCGGGCTGCGCCGGGGCCGGGCAGGGCTTTTAGTTGAACGGCACAACAATAAATGTGTTGCAGAGCCGGCGAGAAAAGAATGGGGATGACCTTCAATTGGTACTGGATTTGAATAACACCACGGGGTGATAAATGCCCATTGTGTTTTAGGAGTAATGAATCTCCACTGTCTCTATAGCACAGAAACAGCAGCTGCAACCTGGAGCCAGCCATCTCTTAAAGACACAGCTCCCACCCGGCAGCCCCCGGCCCGGCTCGGCACGGCCCGGCGCGGCCCCGGCTGCCGTCCCCGCTGTGGGGTCCCGGGGTTCGCCCGCTCGGGGTGTCCCCTCCCGCCTCGGGGTTTCCCCTTTTGGGGGCCGCGCTCCCCCCGTCGCCCCCGCGGGATGCGGCCGTGTCCCCCCCCCGCCCCCCTGATGGCGGCTTTGATTCCCCCCCGGCCCCTCTGCTCCGGGATCGGGGTGTCGGTGCCCGAGTCCCGCGGTGTTGGGGTCACCTGCACCCCGCGCTGTCCCCCCCCTCTTATTCACTCCCCCCCATCCCATAGCAGCGAGTGCCGGGGATAAATAATGCTCATTGTAGTCCCCTGATGAATATTACCGACTCGCCGGGCCGGCAGCTGCGGGCAGAGCGGGGGCAGCGCCTGCTCCACCCGGCACGGGGGTCCCCGGTCCCGCGGGGTCCGTGCAGCCCCGGTGGGGAGCACGGGGCCTCTCCTTGCCTTCATCCATCGCTGCCCACTGGGCAGCGGGGGGCCCCGGGCAGAGCCGCTGGGGGCTGCGGGACCATGGGGGTCCATGGGGAGGGGGTCCGTGCCTCTCCCCCCCTCCCCCCCCCAGCTCCTCGCACACTGCTCGGCCACGTGGGGGGAGGAAATGGCTCAGGGTGGAAGAGGGAATCCCGCGGCGCTGAAGATGCTTGGAGCAGCCTGCGGTGATGCTGCGCGTCCGCATCCCTGTCCCCGTCCCCACTTCCGTCTTTGTCCCCATCCCCATCATCTCCATCCCCATTGTCATCGCCATCACCATCCCCTTTGCCACCCCTGTTGCCCTCTACCATCCCATCCCATCCCTATTCCAGCCCTCAGCCCAGCACCAGACCTGCCAGGGGCCAGCTGAGGCCTGAGCACTGCGCCGGGGGCTGCGCTCCTTGGGGTGGCACAGCAGCATCCCAAGGACGTGGGGACATTGCGACCCCACAGCCCGGTGACACGAGGACGTGAGGACACAGGGACACAGCAGCGGGCAGAGAGCGCGAGAATCAAAAGAAATCAGGTGGTAAAAAAATGAAAAAAGAGCATCAGCATCACCGGGGGCCTCGTGCTGGTGGCAGCCACTGCTGGGAGCAGCGAAGTGCCGAGCCCCCACAACTGCCTGGGGCATCATTTCAGCGCAGGGCTGCAGCTTGCAGCTCCTGTTCGTCCCCGTCTCCCCCCCCCCCTTATTTTTTTTTTTTTTTGAGTCTCTTTCCTAAATCTCGGCCGAGTTAATGAAGTTATGTGATCCTATAAATGTTAATTGTCTCAACTTCTTCTCCCCTCTCCCTTCTTTTTCTTTTTTTTTTTTTTCATCTCTCCCCTCCTCGCCGCTTTCTGCTCCACTTGTAATAAAGAAAATATCTTGGCCAGTCTGAGCCAGTTGCTTGGCAACCCCAATTGAAAAAAAGAGAACAGAATGTAACCAATCCAAAGACAACCGAAAGATTTTGGTGACATGTGACCCCTCCGCAAAGGGCAGCCTTAAACTGTCCCTCCTGTCCTTTGCTCCTGACCATTGGGGTACCCCTGCCGGCCCCCCCAGCTCCGTACACCAATAAATATGGATTAGTGAAATACTTTTTCCCACACTGATGAAAAGCCGGGATTGATCTTTCCACCTCCTTTATGTACCAACCTGACAAGTTGCTAAACAAAATTAACAGGGGAGCGGGGCTGGGTCTGCCGTGGGGCTGTGAGTGCATCCCTGCGTCCCTGCAGGTCGGGGAACGGAATGCATTTTTGGCCCCAAATGGGAAAAACAGCAGCTCAGCCCAGTGCTTCCTCCCTGTGTGTCTCGAGGAGGGATTTTGCTGCACTTTGCCGAAGAGTCCCCGCAAATTAAATCTCATCCTGGAGGAAAATAATGGGGAAAAAAAGGAAAACCAAAGCGGGGTGGCGTTGGGGTTTGGATCCGCTTTGCCCCCAGCCCCCCTCCTGCTGCCCCTTTCCGGGCAGCGAATGCCTCCCAGCCCCAGGAGCAGCACCTCGCCAGCTCCCATCCGCCCGCAGCTGCCAGGAAAAAAAATAAATAGGGCGAGGAGAGCGTGAGGAAACCAATGGCCGCGGTTCCAGCTCCGGCAGCGCCGTCCAGCACCGGAGAAAAATATTTCTCCTGTTTAAAAAAAAAAAAAAAGAAAGAAAAAAGAAAAAGCAAAGCGCTCTCAGCGCGGCCTCAGAGCGCTGCCGCTGTCCGGGACGTGCGCTGAGCTCCGCGCTGCCGACACCGTGAGTTGGGCGCTATGGAAGCGCTGCTCTGGCCGGTCGCGGCAGGGGGGGTCGCCGTGGGTCGGGGCTGAGGGAGGTCGGAGCCGCCCCACGGGGCGGTGGGGACCCCGCGGTGGCCGCAGGGA
Organism: Centrocercus urophasianus; assembly: GCF_019232065.1. Classification (NCBI taxonomy): domain Eukaryota; kingdom Metazoa; phylum Chordata; class Aves; order Galliformes; family Phasianidae; genus Centrocercus; species Centrocercus urophasianus. The sequence continues at coordinate 3,399,469 of NW_024884911.1, read as the reverse complement.
TCCCCGGTGGCAGCCGGTGGGACGCGGGAGGACGGATCCCCACGCACAAAGCATCGGCCCCGCTCCTGAGCCGGGAGCCGGAGCCCCTTTCCCAGCGCCGAGCGCCTTTGTCTCGCCTTTGTGATGGAAAGAGTCCCTCCTAAATCAATGCCATGACACCGGCATTGTCTCCTCGCTAGGAGTTTTTAAACTTTTCCCCCCCGAGGTCAGGAATGCGGCCGGGTTCTATGGGGACGGAGGAGCACGGGTGGGTGGGGGGCTGCGGGGTCACGCTGGCTCGGCGGGTCAGCCGAAAACAAAACCTTTTGAAATACCTACCCTCCATCACTGCCAACATTGTCCCCTGCCAGCGGGGGCCTGGCACGGCCCTTCAATGCCTCCAGCCCGGCCGCTGTCCACCCCAGCGGTCAGCATCTGGGAGCGGACAGAAGGGCATTGTGCGGGGACAGCTTTGTTTTCGGTCACAGCTGCCCGGGCTGGGACGGGGCCGAGCCGAAGTGCCGGTGGGTGGGAGAGGAAGGAGGGGACGGAGGGGACGGCAGCGCACGGGTCAGCGCCTCGCGGGGGGGATCCGTCCCGTCGGTGCCGGTTGGGGCGCTCTGATGTCACCGTCCGTCCAAAGGGTGCAGTGGGGACGGAGTGTGGGGAGCCCTGGGGGGCTGGCATTGCCATAATGGGAGCGGGACAGCCCGGGGCTGGGGACCCGGAGGCGTGTTGGTGGCATCCCTCTGGTTTGGGATGAGGAGCAGGGGCTGCGCTGGTGGTGCAAGCCCTGATTTGGGGCCAGGTATCCCTGTGATTTTCGGCTGGAGACCAGGAGCTGCGCCGGTGCTGTGTCCCAAGGTTGGGTCTCAAGATCAGGAGGTGCATCCCTCTGGTTCCCAGCCTCCATTTCCCCTCTCTTGGCAGTGTCCCTGTGCCCTGCTGGGTCCCATGTGGGGACTGCAGGTGGGGTCCAGCCCAAAAGAGCCGTGCGTGGGGCTGAGCAGCCCGTGTACCACCTGCAGGGACAGCGCTTGGCCGGAGCACAGCTGTGCCGTGGCACTGAGCATCCCTGCTCCAGCTGTGGCTGACGGGCCCTGAAGAAGGCTGTGCCCCCCCCAGTATCTGCAGCACCGCCGGCTCTGCCTGGCCCAGGCGAAGGCTGACATCCCAGGGCTCAGTGGTCATTTTCTGTCCCATTTGCATCAGTACAGCTCCCCCCACACCCAGCACGGAGATGCAGCCCCCGCTGCTCCCCACCCCCCCCTGCTCCTCTTGGGTGGCCCCAAATCCCCCTGGATTTTCCCAGCTGGGCAATGAGGTTTGGAGGCTCCGGGTTCATTGCTGTTATTTTTACCCGGCTGCTGAGGAGCAGAGCGGATGGGTTTAGCAGAGCTGGAAGCAGAACGCTGGAGGGAGGAGAGCCCAGCCCTGATCTACACAACAGCTGGAGGTGGTGGAATGGGGAATGGGGCTGCGGGGTGGGGGGGCAGCAGGGAGACGTGCCTCAGTTTCTCCATTTGGGGCTGTGCTGGGGACACCTGGGGACACCCGGAGTGGCAGGGAGAGCTTTTGCTATGAAATAAGTTTACAAATAAGGGATTGTTGGAGGCTGGGAGGTTTGTGCCGACCTCTGGCCACGCGGTGTCTCAGTGGTTCCATTTCTATAGGTGTAGATTCACGTATTGATTCGTGTTTTGTGCACCCACATCTGAACCTTTTGGAGGAACGTGACGTTGGAGGAACCTGGAGCTTTGCAAAAGCTTCACTGAGAAACGTAACGAATGTGACGGAAGGGGTGGAGACAGGAGGTGAGGATGGCCAAAACCTCAGCCCTGGAGCCAAAAGTAACTGGGAAATAAAAAGAAAACATATGGATGGAAAATTCACTGCGCAGGAGGAGGGGTCAGTGCCAGGCTGGGGCTGAGCTCCTGGGCCGGGGGGGGGGGGGGGGGGGGGGGGGGGATGGGTGCGGGGCTGCCCACAACCCCGCTCTGATTTCAGCACTCAGCTGCTCCAGATCAGCTCAGCACAGCTGGGAGGGCGGGCAGATGCTGGTGGGAGAGATCTTACAGCCCTCAGGGAATAACATTGGATTTTATACGTGATTTGTCCTGGAGGCTGGGTGGGAAAGTGCATTTTGGGATGGGATGGAACCCAATAGGATGCAATGGGATGCAATGCAATGGGATGTGAGGGGATGGGATGCAATGAGATGGGACATGGTAGGATGGGATGGGATGGGATGGGATGGGTCCCAATAGGATGCAATGGGATATGATGGGATGAAATGTGATAGGATGTGATGGGATGCAATAGGATGCAGTGCAGTGGCAGACAGTGCAATAGGATGCAGTGGGGTGGATGCAGTGCAGTAAGATGTGAGAGGATGGGATTCAGTGCAAGGGGATACAATGCGATGTGATGGGTTGGGATGAGATGGATGGGATGGGTTGGAATGGGATGGAATAAGGTGTGATGTGATGCAATGCAATGGGATTTGATGGGATGCTGTGTGAGGGGATGCAATGTGAGGGGATATGATGCAGTGCTGCCAGGCTTGATGTTGGCTCGGAGGCACTGTGGGCTGCAGCATGACAGCAGTGGAGGTGTCAGGATAGAGTGAGATGAGGGGGGTGGTCACCCCGAGGCAAAGGCCAGGCAGCTCCCACTGCTCCTTCCTGGTTATTTTCCTGATTGCACGGCCAAAGCGGCTTGCTTGGTGATGTCAGACACTCAGTGAGCTCTGAGGGTGATGGGTTGTAACGTGCACAAACAGCAGTGGCTGTAAGAGGCACAGTGTTTGTTCTCCTGTGCCTGTTCCAGTCCACCGTGCCCCTGTGTGCTGCTCTCTTTGCATTGCTCCATGCCTCAGTTTCCCCAGGCTGAGGTGCAGCATTGGCTCCCCGTGCCCAGGGGATGCCAGGGTGAACCTGCAGGGGGTTTTGCAGGGGAGAAATTGCTGCCTGGCTGCTGGGAGCTCTGCTCTCTGCCTTTCTGTGAACCAGAACTCTCCAAATCCTGCTCTGGCACCAAAATCCTGCTGTATCATTCCTATTCACGGCCCGTGACCACTGGGAAGGGATGCAGGGAGCTGGGGGTGTGAGAATGATGGTGTGTGGGAGTGGAGGGGTGGAGGAGTACAGGGATGTGGAGCTGTAGGGTTAGAAGGGTGCAGGGATATATAGGGGAAGAGGGATGCGGGGATGTGGGAGTGGAAGGAGGTAGGAGAAATGGGATGAGGGGTTGTAGGAGAGCAGGATTGGGAGGAGGCAGGGATATATAAGGATGGATGGATTAGGGATGTAGGGGTAGAGAGATGTAAGGATGTGGGGACAGATGGGGATAGATGTGGGAACACAGAGATGTAGGGGCGGAGCGATGAAGGGATGGAGGAATGGAGGGATGTAGCCATGTAGAAAGCGGAGGGATGCGGGGATGAAGAAGCGATGCAGGGTGGCAGAGACGTAGGGATGCAGGGATACACGTGTGGCGGTGCAGGAGTGAAGGGCTGGGGGGCCGCGGGCTGCAGACCCGAGGCAGGGATCGGCCCCGCAGCCCCACGCCGCGCCCCCGCCCCGGCAGTCCCCGTCGCACTCCGCAGGGCCGGGAGGTGGCAGCAGCGGCCGCGCTGAGCGCAGCGCTCCGCGGATCCCGGAGGATCGGGGCTGATCGGAACCGGGAGCACCGCGCCGTGCGGGGCCGTGCGGGGCTTTGGGGTCCCGCAGCCCCTCTGCATCACTGTGAGGCGCCGGGGGGCTCCGCCACAGACAGCGTCCCCAAAACACTGCTCTGACCGCGGGCTGTAAGCAGAGCTGCAAGGCGCTCTGATGCTCCCAGCGCCCCCCGCATTCATTTTCTCTCTCCTTTCCTTCTCCCAGGTGCGGTTGGATCCCTTCGTCCTCAGGCGCATTTCAGACGTGCCAGCAGCAGTGCGGGATGGAGCTGAGGGACGCGTCGGCAGCAGACGGGCAGCAGCAGCGCGGGGTGGGTGCGAGGTTTGGTGGCACACCGCGACCCCCAGGCGGAGCAGCGGGGTCCGTAGGGCGAGGGGTGCCCGGCATGGCTATGGGTTGGGGCTGCGTGTTGGGGCTGTGGGTTGGGGCTGTGCGTTGGGGCTGCGTGTTGGGGCTGTGCGTTGGGGCTGATGGGCGCTTTCTCGGTGGGACGTGGCCCCTCCCAGACTGTGCTGCGTTTACGGCTTTGGGGTTAACCAACATTTTTGGCCCGAAGTCCCGAGGGGTGGCGGGCAGCTCGGACACGTTGCAAACGCCGTAAGGCCTGCAACCGCTCAGCCGGGGGGGGGAAGCACCTCGTTGGGGCCGGGCACCTCGGGAATGAACGAGCTGAGACCCCCGGCCCCCAGCCGCCTCCACCATCTTTGCTGTGCGGAGCCCCCGACCTCAGCCCGGGGGGGCACACGGGGATGCATGAAGCCCCGGTAGGGTCCTCATGGCGAAGGGGCGTTGCCCTAAAGCTGGCTGTCATCCCAGTGGGGTTTTGGGGTGCTCTGTGATGCCAGCTTGTTTGGAATATAAAAATAATATCAAGAACTCCTTTCCTCCGCACGGACCTGGGAGCGTCCCCCCGGCGCTCGTCCGCACTTCCATCTCCCGGTGTCGGGAGCGGGGGGGGGGGGGGGGTCCCTATAGGGGCGGGGCGGGGGGCGGGGGCCCATCCCGTGCTCGGGTCCCGCCCCGTCCCCGCCCGCCGCCGCTGCCCTCCGCCATGGGGCCGCTGCGCTGCGCTGCGCTCTTGCTGCTGCTGCTGCTGGGCACCGGGACCGGGACCGGGGGCGGCCCCGAACCCCCCCGGGTGGTGCTGGCCCTCCTGGCCCGCAATGCGCAGCACTCGCTGCCTCATTGCCTGGGGGCTCTGGAGAGCCTGGATTTCCCCGCGGCGAACATCGCGCTGTGGTGAGGGTGGGGGAGCCGGGAGCACCCCCAGGTCGTAGGGGGATATGGGGGCGGCGGGTGGGGAGGGGGAGCGGAAGGAGTGGGGGTCCTGGGGGAGCGGTACGTGGGGAGTGGGGGGCTCCGGGGAAAATGGGGGAGTGGGGACATGTGGGAGCTCGAGGGGGTGGGGGACAAGGGGAGCGGGATCCGAGGGGAACAGGGACCTTAGAGGGGTGTCCCCATTCCTTCAGGATCCTCTCAAGGATCGGGGAATAAGGATACGGGGTGGGGGGGAATGGGGACCTGGAGGAGTGGGGACTGCATGGGGATCCCGTTGGGGCGCGGGGAACCCGTGGTGGTGGCACCCCGTGGCCACCAAAGGGGTTGTGGCTGCGTGGGGGGCTCTGAGCGGCTGTGGGAGCAGCGGGGTGGGGGCACAGCGCTGCAGCGGGGGAACGGAGACCCCTCACTGTTTCCCTCCTGGATTTGTAGGGCTGGTGTACGTGAGGGAGCACCCTGAGCTCGTGGGGGCCTTCCACATCCTCAGGGATGGGCGCTGCCTCCCTCTCCCCATAGAGACTGTTCTGTCTCCCCCATTGCCCAAGCACAACCTCTCCAAACCCCTTTCATACCGTGCGGAGGGTGGGAGAGGAGTCCCCGTTCCTCCTCTTTCCCTCTCCTTTGCAGCCGCCACATGCTGGAGTGGAAACTTTTACGGGGGATGAGGCGGGGGCTGGCGGGGAGGGGTCCCGCTGGGGGGAGGCTGGGCTGGGGGCGAGCCGAGGGGCCGCTTTGGTCCTGCCGCCCCCTGGAGACCCTCTGAAGAGCAGCCGGTGGCCGGGGACGAAGTGGGACTCAGAGGGGCAGGAGTGGGGCAATGGGGTTGGGAAGCTGACGTTGGGGCTGACGGGGCTGAGAGCAAGCGAGAGCCGCAGGACGGCGGTGGGGAAGAAATGACCCCTTTGCCTTTCCCTCCCCGGCGAAAGCAGCCGTGGTTCCTCCAAATTACACGTTGCCTTTCCGAGCGAGCCCTGCTCCCCTCTGCAGCTCAGCCTCTCGGTGTGGTAGGGCAGGGAGGGGTCTGTGCCCGGGGGGTCCCCAAGGACCCCAAGCACCGCGGGACTGACGTGTCCCCCCTTCCCCCCCCAGGTGTGCGACGGACCACAACTCAGACAACACGACGGCGATGCTGCAGGAATGGCTGCAGGCAGTGGGCAGCAATTACCACTCGGTGGCATGGAAGGCAGAAGAGGGGCCCAGGTGCGGCCAGGGGGGGACAACCCCGTGTTGCTCCCCCCTCCTTGCACCTTTCCCCTGCGTGCACGCGGGGTTTTTGCAGGGCTTTTTGCATGCGTGCTGCTGCCAGCTCAGCTCGGCGCTGACTCAGGCGGACGGCATGCAGTGTGTGCACTGAGTTTGTGCGTTCCCAGCCCGCACTGTTAACCCTCTGCCTTCCCCCCATTGCACAGTGCTTACCCTGATGAGCTCGGCCCCAAGCACTGGAGCGACAAACGCTATGAAAACCTGATGAGGCTGAAGCAGGAGGCTCTGAGCTACGCCCGGGGGCTGCGGGCGGATTACATCCTGGTAGGGAGAAGGCAGCAGGCGGGTGTCGTGATACATGGGATACATGGGGTGTGGGTGTCCCCACGCCTCCAGCACCAGCTCTGTCCCTGCAGTTTGTGGACACAGACAGCATCCTGACCAACAACCAGACCCTCACCTTCCTCATGGCGCAGAACAAGTCGGTGGTGGCCCCGATGTTGGACTCGCAGACCTTCTACTCCAACTTCTGGTGCGGGATAACGCCCCAGGTACGGCCCAGAAGCCCCGGGGGGCTGCCCAGCACTGTGTCCTGGGCACTGGCACTGTCACACCGCTGTGTTACAGGGCTTCTATCGCCGCACGGCTGACTATTTCCCCACCAAGAACCGGCAGCGCCGGGGCTGCTTCGCCGTGCCCATGGTGTACGCCACCTTCCTGATCGACCTGCGGAAGGAGGAGACAGCACAGCTGGCCTTCTACCCACCCCATCCCAACTACACCTGGGCTTTCGATGACATCATTGTCTTTGCCTACTCCTGCCAGGAGGCCGGTGAGGATCAGCCGTCTGGGGGGGGCTGGGGTCAGCCTCTGTGATGCTCACCCCCTCGCCCTGCAGGTGCTGAGGTCCACGTGTGCAACCAGCAGCGCTTTGGCTACATCAACGTCCCCGTGAAGGCTCACCAGACTCTGGAGGATGAGCGTGTCAACTTTGTGCATCTCACGCTGGAGGCCATGGGTGAGCTCCAGGGGGTCCCCGTGCTGTTCCTGGCAGTGACAGAGGGCTGCAGGCTCCATGGAAGGGATTTTCCATCTCTCTGCAGTGGATGGTCCCCTCATGCAGCGCTCCAGGCACATCTCCGTCCCACCCAAACCGCTCACTAAATTGGGCTTTGATGAGGTACATGCCCCCCATGCCTCCCCTTCACACCTCCTACCCTGGTGTTCAGCCGACCCTGTGTCCCCTGTCTCACACTGCAGTGATGTGCCCTCCCTCCACTGCCCCGGTGAGACTCTTCTCTTCCTCCCCAGATCTTCCTCATCAATCTGGTGAGGCGGCCAGACCGGCGCCGGCGGATGCTGGAGTCCCTGCAGGAGCTGGAGATCGCTGCACGGGTGGTGGATGCAGTGGATGGAAGGTGACAGCGTAGTGTCACCCTGGGAGGGAGCTGGGTGCTGGGGACACCGTGCTGACTCACCCTTTCACCTTGCAGCACCCTCAACAGCAGTGACATCAAGGTGCTGGGAGTGGACCTGCTGCCAGGGTACTATGACCCCTTCTCTGGCCGCACGCTCACCAAGGGGGAGGTTGGATGCTTCCTGAGCCATTACAACATCTGGAAGGAGGTATGGGGCTGAGGGGCACCAGCACGGGTAGGGACCCTCTGTACAACATCTGTCTGGAGAACTTGGGGAGGGGGTCTCTCCTTCAGGGTGAGTGGCCCCAGTATGGCACAGTATAACCCAATATGGCCCAGTGTAGGTCAGCAGCTCTGTGTCCTCCCCACAGATCGTGTCCCAGGGGCTGCAGCGGGTGCTGGTCTTTGAGGACGACGTGCGCTTTGAGGTGTCCTTCCCAGCCCGACTGCAGCGGCTGATGGAGGAACTGGAGGCGGCACGGCACGACTGGGACCTCGTGTAGGTGCTGGGGACGAGGGGTGCGGGGCGAGCGCTGGGCCGGCTCTGACCACTCGCCCTGCAGCTACCTGGGGAGGAAGCAGGTGAACGCAGAGGATGAAGTTCCTGTGGAGGGTGTCCGGAACCTGGTGGTAGCTGGATATTCCTACTGGACCCTGGCGTACGCCATCTCCCTCCGTGGCGCGCAGAAGCTGCTGGCTGCCGAGCCCCTCTCCAAAATGCTGCCTGTGGATGAGTTCCTGCCCATCATGTACGACAAACACCCCAAGTAAGGAGCAGGGCTGCGCTGCTGTGGGAACATGTGGTTCTTCTCCATTGCCACCATCCCACTCCGTCTCTCCCCTCCGCCCTGGCTGGAAGAAAACATCTGCAGCATGAGCTCATTCCCCCCCAGCCCCGCCTGGCCGCCGGCTGCTGGAAAATGGCCCTCTGCCAGCACGGGGCGGCAGGGATGGAGCTGGGGTGTGGGGCTGGCCTTGTGGAGGGCTCAGCCTCACTGGGGGCACCTCACTGGGTGGGGGGTCCTGGAGGGGAGGCAGCTGGAGGTGGGCAAGCGCTGGAGGAGAGGACGTGGGCAAAGGGGAGAGCAGGATGGTAAAATGAAGGGTTGGAAGGGGAGGGGGCACTCTGAGCACACAGCATCTCTGGTGCCATTGTCACTCTCAAAACAGTGCCATCCCCCGTGCACGCACTCCATTGCTGTGTTCTCCATCGCTCCTTACGTGTCCTTCTCCTCCTGCTTTCCCCAGTGAGGACTACAAGCGACACTTTGCCCCACGGGACCTGCAGGTGTTTTCGGCTCACCCACTCCTGGTTTATCCCACTCACTACGCCGGGGACAGCAACTGGCTGAGCGACACAGAGACCTCCACCATCTGGGATGATGACTCCAAACAGACAGGCTGGGTGGGCTCACAGAAGAGCCTGAGGGACCTGCGGGATGGTGGGGGGTATCTTCGCTCTGCATCTCACGATGAGCTCTGAGGGTGCTGGTGCTGGACGTGGACACCCCCTGGGAGCAGCCAGACTCTCCTCACCCACCCATGGGAAGGCATCGGTGAGCAGAGGGCTTACTCCTGCCTGGACCACTAGCAGGGATGCTCACTGCTTTTATCCATAGGGACCAGGCATCGTGACCCAGGGGGGACCATCGTTGATTAGGTTCTCCCCATGGCATGCTCCAAAGTGGGATTTGTCCCTGGGGCTGTTGGCAAAATGGTGCCTAGACAGACGGAGGGGCTGCCAGACTGTGGTGCTCTGGCTCTGTACTCTCCTGAGTAGTGCAAACTGTTTTTTGGACGTCGCATGTGGATTTGCTGATTCAGGAGGAGGGGGGAAGGCCCTGGAAGTGCACATGTGGCCTCCTGCCACCTCTGCCTGTTCCATATCTGGGCCGAAGCCCAGGAGGATTAAAACCAACTGTGTTGGAGCTGACGTTCCTGGCTGCAAGCTGTGCTGGGCAGAGCTGCCCCCAGGTAACACCGATGACAGTGCCTTCCCTCATTTGTTCTGATGCTCTCAGCAGAGGTTTTGGCCTTTGGACTGAAAACCTTTTGCTAATTTGAGCACCGGGATTTGCAGCTGAGTCCTGCTGGTCTCTGGCATGTGTCACGTTTGTGGCCAGATTTGGAGGAGGATGTTTGCTTTACAAGAGTGTTTGTTTTGCGCTAAAACTTCAAGTCCCCAGAGCAAGTGAATACTCTGCAGGGCAATTCTTGGTTGAAAACTGGTGAAGAGAAGCAAGTCCCTTGAAAATGCTGCAACTGACCCTAGTCTGGGTAGGCTGGGGGAGAGGTGAGCTTCTTGCCAAGTCCCCAGAGCTGCTGCTCTCCCCTCTATTGCTCCCGTGGCTGAGGTATCCTGGATGCAGACCTTGCAGGGTGAGGGGATTGGAATGGGAGCTGTAAGCAGAGGGTGAAGTTTGGGTGCCAGCTGGAACAGAGGAAGGAGGCGGCAGGTCCCAGGGTGCGTTCCAGTGCCTGCTGGGATTTGGGCATGGAGCTGCTGTGCTTGCAGGTTGTAGCTCAAACAGGACACATGCAGCAGAACACCAAGCTTTTGGGATGCTGGAGTGGTGCTGGAGCGTAGAAGGCATTCCCTAGCAGCTCTGGCAGGAGAGCTGTAACAAAGCTGGCCAGGAGCTTTCAAAAACTCCAATGTTTTGGCAGAAAACAGCCTAACTCAGAAACTATGACAGCCTGAAACCTCTCCACTAGTTGCTCCAGTTCCGTGGGAGCAGACTGGTCTGCTGGTGAGCTAGGAAATTCCAGGCAGCTCTGCCTTTCTCTGCCATGGGGTGCTGGGACACCTTTACTGCACAGCCACGATGCGGGGCACCAACAGATGCTGAGAGGAAAGGGATGTTTGTGCAGGGGAATGCGCGGGGTGTTCTGAGCAAGGCTGCAGCCACCAGCAGGGACCTCAGGGAGGGACTGAGAACGGCCGTGGTGAAGGGGCAGAAGGCGCTGGGCCCCCGCATGCAGCTGAAGGGTGAGGGGACGGCGCTGGAGCTGCCCCATGGCTGCCCCGGCCGTGCGGGGCCCGGCTCCAAGGAACACGGGTCTGGAAGAGGCTGTGCTGGGCTGCGCCAGGGCTGTGCGCTCCTGCCAGGCCTGGCAGCCACGCCGATTGTTTCCATGTTCGCTGCGCTGCCAGACAGCATCAGGGAGGAGGAGGGAGAGGAGGAAAAAAGGGGGAGAGCCTGGAGCGGGGCTTCGTGTGGGACAGGGCTCAGTGGGAGCCGGGGACTGCGAGCCCTGACGTGGGGCGGCACTGTCCTATGGGGGGTCAAGCACGCTGCAGGGCACAAACACAGGCCAGACCCGCAGCGTCCCGCTGAGGAGAAGGACAAATCCCCCCGTTAGCCTCTAAGCGACCCCGACTCGGGACGACGCCCGGTCTGTATCTGCAAGGTTCTCAGCCAGCAAGAACCTCGGGGGCCCCGCCGCCATCTTGGTTGTGGGCGTCTCCACCGTCTTGGTTGAGGGCGTCTCCGCCATCTTGCTTCCGGGCAACGTCGCCATCTTGGTTACAGGCGGCGGGGCGGGGCCGTGAGGCGTTGCGGGGCCGGGCCGGCGGACGATCCGTGCTTCTTCCCTCCGCGCCGTTCTGGCGGTCGCTCGGGTGCCCTGTGGCTGTGGTGGGGCCCTTTAGGAAGGGCAGGGGTTGGGGATGCAGCCGGGGTCGCTGGGCTGAGCCCGCATGTAGGAGCGGAGATGGAGGCCCCGGAGCTGTTTGCCACAGCCGTGCCCGAGGAGCAGCTGGAGGGCGGCTGGGACCGGGCCCTGCGGAGGCTGTTCGGGCCCAGCCAGTGCCTGCGCAGCGTGGAGCGCCCCAGGGGCGTGGGATCCCTTCCCGCCATTGTGCAGGGCAGGATGCAGGAGCAGTAAGTGCCTGGGTGCTGCTCTGTGTTCACACTGCTGCCTTCCCTGCTCAGAATGTCCTTAGCGGCCTTTAGGGCTGTCCTCACGTCCACCACCTTTCCTTGCTGCCCTCCAGCCACATGTGTGTCCGGGCTCTGTGACAGTCTCCCTGTTGGGCAGTGTGAGCCCAGCTTATGGCTCTGTTCTTCTCTGCAGCTGGCAGAAAGGACGGGGCTTCTCCTCTTGTGGCCAGTGGGAAGAAGCCATCATCTGCTATACAAAAGCCATCAACCTGGATCCACAGCGGGTAATGGGACCCTGGAGAGCTGGGAGCAGGAGGCAGCATTGCTAAGCCTGTAGCACTGGCACCTCGCTTCAGGGTGCTCTTTGCTATGGTGTTAGCATGGTGCCAGCATGATTCTGGGCTCTTGGAGTGTAGCTGGGCCCTGGCAGCATGGGCTGAGGGTGTCCATGGTGCAGGCAGAGCTGTATGAGCAGCGGGCAGAGGCTTTCCTCCAGCTTTGTGACTTCCAGTCAGCCAAGTTGAACTTAATGAAGGTACTTGCATTGGCACCTGCACAAGAACAGCACTGCCTGGCTCGTCTGGCTCTTGTCCTTGACCTGCAGGTGAGCAACCACTCACTTCTCCCCATCTGCAGCCCCAACTTGTGACCATGCTGACTGGCTATCCCTGCAGGGCCAGAGTCTGCTGGACCAGGAGCTCTACAGTGAGGCCCTGAAGGCCTTCATACAGGCAGCTGAGCTGCAGCCTCACTGCAGGGTGTTCTACCAGAGGAGGTGAAGCCAGGGCTGCAGGTTGTTCAGCAGGCTGGCCCTGCCTTACTGCAGGCTCCCCATAGCCTTGTCCCTCTCTTGCAGCATCGTGTGCCTTGCTGCCCTTGGCGAGTTCCCAGAGTTCCTCCGGATGCTTAACAGAGAACTGGAGGAGGATGTGAGGAACCCTGATATGTATGTGCTCCGTGCCTTCTTCTACAAGCGGTTTGGGCAGGTATGACCATGTTGGTCCCTTTGAGGGACCCTGGCTACCCTTCCTGGATATGGGGCCACAGTAGGAAGCACCAGGTCCTGAAGCTGGCCCCCTGGGCAGCTGGCCCTGTGCCACCAGGACATCCAACGGGCCCTGAAGCTGGAACCGCAGCACAGAGCTGCCCAGGCTTTGTGGCAGAGGCTGCTGAGACAAGGCCAGGAGGCCAAAGCCCAGGCAGTGTTGAAGGCCCTGTGTGGAGACCTGCGTGGGGCCCTGTATGAGATCAGCTTTGCTATTGAGAGTGACCCGTTGGCTGCTGAATTCTTCACCCTCAGGTAGCGATTGTTTTGCTGCAGGTAATTAGCTGTACTGCTGTCTGAGTTTCCTTTCTCTGTCCCTGTGTCACAGGGGGACTCTCCTCCGACAGCTCAAGAACTTCAGTGCAGCCATCAAGGACTTGGTCAGGGCGAGGGAGCTGAGCACAGTGGGGAGCCCAGAGGCCCGGGAGGCTCAGCGGCAGCTGGTGCTCGCCTACAATGATTGTGCTGTGCACTGCTATGCTCTGGGCCAACTTGATGAGGCTGTAAAGCTCCTTGGTGAAGCATTGCAAAATGAAAGGACAGAGCAGGGACTCTACACCAACAGAGGAGGCAAGTGGCTGGGCTGGTTGTCACAGCAGGGTAACGTCAGTGGCTTGTGGATAATGCTGGGGTGTCACACAGCAGTGGCTGGCGCTGAGGCAGTGAATGTCTGCAGAGAGAGGCCTTGCTCTGCAGCCCTGTGTTAGAGACCTGTGGCAAAAGCAGGAGGTGGGGCAGCTGGGTTCTCCCTTGATCCTGATCCCAGTGCACTGTTTCAGCAATGGGAAGGGGTGAGGAGTGGGGATTTGCCACTGGTGCTACTACTCCTTCCCCACGTAGTATCTTCTGGGGCACAGCTGGCAACTGCTGCTCTCCCCTGGATCAGGCTGCATGTGCTGCTTGTTGCAGCGCAGACTTCGGCTATGATGCTGAAACCTGAGGAGGGCTGCACACGAGGTGTGTGTTTCCCACTGGTTCCAGATAAAGCCCTGGGGCAGCAGCCAGCCCCTCTCAGCCCTGCCGAGCCCTTCTTCTTCTCTGCAGACTGCTTCTTTCGCCTGGGGGAGCTGACCTACGCCATGGCGGATTACCAGCAGGCGCTGGAGCTGAGTCCAGGGAACCGTGCTGTGCAGGGCCGTGTTGCGGCTGTGTTGCATGAGAAGGGCTGGCAGGACGTGGCAGCCAGGTGAGAGCAGGGCGGTTTAGGCTGCTTGAGGGCCTGTGGTGAGCCAGACACACACTGCTGTCCCCTCGCAGGCGGTTCCTGCAGGCAGAAGCTTGCTTTTCTATGGCCATTGAACACGACCCCCAAGAAGCACTGCATTACCTGTGCCGTGCCGTGGCCAAGCGGTGCCTAGGGAAGGTGGAGAGCTCAAAGGAGGATGTTGCACACAGCCTGTGGCTCAGCGCCACGGATAGCAAGGTACAGCCCTGCTGCTGCTGCTCTGTGCCGTCCTCAGGCAACGGGCAGCATTCCTGGCTCAGCTGCAGGCACTGTGCCTGATGGTTGGGTGGTTTCTGTTCTGCATCAGGGCCACCTGCAGGGATCAAGGAACATGAGCTGGGGGACCTGCTAGGCTACAGGTCCAAGCCAAGCAGCAATGGTTATATGTTGGCTTTTACAAGAGTTTGGTGTTAGAGTCATTGGTCAGATTGTCTTCTGCTTATTCTCACTTTCTTGTTTCTTTAAATCTAATCCAGGGCAGAAGCCCTTCTGCAGCTGACTGCGGGCAAGGGGAGAGTATCCCCACACTGCTGCCTCCAAGCATTGCGCTGTCATAGCAGCACGGTTCAACAGATCTGGGATTTCTTTACAAAATAAAACCGAACAGGTTCCCTGTCAGAGCAGGTCCTGGTGAGGCTGTCAGGTGTTTGGCTGCAGCAGGGGAAACCTGTGGTGCAGAGCTCTTTGCAGGCAAGTTTTTCTGTGAGTGCTGATATGTCAGGAGGATGTTCAGGTCTTGCCTTGTTGCCACTGCAGATCCTTTCCCTTGCACGCCGCCTCTTTCCAAGGAGGACTGTCCAGGCTATCCTGAGGAGCCTTGGCCAACAGACCTCGGATAAAACACTTCAGAGTCCTCCAAGACTTCCATCTGATGATGCCTGATGGACAGAAGCAGTAGGTGTGTGCCGGTGGTGGTGGGGTAATTTGTCTTGGGTGTTAGCCTGCTGCTGCTGCATGCTCTCAACTGGGTTTGTTCAAACTCTGATGAGGGCTTTGCTCTGGAGCACAGAAGCACATTTTGGCTACTTAACTGCTGAATTACTCTTGTTGCCAAAGGCTTTTTGCCACTGTCTGCACCTAAAAGGCATCAGTAGGTTGCTGGAATGTCTACATGTGGGGAAACATTCCAAGCAGAACCTCGTTCCTTCTCAGCCCTCTTAGCTGAAGGCTCTGATGGGTGTTTGCTGTAGACCTGCGGCATTGCCTGGGCACTGGTGCCTGTCCCCAGGCTGCTGATGGCAAGAGAGGTTGTGTGGGTTTCACCTGCACTGGCACAGTCCTGGGAACAAGGCCTTGTATGCAGAGATGTGCTCTGCACAGGGGAAAAATGGGCTGCCTGCAGCTGTGGCAGGACAGACCTTGTGGCTTTCTTGTACCTACACTGGCTCCTCTGCAGGGTGTCAGGGCCAGCGACTGCTGTTTCACCTCCACCCCTGGGAAAGAAAGGCCACAGTCTTGTTTCCTGTTACCTAATTTATAGAGCATCATCTTTATGCCTCTAAATCCCCAAAGTGCTACTGCACCAGGCAGCTGTGCCCATGAAAATGCGAGTCTAACTCTGTCCATGATTGCTGCTGTTAGGAATCCAAGCAAATGACTGTTCCTCAACCATTTATTTCATAAAAGATTTATTTTAAAATTAGAAATGCTACCATTTCTGCAGGCAGGATGGTCTGTACATGGACCAGCTCCTGGGCTGCATTTAGGCTGTTCCTCCAATGGCTGCCCACGAAGCTGCAGGAAGCTGGAGGAAGGTTGGAATGGTCCTGAGTGCTAGCAGCTCATTTCAGCCCAGGGCACGAGAGGAACATCAGGGACCCTCAGCCATGTCCCCATTCACACAACCCCCTCAGGCAGCTCATTCTCACAGTAGGAATGATTCTCTGACCTGTGCTCCAGTAACCGACTGCAGAGATTAAAGTGGACAAAGGCCAGCAGTGCCATACACCCACCATGCTTGACAGCATGGAGTACAAACTTCTCTATCTTGTCCTCAGGTCCCCACATAAGTGGCACTCCTGTGGAGCTGAGCAGAGCTGGTTCTTCCAGTGCCTGCAAGGTCTGACCAGCAGAAGGACATCAAAGAAGCTCAAGAGCTCATAGCACCAATTGCTCAGCCTGCTGTAGAAATTACCATTGAATAAAGTATTGTTAAAAACCATCAGTGTCACCACAGTCTCCTCTGGAGGTAGGAATGAACTTTTTTTTTGTAAGTAAGTCCTGTTTTTTTTCATTTCCATGGTTTGCTGCAGAGAAATCCTTTGGACCTTGGGGGAAAGATGGGCAGAAGGACAAGTAGGGAAGCTGAGTTTTTGGCAGGCTGAGCGTTGCCATATTCCCTTGTTATGTCCCTATTTTTGTTGGTGCTCCCTACCAGCACCTATTCACAGTGAAAGGAAACTGGGAAGAAGTTGGCTCTAAAATTTCCTTTCAATGAAAAGGGTAATGTTGAGGGTGTTCACCAGCCAGCAACGCAGCAGTCAGCACCAGCACTGTCACGTTGTACCAAGGAACTGAGGTACTGCCATGCTTAAAAGATGGCTTTTAAAAATGCTAAAATAATGTATTAAAAAAAAAATAATTCCTTTTTGGGCTCAGAATCTTCATGCATTGGATAGCAGAAGCTGCCAGAAGAGGAGAGAGCTGCAGATTGGTGTTGCTGACAGGGTAAGAAGCCTCCCTGACACTGCAGTCTCTCCTGACATCTTCCCTTCTTCATCACAGGTACGACTCGAGTGGTGCACCAGGCTGGGCATAACCACCTTCACCTGGCCACAGAATAAATGATAAAGTGCTGTAAACCAAATCACTTGCACTTGCTCCCACAGTTGCATTCTGCAGTAGTGCCCTTGGGGCTGGAAAGACAAATTCAGCAGGAGGGCATTTGTGCTGCTGCATGGCAGCACGCAGCTCCTGGTGCTCGTCCCACCAGTCTGCAGCTTTACAGCCCCATAAGGATCTGAGCAAGGCTAGAAGAAAAAACTGATCCGAGAGGCTACAGTTTTGCATCCTGTTGATGAGAATAATTTCTCTTCTTCTGGGAAGTAGGGGATGCTGTCAGCCACCTCCTGGACAACACCCTGGCGTACTTCTAACCCTTGCTGCACAAGTTCATTGATGACGCATTGCTTTACGTGGTGGTGCTTCAGGGGGAGGAAGGGCACGACAAAATCAATGAGATGTTCATTAATAATCCCAGATTTCCAGAATCCACCTACAAAAGCAAAGGAGGAGACAGAAGATTTTACTTCTGGTGTCTGTGGTCCTTGGAATTCAAGGAACTGCTTTGTTTGAAGCCAGAGTACTCGGCTGAAGACAGATCTGCTCGTTTTGTACAAGGACTTAAACCAACAGCTGTCAACCCCTCCTTCCCCAGATCGATTTGTCTTTTCCCAGGAATGGTTAGGTTTAACTGAGCTGCTCAGATTTTAAGCTCTGCTCTGTGACAAGGACAAAGCAGGCAGCAAGGATTGATTCCCAGTGCCTTTTCAGTGAGTGTGCTGTGCTGTTTGCCATACTTTATCTGAATACACATTTTCTCCAAAGAATTTTGCTAAGCATGCTAACAGATTTGCTGGCTTGGGAAGCAGGCTATTCCTTCCCTCTGCCAGAAAACCTCGAGGAGCTCACCATTCCTTTCCCTTCAAATTTCTGTCCCCTTCTGCCTGCTTAGGAGATCCCAGAGAGCATCTGTGGCTGTGTGGAGTGGGCCTGGCTCCCTCTGCTGGGCTCTGCTCCCTGCTGAAACACTGCAGGTTCACTCACTCTGAGGGTTCTCAAACACGGCTTTGGAGATGGCTGCCTCCATGTCCTGCAGGCTGATCTCCTCCCGGTCCCGGTGGGCACGCCACAGATCCAGTGTCATTTCATTGATCTGCTCTCCTCCTGCGTTGCTGCAGAAGTAACAAGAATAAGACAACTTACTACCCAGGACAGTGGTACTGCAGGACAGAGGTGGCATCTGTCATCCTCCAGCCTGCGTGAGCTCAGTCCAGGCTTGCTCTGCTGCCTGGCCTAAAAGGACTCCTGCAAAGGCAAGCAAATAACAGGAAGGGGAGAGCTTTTTCAGACACTCCAATTCTGACTGTTCACGAGGAGATAACATCTGCTGGTTTCTGCAGAAGCTCAACGCTTGCAAAAGGAAAAGCAAAATGAAAGGGTGTTCTGAAGTAGGCATCGTGCTGTGCCCACGTGAGAAGCAGGGCACTGGAATGCCCCGTGATGCCCCACTGCCACACAGGGGCACCTCACCTTATGAAGATGAAGATGGCTTTGCGGTAGTTGGTCCCATACACGACCCACGAGGGTCCCAGGAACGGCATGATCACATCAATCAGGCCTGGGTGCATCTTGTCCATCTCCTCAAAGAGAAAGACCGACCGTCCGCACTTCGTCAAGTTCCCTTGGATCCAGTGCTTCAGGTTCTCCTAGGAAAAATACCCACCAGACCATAAAGCAGCGAGGGAGGCCTGAGCTACTGCAGTGCAAGGGCTGAGGTGAAGCACAGAAGCAGCTGTGCAGCACCACCTACTCAGAGCAGGAACAGCCAGCCCTGAGGCAGGCTGCTTTGTCCCGGGCCTGGCACGGCGACTTATCTGTGCCATTTATTAGCTCATTACAGGTCTTCTATTGCAGATTTAAAGCAGTGAGAAGGAGGCAGCAAACTAAAGCTGGGTATTCAGCCTCCTACAGCTCTCTACATTCTTCTCTTTCATTGCATTACAGTTCCCAGTTACTGGGAGGGAGACGTGCTTGCTGTCGCCTCCTTTTCTGGTGCAGAATTGTGTGCCTGCACCAAATGAGAACAGCTCTCCCCTTCCTTACTACAGCTGAAGTTACATCAGTGCCAACCCACACACGAACACTTAGGTCCCCTGGATATGAGTGTAACTCCTAATTGCATCGTTTTACCCAGCACGAGGCTTTACCCTACCGAGCACGTTTCTTGTAAGGATGCAAAAGAACACACAACTCCTCCAAACACCCAGAAGGAAAATATCCAGGTGTGCTGGTTTCCCCACTGCTGAGGTTTCATTTGGAAAACCTCCACCTTTGGATTTCTTGCCTCTGCCAGCTGCAGGAGCCACAGGTTAAGCTGTGTTTGGGAGCTCCTTGTTGGGTGAGGAGGGAATTAGCACAGCCGTACAGAGGTTTTCCCAGCTGTTGATTTGGAAAGCACAGAGACAATTTCAGGTGAAAGGCACTAAGTGAAACACTCTGGCTGCGTACTCAAAGGGCCGCGTAAATATTTAAAGAGGGAGAAAATGACAGCGAGAACGGCTGCTGGGAAAACAGAAGCGCATATCGCAGAGGTGCCTGCAGCCACTGCGTGGAGCCTTTGCTCCAATCTCTGGCAGAGGGCGAAGCACAGAGCCGCAGCCCTGCCGTCTTCTGGAGCAGCCTGAGCGTGCGCTGAGCGCCGGGACGGCCGCAACCCGCAGCGCGGGGCAGCGCTCACCTTGTACCGCTCCACGTGCTCCGCGTGGGGGAAGTGCACGATGGGGGAGAACTGGTGGACGTGGCGGCTCTGCAGCCCCTCGGGGAAGAGGTGCCGGACCAGCATGGAGCTCACGAAGGTTTTTCCCGTCCCGGTGGAGCCGTGGAAGGACATGACGAGGGGCTTCTCCGGGCTGCGCTTCTCCAGGAACCGCCTCAGACCCTTCATCAGCTGCTGCCTCACCAGGGGCTGCCCCACCAGGGTCACGGCCAGCTCGCACTCCAGACCTGCGGCAAAAGCAAATCCTTTACGAAGCGAAGGTCCGACGGCTCCCGTCCTGCGGTGGCCCCAACGCCGCCGCGCCACCCCCGACCTAGGATCGGAACCTAACCGCGCAGGTCGGGTTCGAAGCCGCACTCGCAGTCCTCCGTGAAGCTGCAGCGCAGTGCCCTCAGTGCCCACAGGTCCCAGGCGGCGGCGGCGGCCGAGAGCAGCGCCAAGCTTAGCGCCAGCACCGCCGCGGAGCGACACATGGCGGCCGCGGCTCCGGCACCGCCCGCACTACAGCTCCCGGCGTGCCCCGCGGGGCGCGGGGGAGGCGTGGCAACGAGGGAGTGGGCGTGGCCTAGAGCTAAGGGGCGTGGTCTGGTCGCATAGCCCCGCCCACACACGGCCCGATGTCACCGCTGTGTCTGCGCCCGTAGCCCCAGCCCTGCGTACAGCAAAGTGAGGGCGTCCCTCAATCCCCCTCCAGCAATGAGCAACCACGGCGTGCCGGTGTGGAGGAGTGCCTCCAGAGAGAGCGTAAAAGTTTATTGTATGTAAGAACCAAGGCCGTGAGCTATGTACATGTATTTACAGGACAAAATGCATGAGCCTAAGTATTTACACCAGGAACTGTCCGCGAATCTGTACATCCAGAAATGACCGTGGAAACATATTTACAAGTGGGACCCAGCAGCCATGGGCGAGAGGGAGATGGGAAGGGAAGGAACCTGAAAGAGGAGGAGAGGGGCACCATGCAGCCATGGACTGCGGCAGGGCTGGGTGATGGACGCTGTCCCCATCCCTTGGAGTGGCAGTGCCAGGGAGGTGAGTGGCGGATTGGAAGTGGCTGCTGTTCCTCCTCCTTGTCCCCACATTGCCACTGTGTCCCTCATGGAGAGGCTTTCCATTGCTGGGGGGGGGTTACAGCTCGCTGAAGCGCACTGCCGGCTCCAGCTTGTGGGACAGGGCAGTAAGGACCTTGTCGAACTTCTCGTAGCGTTCAGCCTGGCTGCTCTCAGCACCACGGCTGCCCCAGAGCAGCCGCAGCTGGAACTCGGTGCTGAAGATCTCCAGCAGTTCCGCTCTGCCCTGGAAACCTGCAGGGAGGGAAAGTCAGTCCCATGGAGACGGGATGAGGACCCTGCACCTGCGGGACGTTCCATCCAGCACTGCCACCGGTGAAGGGAAAAGGGCCAACCCCATCCCCATCTTGCTTACCCTGCAGCTTCACCTCGGCGTTGGTGTGGTACAGACCGCCGTGGTGGGCCACCATCCGTGCAGCTTCCAGGTGGGCCATGACCACCTCCACGCCATTGTCCGTGGCCTCCCAGGGCTCAGGGCTGTCCATCAGCGCGTCGTCCCGCTCCAGAAGAGTCACCAGGGGCATGACGTGGGGAAAGGTGGTGTTGGTCAGCGGTGGCCCTTCTGCAGAGAGAGGCTCCGTGAGCACCACTCATGACCCTGACGCTGGTGGGTACGTGGCTCAGTGCCCCCCCATCCTCCTCATCTTGCACCCTGTCTGCCCTGGACCCACACAGCACTCCCACGACAACACAGCCCTATGGAGCTGGGCTGCCACCACACTCCTGGGACAGAGTTCTGGCTCAGCTGCAGCACAGACATGGCTGTGGTTCTGAAGAAGGCTCTGCTTGCGGCCATCATTTCATCCAGCACCAGCCTTTCTGCTTGTGCCCAGGAGAGAAGCATTGCTGTTCCTGCTCTGGCAGTCTGTGTGTCCCAGGGCTGCAGCAGTGGGTGAGCAGTGGGCGAGCAGATCCCAGGGTGCTGCGTGTGAGGGAGATGCAGCTTTTCATCCTCCCTGCCCACAACTGGCCGCTGTTCCCTTGGCTTGGCACGCATTGCCATGCGAGCACAAGGATTTGGCTCGGCTGAGCCATGTTTGTGCCCAGCTGCTGGTTTTATTTAGTTATGAAATGCTTCCCTGGGAAAGAAGGGGCAGCTGAGGCCAAGCAGGCGCTGCTGGGGCTGCATAGAAGCAGGCGGGAAGTGTCTGGCCCTGCTGGGAGAGGGACGCAGCTCTCCAACATGTGCCCCCCTAGCAAGGATGTGCTTGGCTGAACCAGGAGCTGCCCTTCTCACCTTTCCCTTCATTCAGGCTCTTCAGGAATGGCTTCAGCTTCTTCTCATAGAGGATGGCACCCTCTGTGTGCCGCTGCCGCAACACCATCCAGGTCTGCTCCAGCCGTGCGATCTGCAAGCAGAGGGAAGTGCTGCTTCTGAGCCTTGGCACCACGACCACAGCTTCTGCTGCAGGCACTCATGGCCAGAGACTGCATGGCCCCGGCACCAGGCTGGGCTCAGTGCTTTTTCTCCTGCCATGCCCCAGGACAGCAGCCTCCCCGTGCCGCAGAGGCCTTGAAGATGAGATGCAGGGAGGGAGCAGCCGTTCCACTGCCTCTGAAGGCAGGAAGTAAGGCTTCCCAGCTGGGCTCGATTTAAAATTGAATTTTAATCTTTCATCTTCCAAAGGGAGCAGTGTGGCCTGGAGACGCTGCTGCCACGGCCTTGAGACTGATTTGTATTGTACTGGAGGGTAGATTCATTTCCTCTCAGGAACAGAACCCAGCACAAAACAAAAAGCCCAACCACTGACAAACAATCACATCCTGGCAGCACTGGCTGTCTGCTCCACAGAGGGGATGGCTCTTTCTCTTCTCTGCTTACTCCCCAGCAGATGTGGCCCCACAACTCTGCTGGGCCGTGGTCCCCCTCCTCCCACCCCAATGGTGGGCCATGGGGGCAGGGGGCGTTTAGGAAATGGGCTGAGCCCAGGCCACGGGGACGAAGGCAGCATCCCCGTACCTGTGCCATTTCCAGGGCGTTCATCACAGCCGCAAAACTGAACATGTTGCCCATGGTGCTCTTCAGCTCGGCAGCCAGCTGGATGGTTTTGTGGAGCAGGGCTGCCCGCTCCTCTGTGCTGCCCGTGCAGCCCAGAATGTCCACGGCGATCATGATGGACATGGTGTGGAACCTGTTTCAGGGCGAGAGGCTCAGCATGGGGGCAAAGAGCTGGGGGTTCTCCTGCCACTGCCCCAGCATGGGTGTTCAGCAGGACCCCAGGAGGTGTGATGTCCCCCTGTGCCGAACTGGGGCACCCCAGGGGAGCTGGGTTGTGCCATACCGTTCCAGCAGGTCGAGCCGAAGCTGGTGGCCATGGGGCAGGGTGAGCAGCTCCATGCCGGAGCTCACCCCCATGAGCCGCTGCATCTCTGCAGTTACACCCAATATCCGAGCAACCTGGCAAGAAAGGTGAGAGGTGATTAGAGCTGAGCGGCCTCGGGCAGTCCTTTGCCCCAGCCCAGCCTCTGCCAGCTGATGCGGGCTGACAGAGCTGAGAGCAGGGATGCTCAGGCATTCCAGGGCTCAGAGGCACTGTTTCCCAGGTAACCTGGAGCAAATGGAGGGCAGCAGTGCCCGTCCCTCCCGCCTGGCCCCGCCGTACCAGACAGTCCACTTTGGTGATGTGTTTGGCGAGTGTCTTCGCATCCACATCCGCCAGCAGCTCTTTCACCTTCTTGAGCACAGCCATCTCCAGGGGCTTGTTCTCCAGGGGGATGAGCAGGGACTGGAATGCTGCCGGGTTGAAGGAGGAGCACGTCTCCACCGTGGGGGGCACAAAGCCCGCAAAGTCCCGCTCTCCTTTCAGCCTCTGCCCTGCCTCCGCTTCCCCAGAGCCGTTCTCCACAGTCCCTCTCTGCCCTTCCTCCACCTTTAGCCTTTCCACGTAGCTCTTTGCCGGCAGCTGCTTGGTGTCGTGAGCCGGCCGCTCTCTGCTGACGGGTGAGGTGGGGTGCAGCTGGCAGTAGTGCCCCGTGTCGGGGTCACTGTAGCTGTTCACAGAGGGAGAGGGGGAGGCGCGGGCGTAGCCGTGGCATGGCGTGGAGTGGGTGCTGTGCGCAGGGTCTGGCAGAGGTTTGTTGCTGCTACTCGGGCAGAGCTGGGGCTCACTGGACCTTCTGATGACCGGGGAGGCCGGGGTGATCCCAGCTGCTTGGCAGGTATGAGGCTTTAGCCGTGTCACTGCAAGGAGTAGGAGAGAACTTGTCAGCAGAGCCTGGAGGTATGCACACACCAAGGATGCGCTGAGTATGGAGGGCAATGCTCCATGCCCAGGGGCTTGTCTTACAGCCAGCTCTGCCCCCTTCCCAGGCTCATGTCTGCGCTGAGCTCAGCCTGAGCCACGTCCCGCTGTGCCCATGCAGTGATGCCTACCTGTGCTGTATGCAGGTGAGGTGGGGTTCTCTGAGATGGGTGACATTGGGGAGTGCAGGTCCTGGATCTGGTCCACGCTGACAGCACAGTTGCGGATGATGTCCCTGTGGTGTGGCAGGGACACGCTGGGGAAGGGGAAGACGGAAGCATCAGACTCTGAACTTAGTGCCAGAGCAAAGGTGGAGGGGTTGTGACTCTCCTCCCTACAGGCATCAATATCTTCTATTACCACAGCAACGAGTTGAGCCCATAATGAGCTCAGCTGGAGCCATGAGCAGGGCATCTCACCCCGCAGCTGGAGCAGAAGGAGCCAATGCCTACAAAATGCAGAGCCAGCCCTACCTGCAAGGAGTCTGGTCCTGGGAAGAGAAAAGGGCACCTTGATGGCAAGGTATTGGGATAACATGGGATGGGATGGGATGGGGTGAATCCAGGATGCTGTGAGGTCCAGCATAGGAGTGGGAAAGTTTTCTAGCATTGTGGTGCGTGGGTGCAAGGCAATATCTCATGCTGTGTGTGTTTTTAAATCTAAGAGCTGCATGGCAGCTAGATGAGCTGTGGTGTTCTCTCCCAAAGCTGGGGAGCAATGCAACGTGCCTGAAGCTGGATGAATGCCCAGCCGGCTCACAGTGAGAGCTGGGAGATGGTGTGGTGGTGAGCTGCATGTATGCTTCTGTAGCAAGCTAGGAGGTCTTGTGCCATTGGGGCAGTGGTTATAGCCTGACACAAACACCGTGAGTCAGTGGTGTTGCAAAAGTTGCTGTGGTGGGCTGAGCAATGTGAGCACTGCAAGAAAGCAGGGCAGGCAATCTGCCCTCCCTGGCATAGGCTGCTGTGATGTGTTTGCAGCCCGGAGCTCTGCGTGTCTGTGGTGGGAGCAGGATGGGAGAACAGCTGTGATGATGAGAAATCTGGGGAAAACGTGAGCGATGAGGAAAGGTTGATGGGTTTGGGCTCTTCTGGATGTGTGTATGTTCTCCTGAAAGCCCAGGTGTTTCTGTTCTCCCTGCAGTAACAGTTTGGTTGCCTGTTTTCTGCTGGTGTGTTCCCACCCTGCCCTGGGGCTGAGAAGGTTGGGGTGGTGAAAAGGCAGCCTGGCTTGCAGACAGGTGGACAGGCTGCGCCCGCTGGGGACACGTGGTGATGCAGGTCCCCTGGCCTCTGTGCAGGGGTGTAAGTGTGCTCTGCCTTCCCTGGGGCCTGGGTATCCTGAGGCTGCCAAGAGGAAGCCATATGAAGGAAATCTCCTTCACCCCCTGTGAAACCTGGCTGTTGCAAGGTGTGTGTGACCTGGGCAGCCTCCTTACAGGCTCAGTGTGGCTGTGCAGACCCCATCCACACAGCTCTGTCATCTCCTCTTAGTAATTCCTTGCAAATACCCCAGTGGAAAAGGCTCTAAAATGAAGTTGGGTCAGAAGCAAGCCACCAAATGCCCTCATGGTGCTGGCTAACACTCCTGCATCAGCCTGGGAAAGCTCTGACAAGCTCTGACAAGCAGGCAATCCTGGACTGGGTGATATAAAACACCCTCTGCCTTCTAGCCTGTGTGATGGCAAGCTGTGCGCTGCAGTGGTTCAGCATGGCTGGCAGCCAGACTGGGAGAAAGCCCCACTTCCAGCTGGGTACTGGCTCCTCTCCCTGTGCCCCCGCTGGTTTCCATGTCTGCACTGTGGCCGCTTCCACCCCCAAGCCCTGCTCCTGCCTCATCCTCGAGGACCGATCCCCTGCACCCACCTGGTGGAGCACCCTTCGGCCCTGGTGATCTTATCGGCCGTCAGCCCGTCTGTCATGGTGATGCTCCTCCTCTTGATGTGCCCTCCCTTCTGGGAGGCCGGGCTGTGGGACCCCCCGTGCTTGCCGTTGGCGAGCCCATAGCTGGCCTCCAGGTAGCGCAGGGGGAAGGTGCGGTTGATGGGGCAGTAGACGATGGCACCGCTCTGTTCGGAGATGGCCTTGCGATTGCCCACGTAGAAGCGGACGAGGGCGGGCACGTTGTCAAAGCTCTCCTGCTCAAAGAGGTACTGCACGCGGCTCCGGCTGTCGCTGGACTTCACCGTCACCTTGTTGATCTTGAAGTGCAGGGGCTCGTTGCGCCAGCGGCACGTCAGCACGTAGTCACCCAAACTGGTGAGCGAGTCGCGGATGAGGAAGTCGCCGTTCCTCTGCACGAGACTCTCTGAGACCTGGCAGGGATGGGGGCAGCGGCTCAGGCACGGCCCTGTTGGCTGCACCGGCGGACAGAGGTGGGTGCTCCACCAGGGCTGTTATTTAGAGCGTTCCCCTCATCCTGGCTGTGAGTTTCAGGAGTTTCCCCGTGGCAAACCCACGCAGCCCCCGCCCTCCCCATCCTCACCTCCCGCGGGATGCGGCCGTGGTACCACGCGTGGCTGCGCAGGTCGGTGCTGCTCAGCTTCAGCTCCTCTTCCAGCTCCTTGTGAAGTTTCTCCGGTGACGAGTCAAGGATGTATTTCTCCTTGGAGAACTGCAGAGCGAAGAGAGAAAGCATCAGCTGGGGTTCTGCCACAAGCAGCGCAGCCACTTCCTTGCAGGGTCTGAGGGACGCTGTCCCCTATCCTTCCCACTACCGGTGCCTTCCACATCCACTGGATACGTTGGCTGCAGGGTCTGGGAAGGAAAGGTCTGGCCCTTGGGTGCTGGTGAATCCCAAGGGCAGCGCCTGTGTGCTGGGACTGCACAGATCTCCCAGGGAGGAATGTTTATGATGTCACCTACCAGGAAGAGACCTGGGGACAAATGCCTGCCCAGCTCCCTGTATTGCACATCCTGGGCTGAACCACTGTGGGAAGCACTTCTCCAGGAGGAAACTCGCGTTGTTCCTCCTCCCAGAGACATCCTCCTCCAAAGGGTTAACTCGGCTGTGTTTAGCCTGACAGCAGCATGAATAGTAATGACAAATGTAAAGGAAACCTTCTGCATCGAAATGAGCTCTTACCAGCACTGGTGCACCTGAGCCTGGAGGATGCAATTTCCCCTCCTCCCTTCCCTGGAGAGATAAGGATGGCTTCACCCCTCCCTCAGCCACGCTCCCTGCCACCACAGTGGGGACATTCCCTGAGGGCATGACATGTGTGAGAGGGGGATGTGTATGCCACCAGCACAGCAGTTTGGCTGGGGCTACCGGGGTGTCCTGTTGTGCTGGCAGCCCCTGAGCCCTTCGATGCATGCTTCCACCCATGTCAGTGTTGCTTGTGTGAGCTCAGGTGGCTCGGTGGCCTGGCTCCAGCTCCTTGGATCCATGGTGCTTGTTAGAGTAGCACCGCTGGTGCCTGTGAGCTTGAAGCTGGTGCCCAGTGGCACTGCTCTGGCACAAATAGCTGGCTTTGCATTGTTCCCTGGACCACCAGGGGCTTCAGTCTCAGAGCAGGCTCTTTGCACAGCACCTCAGCCAGTTTCTGCTTCTCGTAGCACAGAGCTGATCTCCCAGCCTGTGCCCTCTGCTCCTGAGACTCACTGTCCCCCTGCCCACCACCTCCCCATCCTGGAGCTGTGTGTATCAGCCAAGTTGGGCAGCAATCCCATCCCAGGGACAAGGCTCCAGGCTGAGGAGGTGGGAGGAAGAGGCAGGGGAAGAACAGCACGATGGCCCAAGCTCTCCAGGGCTTGCCCTCACCGGCCTGGACCTGCTTCTGTTCCTCCCTTCCAAACTGCTAATGAGTTTTTTTAAAAAATAAATATTAGGGCAGTGGAAGTGAAAGTGAACAAACTCGGGAGTGCTCCTCTGGCTTCAGTTCCTCCCCAGAGGAGGGTTCTGCTTGCTGGAGCAGCGGGGATGTGAACATGAGACACGTGGGTCGCATACTCCTGAGCACCTCTGCTGCCCCGGGGCCCTCGAGGAGACAAAGCCATGTGGCACAGCTGAACCCTATGAAAAATAAATGGTCACTGGCGGATGCTGCTGAGTCTGGCTGCATCCTGGGGGGCTGAGGCTGAAGCAGATGCCGTTTCCATGACAACACTTTGCTTGGTGTGAGCAGCCATGGGTGCCCCGTGCTGCAGCAGCGCCCCGCAGTGCTGCCGGCCCCAAGCACCAGGCTGCTGCCTGCATGGGATCTGAGGGTCCCTGCTGAGCCAGATTGTTGCTGGGAGAGCTTTGGAGCTGATGCCCCCAAAGAAGGGATTAGCACCCACCCTGCTCCATGCTGTACATCTGGGTTTTCTCCCAAATCCTCCCCATCAAATGCACAGGATAACAAACACAAACCCAGCTGAGCTGCGCCTGGCGTCTCCAAGCTGGGATTTGGGCAGCAGCCGGCTGGCAGCCGCGCCAGGTGCTGAGCTGGGGAGAGGCATACAGGGCTTTGTGCCCTGCAGTCAGGGCAGCAAGGACAGCTGTGAGCAAAGGGACCCTAAGCCACGTGATGGGCACTGTCCCTTCAGCTGCTTGGCTGGGAAATGAGGTCCCATCCAACTTTTACAGCCACCAAAAAGCCATCATTCGGTGACTGCAGCCACTCCAACCAGGACCCTGGTGCATGAGGAGCCTTCTTCTTTGGTATGATGGCACTCTGGGGGCTGTCCTCATGCTTTACGTCGGCTTCGTGCTGCTCTGCTTGGTGCCATGTCTCAGAGGAGGCTGTGTGTGGCTGCCAGCTGGCATGGCGAGGCGGCCGGCCCGGCACTGTCAGCAGCGTGTAAGCGGATGTGCGAGCACTGAGCTGAAAAGGGCACCGCTCGGTGCTCTCTGCTGTGCCAAGAGCACATCAAAAGATGTACAGCCCGATGTGAGGTCTTGCATGCTAGAGAGTTGGCTGTGGAGAAAATCCTCAACTTCCACCAGCGCTCAGCTCAAGTGCGTGATGCTGGTCGCCCGCTCAGAGCCCCAGCGCTTCCTCCTGCTGAGTGGGATGGGACAGGGGTGAGAGCGGTTCCCCAAACCAGCCAAACCAGCTCAGGAGCTGCCAGAGATGGTGCCAAACTCTGCCTGAGGAATCCTAACCAGCAGCCAAGGTGGTTTGGCTGGTGAAAGGAAAGCTCTTCCATCACATTCAGCAGCAGGCAGGCTGTTTCATGAGCTGCGGGTACAGCAAAGCTCACCAGGAGGGGATTCCCTGGGCACTCCATCCCTGCTCTCCTCTTTCCCTCTACCTGCTGCTTTCTTGGCAGAGGAAGCACCTCTGGTCGCAGCTATGGACTAGAATTGGCAGCCAAAGGGCAAGAGCTGGGGGGTGGAGGATGCTGACAGCTGTGGTCTGTGTAAAACAGTGGCTCTGCCTGGTGTGAGGAGAGCTCCAAAATCTGGCACTTGGCTTTCTCTCCTTGCAAAGGTGCTCTTATGAAACAGGAGTAATTTGCAGCCTGCTTCCCAGCTCCCCCCTCCCAGACCTGAAGCAGCTGAAGATGAAGTCAGCGTGGAGAGCAAGGTGTAGAGCACCCACCCACCCCGCGATAACATCTCCTGGCTATCCTCAGGGCACAACGTGCAGCTGCTCTCACTCTCCTGCTGCCTGCCCCGAAATGGGACCTTCACTGGGGAAATCCCAGCCCTTACTGTTGCTCTTCCAACCCCCAACTCCTGCTGTTGGAGCAGACGTGGGGCCTGGGAAGCAGAACTAGGAGGGAATGGATTAAGAAGCCACTTGGAGCAGGTGTATGGGCAAAGCCTCAGAGTCACCAAAGAGCCTTTCTTCTCTGCTTAGCTCTGCACTGGACGATGGACTACTTCACAGCAAAGGATTTTAAAACAAACATCCTTGTCGAGGCAGCCAGCATGCTAGCAAAGCTGAGCGCTGCTCTGCTTGCCTGGTGCAGGTCTCCTGTGTTCACCAGTCTGCCCAGTGCTGCCTGACCTCCCTGTGTGCCTGAGAATGGCCAACCCTGAGCGAGAGAAAAATCAGGTTGTCGTGGGGTTGCTCCTCACCTGCATGTAGTTCATCTTACTGATTTTGATGTCCCTATGGAAGAGAAATAGTTTTTTCCCTCTGAACTGTCTTGCAATGACTCTGGGTGTTTAAACAGACTCTGAGAAGGCACGTGCCCATCTCATGGGTCACTGGAGGCAGCTCTTGGCTATGCCACATCTCCACTGCTCCCCACTGAAAGCACGAAGACTCAGAAGCCGTCCTGGTGCTCGAAGCCTTTCTTAGGAGTGATCCTGGCCACCCAAAGGGTCTCCTTTGTGGCAGCTCTGGAGCAATGATGTCTGGCTGGCAGGGGTGGGGTGCAGCTGGGAACATCAGGATGCTGCAGGGTGGGACGGATGCCCAGCTCATGCTATGGGGTGGTGCAGAGGAGCACATCTCCAGTGCGGTATGGGGTGTGTGTGTACACACATCTCCATCCATCTCTATATTACTTATCTCACTCTGAGACGGCGGCGGCTGCTGCTGCTGCATCCCTTTTCAGAGCTGCTATTGGCCAGAAATGATGTCAGTGCTTCCCAGGCTGGGTGCACTGCCATTGGCGGCGAGCAGGGATGCGGCTGTCAGCTGGAAGCGCTCCAGTCATTCATGGGGACTTCAGTGTGTGTTTGCTGGGCACACTTGGACACAAATAGATGGTGAAGGATCTGGCAGAGCCAGGTGAGCGCTTAGGGCTTCACTTTTAACTGTTTCTGTGGCCGGGATGGAGTGCCCTCCATCCCCTCCTGCATCCCTGCATGAAGGCCAGGCACCCACCTGTCCCTCCCTTGTTCTGGCAGCAGCTCGCCACGATGCTGTGGTAGGGCACATCCCCTGCTGTTGCACGGTGGCCCTCTGACAACCAGAGGAAGCTCCTCTGCTTCTCTCCATTTGCCCCCACTCAGCGATCACAATCCCTGGCTCTGCACCGAGACCAGCAGCAATCATGACAAGACTTGAAATGCTTCCTCTGGGTTCTGAGTTACCCAGCATAATCTCTACAGCTCAGCACCCACCTCCTGGAGCAGTACTGAATCAGACTGCCAGTTCTGCTGGCTGCCAGCTCCGGGCGCTTCTCACCCTTTTTAACTTGCAGCACGCCAGCAGCTCGTGTCAGAGTCTGCATGGCTCTTACATTGCTAAGCACCTTTGCTCACTGGGTAAATGAGGGAACAGCTTCCTGGCGCTCTGTCCCTTTCTCAGCTTGTGCAAAACGCCAAGAATCCAAAAATAGGATGTCTAGAGGTGGAAGTGCCACAGGACAGGTGACAGATGGATGCCGGCTCTCTGTAACACCGCAGTACAGACAGACCCAGGCCAGAGAGCTGTGTGCCAGTCGGGGCCGAGCCTGCTGGTGCTCCCGAAGCACCTTTAAAGCCGAGCACTCCCCCTGACCGGCCTCGCTGCGGGCGAGCGATGCTCTGCGCCAGCCGCTCCGTCAGAAGTGCCGGTCCAGCGCTCCGGCTTCGGCTTCAGTATCCCATCGCATAGCGGAGCCGAAGCACCTGAGCGGGGAAGCACCGAGGACACGAGGGCTTGAAGCGCCCGCGAGCCACGCAGCGCCCTACAGAGAGCGGCCCCAAGGTCAGCGCTGCCCCCGGGGCTCTTCGCCCCACGCGACCCCCACCCCGCCCCGCGTGCGGGCACCCCGGGCTGCCGGCATCCGCGCCGCTCCGCTCACCTGCACCTGCATGAAGGAGCCGCGGTAGAAGCAGCAGGCGGCGGCCGACAGCGCGCTCCATAGGCTGCAGCGCTCCGTCATGGCGAGGAGCGGAGCGGCGTGCCCGGCCCGGGCTAACCCGGCCCGGCCCGGGCTGCACCGCCGCTGCCGCCGCCGCCGCCGGGCTTCAATTTCAGCCGCTTTCCCGATTACCTCATCCCTTGTCGGCGGAGATGGGAGGCACCGAGGATGCGGCTCCGCCCCGTACCGCCCCGCCGGGACCCGCGGCCGCCACAGCGGCGCTCAGCGGCCGAGAAGCGGCGTCCGTGGGGGAGCGGCGCGGCGGCACCCAGGGGTCCGACCTCGTCGCCCCCGGGGGAACCGGCCCGTCGGGGGCAGCGTGTCCCCGGGAGACTCGGGCGGCCCGCTCAGCTGCGTCCTGAAGGAGCCGGAGTGCCCGAGGAGATCCGTCCCCGCTGGGAGGAGCGGCAGCCCCTCCAGGGGACCGTCGCCCCTCGTCTGTGCCCTGCCCTTCCCAGTGACACGCAGCGAAGGGACGCTCGGTCCCTCACCCCATCCCTCCTCACGCTCCTCATCCCAGTGCTGACACTGGCCGTCTGCTTCCCATGTCGGCTGTCTCCGAGTTGCGTTTAATTAAGGCTCTGCTTTGGTTTAATTAAGGCCGTGGTTTCACGGGCTGCACGAGGCGGCGCGGACGGCTCTGAGCCCCGCAGCCCCCACCGCTGCTCCGTGAGCTGGGCCCGGGGTCGGGCTCCACGTTCCCTCCGCTGGGGGCCTGGGGACAGCAGTAGAGGCGTCCTTGCTGCCACCCGCGTGGCCTCGATGCTAATTAATCCAGCCGAGCCCCACGCATCCCCAGGCAAGGAGGAGGCAGGCAGGGCTGACGAGATACGGGTCTCCAGAGCACAGAACAAAGAGCTTCAACGCTCTCGCTGGGCCCGAGCTCTGCCCCTTCTATTACAAGGGGGCCCGCGAGTGCCCGCAGCCCCAGCAGCAGTGCGGGCGCCGGGGGATGGAACAGATGGGAGACGCCGCACTGCGAGGATCCGACGGTGAATCACACGCCGGCAACGGCTGCTCCTCCGCAAAGGGCTCGGCTGCTTCCCTCCCGCGGCGGATCCGATGGAGCAAGCTGGAGCCGTGCCCGTGCTGCCCCTTCGCAGGAGCAGAGGAGGCTGCAGCCGATGGCTGGCTGGGACATGCGTCAGCCTGACAGCGCGATGCGGTTCTGCAGCTCCCTGCCTTCACCTGCACGAGGCTGAACGCTGCTGGGTGCTGAGCACCCCAACCAGGCAGGGCTGCAATCAGCCCGAGCGCCTCGGATGATTCGGTCTCACGCACTCCACATTATTACTTATTGGACTAAAATAGCTGCTGTCGCTGCAGCCTTTGGGCTGCTTCCATAGCCAAAGGGAAGTGGTGTATAAATCACACACGCTGCCCGTGGGCTGCATTGGACACCGCCGGGGTGGGTGAGAAATAAAGCCAAATGGATGACTTCTGGCACGTGCTCTTAGACAACAAAAGATGATTCGATCCTATAGGCAGTGCCCACTGCTCCACACCAGTCCATTAACTCACCAGCCATGCAACGCGCCCACCTCTGGGTGCACACACTGGCAGAGGGACCTTTCCCTATGAAGTAAGATGCCCCAGTCCTTCTCAAACAGACCCCCAGAAGGCCATCATGTGGCAGCATGCTGAAACAGGCAGCTTTCCAGCCCTCCATCCCCAAAACACGGCGTCCTGGTGGTCATCACCCTGCTCCTGCCCAGTTTTCCCCACCCCACGGTGCCAGCAGCCTCCTGCAGAAGGGCCGGCTCTCCTCTGGAGCCAGGCGCCTCGCTAATGAATTTCTGGCCAGACATGAAGAGTCCTCAGGAATGTTAATAGTTTGCTGGAGGATAAGCAAGAGATTTGGAGAGATTTACACCGACTTTCATGTGACAGCCCCACGAAAGTGGCTCAAACCCTTCCTTTCCTACATGGGGGTGGAGGGAGGAGGCAGCGGCAGTGGCGAGTGATGGGGAGCACAAAATGCAGGGAGCAGTGCTGGGGGCACCATGCATGGTTTGCATGATTTCTGGCAGGAAATGTCTTCTGAGGACAAAGAGAGCCCAGAGAAGGTGATGGTCTTACCTTCACGTATTCGCTGCCGGACTCCAGGCCATCATGGTGGCTAGAGGGGGGAAAAGAAAAACACATGAGCAAAGGGCAGCAAGTTGTGCTGAGGAGGTGGTGGCACACAAGGCCCCATGCCCTCACTGCCTGCCTCGTGCCCACTCGGGACACAGCTTAGCCTTCATAATGCGATCAGGAAAGAATGGGCCTTTTTATGGGGTCGCTCCCCAAATCAGCTTGGGGCCGGATGAGCGGGGCCTGGCAGAGGTCAGGGTGCTGGGGGCTGTGCAGGGGCAGAACCACTGAGTGCTGCTGGGATGCATCACCTGGGCAGGCATTGCTGACTGCTGCTCTACAGCTTCGTGCAACTCCACAGAGATCAAACGGTCACTGAAGGATGGGTGATGCTGTGGCTCAGACTGAAACTCCCACTCTCCTTGCTGGCACGTTCACTCTTAACCCTACTGACAACAAACCCAATGACAATGAACCCAGTGCCTGACACACAGCTGCTCTGGCCACTCCTGTGCCATTATTTCACGGAGGAAACTGAGGGCTTTTCTCTTTCCTGAGGATTTAGCAGTGCTGTGACTGCCTTTTGTGCACCTGTGTGTGTCTGTGGATGAGCCCAATGGAAACAGGAGGAAGTCTGAGGATGGAGAGGTTAAAACGGAGCTGGGAAGGGAGGCCCTGGGGATGCCCGAGGTGGCGGCCACCATGTGCTGACCCACTGGTGGCTCTGCACTGGGACAACATGAGCCCCACGAGAGCTGTGGGTGCCCCCACCCTGCATTCTTCTCTTCCCTGTGCCCACCCTGCTGCAGCGGCATGAGAGAGGAAAAACGGAGCTGGAAACTGGGGGTGAAAAAGTGAGAAGAGCATTTGGAGGGGGGCACAGCTGCTTCGGGCAGCTGCGGGCTGCCTGCCCACCCCAGCGCTGCCTCTGCAGCCTGTTTGCCTTTCACACGGCCGCAGAGAGAGCCTGGTGCTGTGAGAGCCGTGAGAAAAACCGGCGGGAGGACGGGGGCCTCTGGGCAGGAAATCAGGAGCATGAGAGCAGCTGGGAGACGCCGTGAGGGGGGGGGGGCTGCTGCTGGGGAACGACAGCAGCTGCGGCTGGGGAGAGCGGGGGCTGCAGCCCCCCCTGGTCTGCGCATTCCTGGAGGAAACGGCATTTTTTGGGGTAGCGAGAGCCTGGGAGAAATTCCAGGGCTGCCTTCAGAGCGCGGTGCGGTGGCCGAGCTGCTAAGACTCGGAGCTCCTGCTTGGGGTTTCTGCTGCTTTGGGATCCGGAACAGCATCGTGATGACCTGCAAATGTGCCGGCTCTGGGCTGGAGAACATCACGGTGAGGTTCCAGCCCCGTATTAGAGCCTAGGCTCTGCTTGTCTTTGAATAGCAGGACTGTGCCCCAAGGGAGCTACTGTGCCTCAGTTTCCCCTCTGCATCCACAGGGCAGAGCTGCCTCCTTCGAGCTCCGGGCTGGAGGTGCTGTGCAGGGTTTGCCAGTAACAGCAGTGCCCTACCCGTGCCCTGCGGGAAGTGGGATTTCCTGTGCCTGGAGGGAAGCTGAGTCACATCTGCCCGGTGACCTGCCTGTGGGTCACCTCCTGTTGGTCACTGTGTCCCTGCTGCGTCCCTGCTGGCGTCACTGCTACTCCTGCCCAGCCACCGCCCGGCTCTGAGCATCCCCAGGGCTGGTCACTGCTCTGTCTCAGCCAAGTGCAATTCCAAAGGGGCCTGATTCTGCAGGAGTATCCCTGCAAAAGCACTCGTATGCGTGGGTAACCTCGGCCCACCTTGCCTCAGGAGCCTGAAACTCGACCAGGAGACTTGGAGATGCTCCAGGAATGGACAATGTCCCCAAGGGCCACGTTTGTCCCCTCCATGGTCCCTCTGTACATGCAGTACCCATGTCTGTACTGCATGTTCTGGGCAGCCATCCCTGGCCCCCCCTACAATGTCCTGGCAGGGAGGGACTGTCCCTGTCCCCAAGGAAGTGCCTGCACAGGAGGAAGGGCTGGGGAACAGCACTGTCCCAGCCCTGCTTCCGCCAACCCACTCTACGACACAGCCCGGCCATGGGGATGGCTCCAGCACACGACCGCTCCCTGAGCCTGGAGCAGAGCACAAAGACCCCCAGTGCCAAGCCCTGCTCCAGTCACTCTCGTGCCTCAGTTTCCCCAGCAAATTACATGCCCGAGCTCATCAAGAGAGCAGCCCTGGATAATACAAAAGGCATTTGGTGCTCAGTTTTTGGAGAGCCAAGTCCACACGCTGGCAGTCCCCAGAGCCAAGGCACCTAGGTGGCTGACAGATGTTCCCATGCCACTTGGTTCCCACTCATGCCAGCCAAGGAGCTAATTCATTTGTGGGAAGGAAGTACCCTCCATGGGTGCTCCAGAGTCCCAAGCCCCCAGACTCTGAACCCCAGGGACACCCACAGCCCCAAGCTGCTCTGTCCCAGCACTGGGTCACAGCCAACTGTGGTTTTGGCAGCCGCAGGCGATGCTCTCGCTCTTTCCATCAGCAAATGCCGGGCCCTCGGTGGCTCCTCCAGCATTTGCATCGAGGCTTTGTGCACCCCAAGCAAAGTCTCTTCCCATCCCTTCCTCTCCCTCCCCATCCTCTGCGCCGTGCCGGGGTGTCAGACCCTTACCTGCCCTGTCCCAGGGTGGGAAACCTCCTGCCCACCGCTGTCATCGGCTCAGCCAGCGTCTCAGCTCCGGGATGGGGAGAGAAGCTCTGCGGGCGCTCCCGTGCCTGGCTCTGAGCCGGGACGTGGGGCGCGGGCGGTGGCGGACCCTCCTCCTTCCCGTCCCAGCCCTCCTCCGGCCCTCCCTTCGCGGCCGGCAGGAATGTGAGGCCGGTTCCCACCGCCGGCACGAATTCCTTTTCCTTGCCCCGATCCCGGCGCCGTGCAAAACCCCCCAGATGTCAGTGTGTGCCTCATTGGTGCGGAGTTAGAGGGAATTTGGGGCCGAAATGGAGATTATGGGGATAAGAACAGGGCTGGTGCGATGGGACTTTGTTACTGGGGGCAATCCGGCATTTCTCACCGGTGCCCCTCGGTTCCATGCATGTTTGGGCTGGGATGACTTTGATCCCTGTGCCCAGCTGATGGATGGGGCTAAAATTCATATTGTTGGTTTTGAAGTCCAAAGCCTCTAAACAAGCCAACCCTCTTGAGGGTCCGTGAGGGCTGAGGTCCCCAAAACGTAGGGAGGGGTTTCACTGGTAGGCAGGGGGAATGGAGCCAGGGTGACTGGGTTTTGGGATTGCCTCTGTGCCTTGACAGAGGAGAGGAAGGAATGGAAGTGGGAAGTGAAGGATGACGGGGACGGGTCAGTGCAGGTTGCAGATCTCTGCAGTGAGCCCTAGTGCTGGGACAGAGCTGCAGGCAGGACAAAGGGACACCCGCGCCGAGCGGGGCCAAGCAGTGTTTCCACCCCATCCGGAAATGGGAGGGAGCAGAAATCCCACAGGAAACCCTGCTCTCATAGAGAGGGGCCACAGTGTGCTAGGGTCATGCTGTCCTGGTGGCCAGGTGCATCCCGTGGGGATCCTGCTGTGTCCCAGCCCCTTGTCCTACCCAGGCAGTATGAAGTGGGCAGAGCAAAGCCAATAGAGCCATACCTGTCCAGGGAGCTGTGGCTGGGGTGTTCTTGCCCCTTTTCCTGGAAGTTCCCATCCATGGTCTCTGCTTCGGGTGCTGCATTGGGGCTGGGGGCCAGGCTGGGGCTCGGTGCCTCCATCCCAGGGCAGGGGCTGTTGCCCGGGGTTTCTTGGTCTGTGCTGGCTTTTTCTGCCTCTGGGGAGCCTGAGGGCAGAGCTTCCTCCTTCTCCTGCTCTGCTTTTCCAGAGACTGAGGACGGATCTTTTCCAAGCTTTAGTGTGCCAGGCATTTTCAGAGTCTTGGGGACAGGCAGTGGAGCTGTGCTGGGTATCTTGTCCCTGGATTTCCCTTTCTCTCGGCAGCTCTGGGTACCCCTGGCTTTGCCCAGGCTCTTCCCTGCCTTGCCCAAGCTGAGCCTGGGCATGGTGCCCATGTGGCTGTACATGTCTGATGAGCGTGCATAGGCACCAGGGCTCTTGGGCATGGTGTTGAGATCATCCTGGGTGCTGCTGAAGGACTCTTCCAGGAAGCCCTGGGGAGGAGGCAGACCCATGCCCAGGCTCTCAGGAGAGCTGGGGACCACTGACACGCGCCGTAGAGTGAAGGAACGGGGAATGTTGCTCAGGCTTTCAAAGCCTTTGAACTTGAAAAACTCTGACAAGGAGAAAGGAGAGAGGAAGGGGATCAGAGCTGGGCACAGGCACCACACCACTGTACAGCCTGGTGCCAGCCCAGCTGCACCATGCATTGCTGGTCCCACCCAGTGTGATGTCCCCATGGGCTGGGGCAGTGCTGCTCAGAGTGCCAGATCCAGGACAAACAACCTGTGCTGCCCTGAGTAAGACAGTGGTTGTGTTTCCCTACTGTTGCTGTAGTGATGGAGGAGAAAACGCTCGGCCTCAGTGAGCAGGGAATGGAGAAGGCCAGAAATGTCTCCGAATCTCTTCATCCTGCTCTTGCCCCATGCTCTCCTGGAGATGATCCAGGCAGGGCCCCCTCCAGGGTGAGAATTGGGACACGCTGCATTTGCCCATGGTGCTGGGGTTCTGTGGTTGTACCTCGTGTTCATGCTGTCAGGCACAGAGCATGAACTGGCCATCAGCTGGGCCCCATGGTGTTCGTGCAGCAGTGGGGCTGTGGGCAGCCTCCTGCCTCCCCACTTCCTCGGCTCAGCCCCTCACAACCTCCTTGCAGCTCCCTGTAGCCACCTGCAAGTGCTGAGCTCGCAGCGTTCACTGCAGGAGTATTTATAACTCTGACGGGAAGCTCTGCATTTCACACCTCGGTGCTGTGTGCTGCTGTGGTGCATCCCCAGTGACAGCACATGGGGCAAACTGGGCTGCAGCCACTGCGCTGCACAGCAGCACTGCACAGCTGGAGGCCTGGTGCTCTGGGTGCCTCGGGGGTTTTGCAACACTTACACAGCAGGGCTCTGTGCAAAGCCTCTTCCCCTCCAGGTTTGCAGGGGCAGGAAGCTGTGTGCTGCAGTAGTACCATGCTAGGAGCCTAGGTGCTGGGGTCCCACGTCCTACACAGTCTGCAGGGTGCCCCTGCTGCCAAATGGGGCAAAGGGGCTGCTGAAATCCAGAAGCACTCCTGCATAGCCAAAACCTCATGACCTGGACTCTGTTAATGACAAAACTGCTTTAGGTTAAACATCCCCTCAGTGTCCGAGCATCCTCTGCATCTGGGACTGCTGCTGGGTGGGAAAGCTGGGGGCCTTCCCCATTTTCCCCGCATTCCACCACAATGGAAAATCCCAGCTTGGCCGGAGCCGTGGGAGATGGGTTTTGCTCAGTTCCTCACACAGCTCCCGGGGGAGCACAGGGGTCGGCCTCCTGCCGGCGCCGGCATCAGCACATGGAGGCAGAGGAATGCGGGGAGCAGCAGTGAAGGCAGGGTCCTGCTCAGTGCAGGGCTGGCGGCGTGCAGCACGCTGGAGCCGCCTCCGAGGGCTTTGGGGAAAACCCAAGGTCTGTGAGAAAGAGCGCAGCTCCCTCCTGGTGGGCACCAGCACTTCCTCTGTGCTCAGTTCCCATTGCTTTGGTCCCGAGTGCGGCTCCATCAGTGTGGATTTACCCCCCACCATCCACCCCATCCCTGTGCTGCAGGAAGGACACACAGAAGGTTCCTGGACAACCCCAGCTCCAGCTTGCAGCCCCAGCCATGCAGTGGAATAAATGCTCTCTGAGAGCTGTGATTTGGGGGATGACAGCAGTGGTTCACCCCTCTCACATGCTGGCACCCGGTGCAAGCAGACTGCTCCCAGTTCAATCCCAGCATCAGAGCCATCAGCACCAGAGCTTGCTGCAGCTGTGGAAATGGAAGCCCCCAGAGCCTTCAGCAAGTTTCCTAACAAACTGAAGACTTCTTGCTTACGAGAGGTAACCATGCTCACACTCACACATCCCCTTCCCACCCAGGCAGCCCAGGTGAGAACTCAGCACCCACCCTCTCCATCCCGATATGACTTACTGAATTTCTTGAAGCCCCCTCGTTTCTGGCCCTCAGCCATGGCCGTGCTTGGTGGAGGCTGCAGGGATCGGGAGGGACAAGTTTATAAACTTGAAGCCTGTCCCTGCCTGCTCCTCCCTTCCTGTCCCCCCTCCGCCTCTCGCTTTGCTCTCTCAATCACTCAGCGCTTCCTCCTCGCTGCTGCCATCTGCTCGCGTGGCAGCCGTTGTCCCCTGTGCTCCTGTCCCCTGTTGTCCCTGCAGTTCCCTCCTGGCTGATCAGGAGCCATCAATGGGACTATGCTTTAGGGCTACTCCAGGATAGCTGTGTGCCGGCCATAGAGCAGCATGGCAGCTCCATGGATGGAGGTCCCACATGCACATATGGGGCTCCGCCCCATGGCGGAACCCCAGGACCCCACTGCACCGTGTGCTGGGGGAGCTGTGTTGCTTGTGTGAACATTTCTATGGGGGATGCTGTGGCCCAGACCTGGTGTCAGTCACTGGGCCTTGTCCCAGGAGCCACCTCCGTGTCCCTGCACAGCCGAGGCACTTCCTATGTGCTCCCTGCTTTTGGAAGCCAGCAGCCCCAAATGAGCCCCAGATTCTGCACGCGAACAGAGCAGGCAGGGGGATGTGCCTGTCTGCATTTGTTGCGGCCTGTGTTGCACTGGGGCAGAGGCTGGGGGTCCCCTGCTGCCCACTGCTGAGCACAGCGGCGGTGACGTTCTGCTCCGGGGGCCGTGCTCTGAGATGAGTCACGGCGACGGGACTCGGGCGGCGGCCCTAAGAGCGAAAGGTTTATCCGGGGTGACAACATGGCGACCGACGGCGGCCTACAAATCCCGGCAGGCAGCGCGGCGGCGCGCCGGAAGTAGCGTAGCGGGAGGGCGGAAGTGAGGGCGGCGGCCGGCATGGCCAAGCAGTACGACATGGTGGAGTGCCCGTTCTGCGATGAGGTCTCCAAGTACGAGAAGCTCGCCAAAATCGGGCAGGGAACCTTCGGGTGAGCGCTCCGGGACTCGGGGCCGCTCCCGGCGGCGCCTGTCTCCTCTCGGGCCTGTTCCCTGCGGCTCCTCCCCGTCCTGGGGCCCAGGCCGCGGTCTGACCCGGGGCCTTTGTGCCGGGGGCGGCCGGGCGGGGGGCTGCGGCCTCGTCCGCCTCCTTGCGGGGCCGTCCGTGCGGTCCTTTCCCTGCTCACGGGTCTCTTGCCGTTCTTACAGGGAAGTGTTCAAAGCCAAGCACCGACAGACGGGCAAAAAGGTGGCGCTGAAGAAGGTGTTGATGGAAAATGAGAAGGAGGGGGTAAGTGTGGGCGTGCGGCCGTGCTGTGCTTGGGAAAGGCGGGTTGGAGGGCTCGGGGAGGAGTGGCGGGCTTTGGAATGGCGGATTGGAGGGTGCTCCGTGTAACGTCAATGTGTGTTCTTTTAACTGTATTTACCGGTGTAACGTGCCAGGTCTTGAGTACACAGCGTGTGGGGGTGGGGCGGTTGTGCTGTGGTCAGTTGGGGCCGTGCTGTGCCCTCAGACAGGGGAAGGGAGGGCAGGTGTCTGCGTCACCAAACACCTCCACCTTGTGGCTGAATCCCTCTCCTAAAGGTGGTCTGATGACCAATGAGTTATGCCGGTGTCCCTGTAATATTTTGAAGTTTCAGTTGCTCTTAAATAAGTTGTTGCAGTGCTATTCCTGCTGTGCTGC
Source organism: Centrocercus urophasianus (assembly GCF_019232065.1). Lineage (NCBI taxonomy): Eukaryota > Metazoa > Chordata > Aves > Galliformes > Phasianidae > Centrocercus > Centrocercus urophasianus. Next base: position 3,358,390 of record NW_024884911.1, on the reverse strand, counting down.
AGCAGTCCAACTTCTCCTGTTCTCTAGGCAGATGTGAGCTGCACTCCTAACCCATGTCTTCTGCTTCTCCTTTCCAGTTCCCCATCACAGCTCTGCGAGAGATTAAAATCCTCCAGCTGCTCAAGCATGAGAATGTGGTGAACCTCATAGAAATCTGTAGGACCAAAGGTAGCTGGCGGGGTCTCCTTTGTGCTGGCTGCTTGCTGAGGGGGTGTCTGTTTTCAGTCTTCGTTCATGGCTGAGCAGGCTGCTGTGTTGCAGTGGGGGTGGATCTTCCAACTGAGCACAGGCTCAAGTCTGTAATCTGGGGTGATCACACGCTCATCTGCAGAAGCTCATTTGGAATGAATGCTACTGTGTTGCAGCTTGGCTGGAAAAAGCTGTTGTCAGTGCTGCTGGAGCGTGCCTGTGCTATCACAGTGAGCGGTGTGTGCTGTCTGAACGGCTTTAAATAAACCTGCAGCAGGAGAGAATTTGAAGCAGAGGATTTTCTGCCTGGTGGTGGTTTTGCAGCTTTATGGTGCTGATGCCATTGGGAGCTGGAGCCGTGCTTCTGCATGTGCTTACAGAGCTCGTGGAGCTTTGTGCTGGTGACAGCTCCAGCTGGAGACATGCTCAGCCTCTTGTTCTGTGCATGACAGAATCCCCCAGGCTTTGAGGGCTGGATTAGAAGTGCTGCAGCTTCACAGTGAGCGATTCAGTTGCTCTGTGCTGAGCTGCTGTTCCACCTTGTCGCTGCAGGCAGTCCCAGGGGAAGGCAGCACGTCTGCGCTGTGCCTGGTGTGCCTAATGCACCTGGCCTGCCTCTGTTTCCAGGGAAATCATTTTAAAGCATCTCCTCATTTTATATATCCTTCTCTTGTGTGGATTTCTTTTGAAAGTGACAGGTGTCCAAAAAAGCAGTTTTGAAAGTGACAGATGATATTAAAGCCTGCCATGCTGCAGTCAGTCTTTTTGGTTAAATAAAATTGACAGCCGCACCTTTCTGCTGCTGGTGTTTTCTATGCTGAACTGGTAGCAACCTCAGGCCTAGGTCTGGAAACCTGGTGTTGCTCCATAGAATGTAGGTTACTGCCAGTTCTTGGAATCAGTAGGTATGAGGAAAAACACCACCAACAAGTTAATTTTTAATTCCTGATGTAATTAAACCAGTTGTGATGACTGCATGTTTCTGGCATGCCTACGATAAATATTTTTGTAGATGTGTCAAATTGTTTGGGTTTTGTTTAAATTCCAGTTTTCATCCAAATCTACTTTGACCTCAGTTTCAAGTGAAAAACAGAAATGTTTCATTTACTGTTCTCAGAGTTCAAGCTTTTCTCTCTTTATGTTGAAGAGGTGTTGTAAGGACTGCACCACTGTCAGGTCAGGGACCTGTGTGCAATCTAGAAAGCATCCTCCAGGCATGCAGGGGGGAGCTCTGCATTCACTGTGCAGGCTGAGCTTAGCCCTCTGGCTGTTGTTGCTGATCAGCAGGTTTTGCTGTGCACAGCTGATGAAAATCAGCCTTTCATTTTGGTGTTTTGCACGTGTGCTCTAGGAACAAGATTGGAATTGATTGCTTCACTTGAGGTTTCCTGTTATTGACCATAAATTGCAATTGAATCACGGAATGGCCAGGGTTGGAAGGGACCTTGAGGGTCATGAATCTCCAACGCCTGTGCCACATGCAGGGCCACCAACCTCCCCATTGAATGCTAGACCAAATTGGGGTTTTAAATCTGCATCAGTCTGTTTTCATAGATACCGTTTGAGGTTGCAGTAAACTTCACTTTCTAATGTTATTTTAGAAAGATCTGTGCTATTCTCATGGTCTGTTCTTGCCTGTGCCTCCTCTAATGCTGACACAGTGACTGTGCTTGGCTAGCAGCTTTTTGTGCACCCATGGGCTGCAGTTTGTAGGCATGAAACCCTACAGCCATTGTGCACACAGCACACAAATGAAGCCTTGTTGCTCTTTCCTTGCCTTTCTCATGATACTTACTACCACTCTGATCCTCATCCCCTGTTCTTCAGTTGCTTGTTTTGCTGTTTTAATACCTCTTGTTGAAGCATCTTGAGGTGTCCTGGGTCCCTGTTTTGATGTTTCTCTGCCGTGAGGTTTCACCTCCTGAGTGAGGATGGCTGGAGGTCAGGAGGAGCTCTGATGGGACTGAAAAGCCCTTGCTGACTGTCCCTCCTTGCCTCTCCTGTAGCCTCTCCATACAACCGCTGCAAAGGAAGTATCTACCTGGTGTTTGACTTCTGTGAGCACGACCTGGCTGGCCTTCTCAGCAACACCCACGTCAAGTTCACGCTCTCAGAGATCAAGAAAGTGATGCAGATGCTATTGAATGGACTTTATTACATCCACAGGAACAAGGTAACGGGCCAGATCTGTGCTGTGGTCTGAGGTGTCGCACTGCAGATTGGAGGGAAGTTCTACTTTGTCCTTCATCTCCCGATTCTGAGCGCCCTGCTGGCACCTGGGTGCCCAAGGAGGCGATAACTCGGTGGCTTAACTTCTTGATGTCTGTCCTTGCACAGATCTTGCATCGAGACATGAAAGCTGCCAACGTTCTGATCACGCGGGACGGAGTCCTGAAGCTGGCAGACTTTGGGCTGGCTCGAGCTTTCAGCCTGGCTAAGAACAGCCAGCCGAATCGCTACACCAACCGTGTTGTGACCCTGTGGTATCGGCCACCAGAGCTGCTGCTAGGTAGGAGGTGATGGGTGCTGCTGGCTTCTCCTCCCCTCACCTCATCCCAGGTGACTTACAGAGCACCTCTGTTTAGGGGAGCGGGACTACGGGCCCCCCATTGACCTCTGGGGTGGAGGCTGCATCATGGCAGAGATGTGGACCCGCAGCCCCATCATGCAGGGGAACACGGAGCAGCACCAGCTCACCCTCATTAGCCAGCTCTGCGGATCCATCACGCCAGAGGTGAGGGTGAGAGTGTGGGCAGGCTGTGGGACCTGCAACGCAGCAGTGAGGGCAGGGGCTGGCACAAGGCACTTCTAGTCCTCTTCGCTCTCCTGTGTGTGGGCTGTTGTGTGTTCCCAGCACTGGAGTGTGGCTGCTGCTGGCAGTGAGGCTGAGGAGGCTGCTGGGAGCTGAGCGTCCAGCTGAACACTGAGCATCCGTGCTGCTGTGTGTAAACTCCAGCTCTCCCATGACTCACAGCACCTCTTTACACATAAGAGGGTGAATTTGGCCTCTTCTGGGATGACTGAGCAGTGTACTTGTTTTTGAGCACTGAGAGAATGCTGGTTGCTCAGAGTGTGAAAGAACAGAACATCACATGTAGGAATCTGTTCTGTGTTCATCTGAGACACAAACCCCAAACATCCTCTGTCTTTCTGGTTTTTGTTTGTTTCGAGTGCTTTGCCTTCTTCACCTTGGAAAGCCTCTTTAGTTCTGGCTTGTGCTTTGTGGTTTCAACTCAGCTCTTGTGTGAGCTCTCAGCTCTTTCTCAGTTTCTTATTTCAGGGAAGTCTGCCCTGCCCTCTGGTGGGGGATTGAGCTGGGAGAGATCTTGGCCAGGGCTGTAATTACTCGGGTGAGATGGGCAGGTGGTTTTGCACACAATGTGGAGGATGATGCCTCTGTTACTTACACCAGAGGTGCTTCCTTTTTGCCCAAGCACTTGCTGCTCTTATCTCTCCCAGACTGAGGTTGATATAAGAGCAGGTGATTGCAGCAGGCTGTAGTTTCCTAGAATAAAAGGTGCTGCATACATCCAGCTTGTTATTTAGCAAAGAGTTTTGCCCTTGGCCCTTCTGGATATTGGAGTTGGCCCAAGCCAGCTAGTGTTCTCTAGTAGATTTTTTGTGTGTGTGTGAAAATCAGAAATCCTGGAGTATCTTCAGGAGTGCCATGCCTTGTGCTGTTCCCACAGCAGGAGGATTCTGTCCTGACTTGTCTGCATGTCTTTAGGCCTTAGTGCACTCTTTATTGCCTTCTTTGTGCTGTGGGAACGAGGTTTGCTGACTGGGAGTTATAAAATGGTATTGTTCGCTCCGCAAGCCTCACGCTGGTTTGCCTGAGGGCGTCAGGGAGCGCTCAAGCCACTGCTGATGCTATCTTCTCCCAACCTCTCCGTCCTGACCTTCCAGGTCTGGCCGAATGTGGATAAGTATGAGCTGTACCAGAAGCTGGAGCTCCCCAAGGGCCAGAAGCGCAAGGTGAAGGATCGCCTGAAGGCCTACGTCAAGGACCCCTATGCACTCGACCTCATCGACAAGCTGCTGGTGCTGGACCCGGCCCAACGCATCGACAGTGATGATGCGCTGAACCACGACTTCTTCTGGTCAGACCCCATGCCCTCGGACCTCAAAAACATGCTGTCCACCCACAACCAGTCCATGTTCGAGTACCTGGCCCCGCCGCGCAGGAGGGGTGGGCACATGCCCCAGCAGCCAGCAAACCAGGGCAGGAATCCTGCGGCTACCAACCAGACTGAGTTTGACAGGGTGTTTTGAGCGGGGTCCTGGCTGGGCTGCTCTGCGGGATGTGTTGAGCAGGGGCATCTCAGCAGGGTCTCTCTCTCTCTGATCAGGGACTTCCTTCAAGGCCAAGTGCCTGGTGGCTTTACCTGAGCTCTGCCCTCCCCTCGCCTTGTGCAGCAGCTCTGCCACCAAGGAGCTGCGGGAGGCAGCTGTGTGTGTGTGAGTGTGAGTGGGGAAGTGATGCCTATGAGCCCGCAGCTGTTTCCCTGTGGCTTTGGCACAGCCCGTGTCCCCATGGAGCAGTCCATATTGATTATGTTAATCTTGTGAATTGATTGCTACGGATCTGATGATGGAGAAGCTGGCTCCGTCAGCGCTGGGGTTTGCTGCGGGGAGCCCTGCTGGGAGCTGTCTGCAGCTCTCATTTGGTGTTAGCTCCTGTACTGCGTATCCTCTGAGCACACAAGTGTTGGTGTAGGATGCTGCAGCTGCTTCTGAGTAATGTGGGGAAAGCAGAGTGGCTCCAGGCTTAATGACCAACTCTTGCTCCAGCCTTGAAAGGGACTTACTGGGCCGGCCAGGCTGATGGAACTGGTTGCTCCATACATCCAGGATTTACGATAGGAATTAGCACTCAGTGTGCTTTCTTGGCTCTGGAGTGCAATTAAGTTCTTTGTGGGACACACCCAGACAGCTGCCTGCTTGCTCCCCATAGTGCTGATGATGGAGCTGGAGTTGCTGTACTCAGGCTGTGCTCTGGCCTTTGCTTGGAAGCAGCCCCCTGTCCTTGCAGTGCTTCACAGCATGCTTGTGCTGGAGCTGCAAGGGCCACTCTGCTTACAAACACTCCTGTGTGCATTCCTCTGTCCTGGAGCCATTTGTGTGCAGTCTGGAGCAGGACTGCTGCCTTCCCCAGGGACCAGGTGCACACCGGGCACTGCTGGAGCACTGGTGCAGAGCAAGAGCTCCTTCCCACCTTGTCTTCCATGACTGACCTCCAGCTGGAGCTGGCTGCCTTTTCCCAAGCCACACGAATCCCCAGACTTTCCAATGAGCGACGTGTACAAAATGCAGGGGGTTATAACCTTTGCCATTTGATAAGTTGTCCGTTAACCAGGAGGTAGCAGAGCAGCTCCGCACGCACGGCAGCGGGCATTGGACTGGTGTGAGAGCAGTGGATGAGGATGATAAAGGACACCTATAAGGTAAATAAGCAATAAGCCAGATTGCTCCGTCAGTTGTGAATAAACACGGTGCCGTTCCAAAGCGCTGCTTCCTTTCCCCTGCGTGTGGACGTGCCGCTGCAGCCGGCTGCGGGGAGGGATGCGGCGGAGGTGGACGCGTGGCTCCGCTCCGCTTTTGCTGCGGTCCGGCGGGATGGGGCCGCAGGGCGACTCCGTGCGGGGATGGGGGAGGGGATCGGAGGGACGCCCTCAGCGCCCCGCGTGGCGCCTCTCCTTTTTGAGCCGCCCCGCCGCCCCTTTCCGTCACGTCGCCCGCTCCGACGTGGCTGCGCTTTGCCCTTTCCAAAGATGGCGACGGGGCGGGGCTGCGGCCTCGGGGACGGCGGCACGCGCGGAGTGCGGGCGGTGCGGGGCGGCGCGGAGCGATGGTGGCGCGGGGGCTGCGCGCGCTGCGCGGGGCGCTGCAGAGAGCGGCGGGGACTGGCGGGAGGCGGCTCAGCACGCGCCCTGCCCGCGTCCCTGCGGCGGACTATCAGGTAATTGGAGCCGGGGGGGCTGCGGGAGGGACGGGGGCCGGAAGGGAGCGGGCGTGCGGGGTCGGGGGCCGCTCCGAGCCGGAGTTCTGCGGGAGGGGAGCGGCGGCGGGGCGTCCGGCTGCGCTCCGGTAACGGTGAGCGCGGGCCGGGGGGAGAACCGCGGTGCGGGGCCGTCCAGTGCGGGTGCGGCACGTGGTCTCCCCTGGGGGCCGCCTCGGCAATAGGAGGTCGGTGCCCTCCGCGCTCACGCCGCAGCGGGCGCGGGGCCGAAACCGCCGTGATGGGCGCCGCAGCCGCCGCTTCCTTCCAGGATGCCATCCGCACGTTGAACACGCTGCAGACAAACGCCAGCTACCTGGAGCAGGTGAAGCGGGAACGCGGAGACCCCCGGGCCCAGCTGGAGGCCATGCGGGGTTTTTTGGAGAGGAGCGGGCTGCAGGTGAGCCCACGGGTCCCGCTGTGGCATCTGTGTCCCCGCACGTGTCCGGCTCCCCACGTGACACGCGGCGCTCACCCTGCAGGTCGAGGACCTGGATCGCCTGAACATCATCCACGTCACGGGGACGAAGGGCAAGGTGAGTGGGAGTGCGTGCTGGGGGTCGTGGAGGGGACACGCTGCCGTTCTGCTTTCCCCTCCCCCCATTGCTGTGCTGATGTCGGTGCGTCCCCAGGGCTCAGCCTGTGCCTTCACCGAGCGCATCCTGCGTGGCTATGGGCTGCGGACTGGCTTCTACAGGTGGGCAGTGGGCGCTGGGGGGGGGCTCTGGGGGTGAGCTGGGGCTGAACGTGCCCCAACATCCTGCCCCCCCAGCTCCCCACACTTGGTGCAGGTGCGCGAGCGGATCCGTATCAATGGGCAGCCGCTGAGCAAGGAGCTGTTCAGCAAGTACTTCTGGCTGGTGTACCGCCGGCTGTGGGACACTAAGGTGGGGTGCAGGGTGTCCCGGGGCTCGCTGCGGTGTGGGGAGCCCCCACAGCCCCCCCTGATGCCCCCATCCCACAGGACGAGGCGCAGGCCAACATGCCGGCGTATTTCCGCTTCCTCACCATCATGGCCTTCCATGTCTTCCTGCAGGAGAAGGTGGGTGGTGTGATGCTAGGAAGGGCTGCCTGGCGGTGGCAGGGTCAGTGTCCCCGTGGAGGTGTGGTGCCGAGTGATGGGGTCTGTAGGGATGGGTTGGAGTCAGACCTGGGGATCTGAGAGCTCTTTTCCAGCTGGAACTGTTCTGTGCACACAGGTGGACCTGGCGGTGGTGGAGGTGGGCATCGGTGGTGCCTTCGACTGCACCAACATCGTCAGGTAGGAGCGGGTTGGGCTCTGCACCCTCTGTGCCATCCCTGTGTCACCGCCGTGCTCACGCTGTGTCCCCAGGACACCAGTGGTGTGCGGCGTCTCCTCGTTGGGCATCGACCACACCAGCATCCTGGGGGACACTGTGGAGAAAATCGCTTGGCAGAAAGGTGGCATTTTTAAGGTAGGAAGAAGGCCTCACATCCCATTCCAGCCCTGTGTCTGGATCCTAACCGCCCATCTTCCGCAGCCTGGCGTGCCAGCGTTCACAGTGCCGCAGCCCGAGCAACCGCTGGAAGTGCTCCGGGACCGAGCGCGGGAGTGTGGGGTGAGCTCAGGGGACAGCGTGGGGCTGAGCCTTGGGATGGGGGGCTTCCATGGGTCTGGGCTCAGCCTCCTGTCCTCACAGTGCCCGCTGTACCTCTGCCCTGAACTGGATGCCTTTGAGGCGGGGACGCAGGTGCTGGAGCTGGGGCTGGCGGGGAGCCACCAGCGCTCCAATGCTGCTCTGGCTCTGCAGCTCTCACGGACGTGGCTGCAGCGGCGCGGTTACGAGGGTAAGGCCCCACGTGGGGCTGGGAGGGCACGGCCTGGGGGTTGCTATCGTGGCTCACAGTGTGCCACCCCCAGCAGGTACCCATGTGCTGCAGGACGTGCTGCCCGGAGCGGAGCTGTCGGCGCAGCGCTCGGTGCCACTGGCACCCACGTTTTGCCCCAGTGATGCCATGATCCAAGGTGCAGTAGGGGCAGTGTGGGGCTGTGCTTGACAGTGATCCCCCTGCGGTGACGTCCTGGTGCTGGGGGTGGCAGGATGCAGCCATGCTTTGTGCCTTTCCCCCCAGGACTGCGGGACACAGAGTGGCTGGGCCGTACCCAGGTGCTGCCACATGGCCCTGTGACGTGGTACATCGATGGGGCTCACACCACCAGCAGCATCCAAGCCTGCGTACGCTGGTTTCGCCAGGCAGCCCTCAATGAGGACAAACCCCAGGAGTAAGGAGGGGATGCGGGGAGGGGGTCAAGGATAACGGGGCATAGGCAGCACCCATCCACCCCTTGTCCCTATAGTGGCTCTGAGGTGCGGGTGCTGCTCTTCAATGCTACGGGGGACCGGGACACAGCTGCACTACTGAAGCTACTGCTGGTGAGGTTTTGGGGTGCTCGTGGGGGAGGTGCTGTCCTTGGGTCCCACTTTGCTGCGGGTGCTGGGAGCCATATGGTGGAGCTGCTGTCCATCTGTCCATCCATCTGTCTGTCCTTCTGTCCTGTTGTCTCCCAGCTCAATGCCCCCCTCCTTTCCAAGGGGTTCACAGCCCCAGCTGCAGTCCTAACACTCCCACCAAGCCCTGCTGGGCTGGGACAGGTCCTGGTGGCATCCTGGTAGCATTGTGATAGTGGGGGGGCTGTCCTGGGAGTTTCTGTGTCCCCCACCCCGCTGATCTCCCTTCTCCCCACAGCCCTGCCACTTTGACTACGCCGTTTTCTGCCCCAACTTCACAGAGGTGTCGGTGGCTACTAGCGCAGGTGAGTTCCGGGCTCTGGTGGTGGTCCCTCCACCCCAACCCCACCCCTGAACCCGCCCCCGTCCCCCCTGCAGACCAACAAAACTTCAACGTGACACTGGAGAACGCCCTCACACGCTGTGTGGAGAACCAGAAGACGTGGACGCGGCTGATGGAGGAGAAAGGGGGCCCCTGGCTGCCAGCCCCCCTGGAGGTGGGGGGGCTGCTGCAACCGGACCCCCTGCGTGAAGCCCTGCTCCTGGTGCCCCCGGCCGAGCGGCCGCTCAATTCCACCTCCCTCGTCTTCCCCTGCATCTCCCACGCGCTGCAGTGGATCGCGCAGGGCCGGGATCCCCACCTGCCCATCCCTGCCTCCAAGGTGGGGGCTCACCTGCACCCTGTGGCCACCAGCGGGGCCGTTCTGCTGCAGGAGGCGGCCACCATCCGCGTCCTTGTCACTGGCAGCTTGCACCTGGTTGGGGGGGTCCTCAAGCTGTTGGACCCCATGCTGTCCCAGTAGTGGGTTTGGGGGCTCTGCACCTCCTTGGACTTGAATGCTTGGAGGCAAATAGGAGCCCCCCCAAGCTGGGCTGTCCCTGCTCCTTCTCACCCCAGTGCCTTTTGTTTGTGCCAGCCCAGGGAGAGGCTGTCCCCATCAGGAGGAGGGGACACTTGTGATGAGATGAACTCAAGGTGCCCCCAGGCTCTGGCAGGGGAACTGTGAGTTCCCTGACCCCCCTCCCCCCCAGAGCAGGTTTTGGGGGTCTGTGGGTGCTCTGTGCCCTAGGTATGAGTGATGCTTCAAGGCTCTGTGCCACTAATTTAATGTAGTCTAGGTTTTTATTATTATTAAGTTTGTAACTTTGACCTGGAGCTGGGCTGGGGGGCCCGGGTTGATGTCTGTGCACTGCCCCGGGCCAAGAGGGCAGAAGCGTGGTGCTGCCTGGCCCCCAGCCCCCATCCCAATAAACCATTTGCTGCTCCCAGTGCTGCCCACTGCCTCCATGGGACAATGCCGGGGGGGGTCACCCCATCGGGGCTGCACCCGCTGCCCCCCAGCTGCTGCTCAGCGTGCATTTGCACCGCATTATCAGGGGAAGGATAATGCAGGGTCTGTGGGTGCCGGGGTACAAATGCTGCCTAAGTGCCAGGACACATCCTCGAGGCACCCACATTTTGCCCCCAACACTCCCATGTGCTGGGAATCCCCTGGAGGGGTGTTGCATGGTGCCCCCCCTTCCCCGCCCTGGGCTGCCTTGGGGGGGGCCAAAGCATTCACTGAATGAGTAAGGGTGGCCCCGGGGGCAGCGTGGGGCCATGGCCCCCTCCGGGCTCAGCCTGAGGTTTGGGGTAGAAAAAGGCTTTTATGGAGGCTGAGCCGGTGGTGGCGGTGGGGTGATGGCCGAGGGGGGGCCCGAGGGGGTCAGGCCATGCTGCTGGTGGAGCAGGGGGTGCTCTGGGTGCTGCCGATGCTGTGGTTGGTGCTGCTGCTCTCCGAGGCTGGCGCCGTGGTGGACACCGGCTGCAGTTTGGAGATGGGACCTGCATTACGCCGCCGGTCCAGGGAGGGGGTAGGAAGGGAAGGGGGGGGGGAAAAGAAAAATAATGTAGGGCCAAAAAACAAAACTCGGCGCCGCCAGGGCCGGCAGGGGGTGGCTCATCCTGGACGTGACCTTTCCAGCCCTGATAAGGGACCCGTCCCTGGCGCAGGGCTCGTGCTCCCCAGCCAACACAGCTCTGCACCCCCTCCCCGCCCCCGATAAGATGAGGGATGGCGATGGGCTTTGTGGGGACCTTGGGGACTGCAGCTGGCTCTCACTCATGAGATGCCTCGGCCAAAAGGGATGTCTGGGTGATAGCAACATGACAGCCCCCCTCCCAGGGACATGCGGGAGGGTTGGGAATGGGGAGGAGGATGGCTTTCCCAGCAATAGGACGTGTGTGTGGGCCCCCCCAGTTCCCCCCGAGAGATACTCACGAGTATGCGAGTAGATATACCAGAGCCCAGCAGTGAGGAGTGCGCCGATGAGGAAGGCTCCAAAGGTGATGCCCAGCACAGCGGACAGCCCCAGCCCTTGATCTGCAGTGGGATGAGGCCATCAGTGTGGGGCTACCTTCCCCAGACCCAGCAGTGTCCCCCCACCCTGCCCCCTGTCCCCAGCTCACTGTTAGGTGGCCGCCAGATGTCTTTCACCTTCACCTCCAAAACCTTCTCGAAGATGGTGTTGTTCTGCCAGGCAGAGGGTTGGGATGAGCGTGGGGATATTCCAGCCCAAGCGCCACCATCCCATGGGGATGTGGTTCACTGCCCTGTGCCCAAGGACTTTGGGGACCAAGGATGCTGTTCCCAGCTTGGTGGTAAGCCCACTGATATGCCTAGGAGGGGGACCGTGGTGCCAGATGGGGGTGATGCTGACCTGCAGCCCAGCCTTGCACGTGAGGGTGGCAGAGAAGGGGACGTGCCTGCCCTCAGGGATGGCGTAGGTGAAGCGGAAGCGCCAGACCTTCCTGGTCCAGTTGCTGGGGGGCTCATCCAGCATGGCCACGCTGGAACTTTTGGCCTTGTTGCCCTGCACCAGCAGCATTGGCTCCATACCAGGGGCCATCAGATAGCATTCCTTGAGCTGCAGGTCGGCCAGGTAGTCCTCCAAGTGCATGGATGCCTGCATGGGGACAGGGTGACCATTAGGGATGCCGTCACCCCACGGTGCGGTCCCCACCCTGGTGCCTGGGCCCCATGCACGGGTACCTGCACAAACACCTCCTTGTTGACCTCCAGCTCTGTCTGTGGTACCTTGAAGTCGGCAGTGGGGAAGAGGCGCAGGAAGAGCTCCCGTGGGATCGGACACTGAAAGGCCACCTGCAAGTAGGGATGGCGTCAGCCACTACTCTGTCACCTCCAGTTGGTGACACAGCCACCAACACTTACCCGCACGCTCCGGAGCACGGAGCCCTTGGACAGGCTGAGGATGAGCTGTGAGGAGAGGAGGAAGGTTCAGTCAGCCCGGCCATAGAGGTGTCCCCATGAGCATCTCCACTGCTGGGGTCTCCCCACAGGGTTGGGGTGGCTCCGGGGTCTCCCCATCAGCACCACAGCCAGCTGTGCTCACCTCATTTTTGGCATGGCCGTGGCTCTCCACCAAGGTGCCGCAGCCACTGAGCAGGGTGTGCAGCATGAAGTGCGTGGCGTTCTTCTCTGCCTGGCAGCTGATGTCCCGCAGGGTGATGTTCACCACGTCCTTGATGGGCTACAATAAAGGCAACAATCGTGCCCAACTCCCTCTGGCGTGCCCGGCCAGCCCTCCTCTCACCTCTCAGCACCTGGAGCAGGTGCCCTCACCTCCAGGTGGGACCTGGCGATGACGATTTCCATGGTGTCGTCTGTGCACTTCCAGGGCCTGAGCGTGAGGAGCAGCGTGCTGGATATGAGGTCAGGGCTCAGGGTTGATGGGATGGGCACCGTGGGCAGCTTCCTCGGCACCTCTGCAGGGAGAAGGCATGGGGGTCTGAGTGAGGACCCCCCCCTTAAGCTCCTTGACCCCATTCGTGCGCTGTGGACTGACCACGCTCGTGGATCTTGAGTGTGATGTGGGGGCTGATGGGGATGACGGAGTAGGAGGCGATGATGCTGTAGTTCTTCTCATAGGCTTTGGTGATGAGGCCCTGCTCTGTGTCGGGCAGCAGCTCCCCTTTCTGCGGCCCCATAGGGATGTGCAGGATCTTGTAGGTGCCAGAGGTCTGCAGGGATGGTGCAGAAGGGAGTGAGAGGAGACAGGGATTGGGGCAGCAGTGGGAAAGTGCCGCGAGGGCCGTACCAGGAAATTGAGGCTGCAGTTGTTCAGCATCAGAAGCCAGGCGAGGTTGGCTGGGCCCTGCAGGAGGAGGATCTGGTTGTTGGGCTGCTGTTCGGGGCAGCTCAGGGTCAGGTTCACCTCCGTGATGGGCAAGCTGCAAAGCCACAAGACACTCAGTCCAGCATTAGGCCCCTCTTGGGATGCCCACAAGAGATCCTGGCCTCCTCCCCAGTACCTGGGCTTGTGCAGAAGCTGGACAATGTGGGCAGCCCTGGCACTGTGGGCACTGCTGCTGGTACAGCCCTTCACCTCACGGAAAAGGACCTCAGCCTCGAGGTGCGGCGTGGCATCAAAGTCCGTCTGGGGAACGCAGTTCAGAGGGCTGCTGCTATCTGCAGGGAAGGCAGGCAGTGCTGGTGGCCACCAAAACAGCACCATTGTCGTGGTTTTATGCGACAACCACGCTCAGGGTCTCCCAGCATCGCCCCGCATGTTTCCAGCATAGTGGAGCAGGAGGAGTGCTGTGCTTATCTCATCCCCCCAGTGCCACCCAGCCCCCCACCAGCCCCCTACCCCCCCCAGCAGCCCCCCACCCCCCTCCCTGTGTCTCGCCGCACTTTCGCCCAGGTGGAGGTGGATCCTCTGTGGGTCCTTCAGCTCGCTGTAGGATGTGATGCCCCTATAGGTGTTCTGCACCCAGTCCAGCAGATGTCCCTTGGCAGCTTCTGGCAGCTCCGTGCCTTGCACCTTGGGGCTCAGAGAGGCGTCCTGCAGGTGAGCAGCACAAGGAGCTGAGGCAGAGCAGGGCACACAGATGCATCCCTCTCTGCCACCCGGGAAACACAGGACCCCCACTCCTGGTGTGTGCGGTGCTGCTTTGAGCCCAGGTGGATTGGCATCTGCAGAGTACTGACTGCATTGCGCTCGGGGTCACACTGCAGGGATTTTAGGTGGCCGGCAGCACGCGAGGAGCTCGGCCCACTTTATTATTAGCCGCAAACAAAGCAGGAGGTTTATTTTGCTAACAAAGCTCCCGGCCCCGGCTCAGCTCGCTGGAGCCAAACCCCATCGCTGACCTTCCTCCGGCAGCCGGAGGAAACAGGAGCTTTTTCAAGCGCCATGCGTCATTCGCTGCCTGGCCTGCCCCATGCTCAGATCTGCTGCCAGCAGCCAGCTGTCCCCCAGCTGTGAGCATCGTCCCCAGGAGGGGGGACTCAAGCACCCCGGGGGCTACCCCAGGCCCTCCAACCCCTCCCTTGGGTCTGCTGTGGCACTCACAGTGCGGATGAGGAGGTCCTGGCATGGGGAGGTGATGCTGGCTGAGCACTGCGGGCACTGGAGGATGAGCACTGCTTGCCGGGTGCAGACATCAGCTTGTGGTATGATGGACACATTCAGCATGGGGACAGGGGTCTGCAGGGAACAAGAAGAGAATCAGCACTGCCTATGGCTGGGACTGACCCCCCTGCCATGTCCCCAGTGGGAGAGCAGAGAGGTACATCGAGCTGGCCCCAAACATGAGCCGTGTGGGAGGCAGCAAGGATGGGAGATTTGGCCTTGGGGCAGCTGGAGGGATGCAGGGGTGCCACTTGGGTGTATGCACACACCAGAGTGTGACAGACCCCTCTGGCTACCCCCTAATGGCCCACACTGGGGAGGAGCATCCACATGTTGTGGCCCTTCATAGGGGTCAGAGCACCAGGGAGCAGGTGCTGTGTACCAGGCAGCAAGGTGTCACCCAGTGGAGACCGGAGCATCCCCAGGACATCCCCGCACCACGGCCTGGAGCATCCCCACATTGCAATTGGTGCATCCTCACCCCATGCAGCAGAGCATCCCCACGCTGGGTACCGGGATGTGCCCTCCTGTCTCTCCCAGCCCCATCCTGACACTGTGGCACCGCTGCATTCCCAGTACAAAGCAAACAGCAGCAGCAGCACGGCGTGCAGGCGGCCGGCTGTGACCCCATAGAGCTGTGTGGGTGGCCGGGGACCCCGGGTGGCCCCGTGGCGGCAGGAGGAGCCGCGCTGGTTTTCCTGCCGCGTGTTTTGCGGCGCTCCATTGTTTCGCCCCCGCCGAGTGCAGGGAGATGGAGGAGCTGGAGGCTGCGTCTCGCCCTCCGCGGCCTTTTTTTAGGCTTTTTCTTTTTGGTGTTGTTGTGTCGTGTTGGGTTTTTTTTTTTTTTTTTTTAATTGCTTTGTGGGATCTGCTTATAGAAAGCAGTTTCCAGTAATTCTTCTAGGAGTGGAGCCAGGTCCCTGCCCGGCTCCCCAGGGCTCGGTGCCGGCGAGCCGAGTGCCACAGCCGTGACATCACTGTGTGTCCCCCGCCGCCTCTGGTGACAAAGCCGGGGCACCCCCAGCTCTGACGCTCACTTGCAGGCGCCTGCACCAGGGCCAGGCTTCCTGCTCCCTTGCCTGTGCCCCAAAAAGCAGAACTGGGAGAGCTGGGAGACGGCGAGGACCAGAACTCAGTGCTGAGTTTGCTGGTGCCTCAGCAGCTCAAAGGGAGCCCAGCCTGGTTCCCGCAGCCAATTTTCCCCTAATGCTGCCTCCTCCTGCCCAGCCAAAGCCCCCCACCTCAGGGCTGGGCAGTGCACCAGGCAGGGGAGCAGTCCCAGGCTCACTGCCCTGCTATGCCCGATCTCAAGCACCCACAAAGCACCATGCTGGGCAAGCTGCCTCGACCCAAGCGACTTCCTCCATCCTTCCCTGCATCCATCCATCCCTGTGGACATGCAGGTACCCAGAACACCCAGCGCAGGGACAGTCCCTGTAGCTCAGACTGTCACCTTTATGAAGAGTTTAAACCATCCCTTTAGGGACAGAGCAAAACCACAGCTTCGTCTGAGAGGGGAAGTTGGGTCATGCAGGAAAATTGCACTGTGGAAAAGGTTAATCTGGTTTCTCTCGATGCTCGTTACTCAGAGGAAACGATTTTGACAGCAGTCTCAGCTGCTTCACTGCTTGCTGGTCCCACAGTGCCAGGACTGCGTTTCCCCAGGGGGAGCTGGAAAAGGAGCAGGCTCACCTTGGACCACTGGATGCTGAGGACGTGCACTTCATGTTCAGTGTGCGTAGAGCTGCTGCTGACGCAGCCCCGCAGCACCGTGCTGGTGGTGTAGGACAGCGTGATGGGAGGCTCTGCTGTCACCGGCTGCAAGTCGCAGTGCTCGGCTGGAGCGGGGTCTGGGCAGAAAACAAAGGGACATCGGTCACTGTCTGGCGGTGTGGGGACAGGGGACGTGCAAGAGGGGCTGTGCTGCGACACCCGCCTGGAGCTGGCGAGTTTGGTCCCACTAATGATCCTCAGATCCGGTCTGGAAAAAAACACTGTCCCTGTGCGGCTTCCCCCAGTGATTGGCCCTTCCAGGCCCCCGCTGCGGCAGGAAATCGGAAGGGCCAGGTGTGGAAATGGCACCAGGCTGTCCCTGCCGAGGTGCGAGGCGGGCGGTGCTGACACTGACCGTCCCCGCGCTGCGGCTGCCAAGGGAAATCCTGACTGCAGAACGAATGCTGCCTGCAGCTCCAGACCTGCAAACGCGGAGGTGACGGCCTGGGGCATTTCCCGTGCCCTGGGCAGCGCCGTCCCCGAGCTGTCCCACTGTTGGGGCACACACGGATGGCCCTGCTGTGGATGCCCTCTGGGGCGGTGGGTGCTGCGTTTGGTTCTGATGTAACCAGGAGCACCATCCCTTCTCCGGGGGGCCCCCGATGGGCCACCAATGCAGGAGGAGGCGATGCCCTGTGTTGGGGACACCCTACGTCGGGGACGGGGCGAGGGCCACGCGTGCCATCCCAGAGCCACGTTGGGGTGGTGAGGCCGAGGCGGCGGGGTCACGGCGCAGGCCCCGCGGTGACGCTGCCGAGGTCCCAACTATTGTCCAGCGCTTCCTCCCCATGGCGCAGCAGTCGCAGCATCGGGAGGAAGATAAACAGCTTCTTATCTGGGCGCCGCAGCCCGCGGCACTCTTCCCTGCACTGCTGCCCCGGCGGCACCGGGCACGGCCCCGATCCCCGGCATCACAGGGCACGTTGGGTGGCTCGTCATCCCTCCGGTGACACAGTGCCAGGATGCAGCCGTGCAGCCCCACACAGAGAGGGGATGCTGCAGAGGGGCACTGGGGCAGCGGTGCCAAGCGGGCACTGTCCCGAGGGGCAGGCAGTGCTCTGCAGCATGATGTCAGGATCAGATAAGGGCGCTCAGCTGGGCCCGGCCTGCGCCCGCGGGGTCAATCAGATAAGGGGGCATTTATTTTTGTACTCCAGGAAATGTAAAAAAAAAAAAAAAAAAATTAAAGAAAGAAAGAAAGAAAACCCACTTGATGTTTTTCCAGCCTCCCACTGCCCGCCCTCGGCCTCTCTGCTGTGTCGCCCCGGCGCGTGAGGGATTCCTGTTTTTTAATAGGAGAGGATCAAAGGCTCCAGGCACAGAACAAAGCCCTGTGGTGCCAGGGTGCCAGGCTCTGGGGGCTCCAGCAGGGCTGGATGCTCCCAGGCAGCACGGTTTGCTGACACTCGTGCAATGAGCTGGCAGGGCTCAGTCATGCCAGGAGTGGGAATGGAGGGAGCGCAGTAGCCTGGGGTTGTCATCCCTGGGTCATCACTGACTGCTGTGCCATGGGGAGGTGGCAACACAGGGTGTACAGCACAGCTACATAAGGCACGGGGTGGAAGGCACAGCTACATGGCACAGGGATGCTATGGTGCACCCACATAGGATGAGAGCCATGCAGCACAGCTGCAGGTGGTGGGCATGGTGTAGCACTGCCACATCGTAGGACGTGGCCTATATGGCAGAGCTACACAGGACAAGGACAGTAGAGGCACAGTTACATATAACAGGGGCTTCACTGGTTGGTTGTATAAGGCAGGAACAGTACTGAACACTCAGGACAAGGACTGCACGGCACAGATAAATAAACAAAGGGCCATAAAACAGATGGGAAGGACAGGAACTACACTACATCACTATGTGGGACAGTATGGCACAGCTCCATAGGATGAGGCCCATATAGCATACAGTACAGCCATGTAGGACAGGGACTAGAAGGCACAGCTGAGTAGTATGGGGACGAAAGCTACATAGAACACAGCTCATGTAGCAGAACCATGTTAGTGCAGGGACTGTACAGCACAGCCACACAGGATGCAGAGTAAAGGGCACAAGTACAACGGACACAGCACAGCAGCTGTTTGGCACAGCTGCTCAGGACAGAGACTGCACAGCTGCTAAGGATGGAGGCCCAGCAGCACAGCTATATGGGATGGGGAATACATGACACTGCTTCATAGGACACAAACCATATGGCACGGTTACAGGAGGGGGACCATACTTCATTGCTGCATAGGACACAGACTTTATTGCACATCCCTGTAGGATGGGGGCCACATGGCACAGCCATAGGACAAAGACAGTATGGCACAGCTATGGAGGACCCAGACAGTATGGCACAGCTCCATAGGACGTGGACCTTATGGCAGCTGCACTGAATGGAGGTCATACGACACAGCTATAGGACAAGTATGACACAACTGTATGGGATGGCATCCACAAAAGCACAGCCCCATAGAGCGCGGCCTGCAGAGCACAAACCCCAGGACAGGGACTGTAGGGCATCCCGGCACCACTCTGTCCCTGTCCCATTCCAGCATGGCACATCCCCATGTCCCCAGCCCTCTGCCTGCTGGCTGCTGTGGGTGCCCCATAGACCCTCCCTGTGAACCCGCAGCGGTCACGGGGTGAGGGCAGCGTCAGCACTGCTGGGGCTGAAGTGAAGGCAGCAGAACAGCGCCCACCTCCGTAGCCACCAATGGCAGGGTGCTTCTGGGGCTCCCATCCCTGCCGCCTGGGTGTTCTGGTGACACTGGGACCACCGCAGGACCCGCTGTGTGCTGTGGTCTCAGGAAGGGAGCAGCAGTCGCACCGCTCTGACGCATAGCTGGTGCCACAGCCGGGCTTTGGGGCCGCTGGAGGGGTCCCGTGTCAAAGGGACCCCATGTCAGCAGGGTCCCATGTCAGAGGGGTCCGTCCCACGCCAGCAGGGTCCCATCCTTGTTCCCGGTACGTGTGCCTCACCGCGGGGCACAGCTCCTGCCTGATCCCGCCGCTCTCCGGGCACCTCCTCACCCTCGTCCCCTCCCGTGCCCCGCACACCACCGGGACCCCCCGGCCCCACTCACCGGGACGGCCGAGCAGCGCCAGCAGCAGCGGCAACAGCGGAGAGCTCCGACGGCACATCCCGGCCTCTGCCCCGAACCCTGAGCGCAGTGAGCGGGCGGCGGCGGCAGGAAACCGACTCCCTTCGGCAGGAGGAGGAGGAGGAGGAGGAGGAGGGTCGGCGGGCGGCGCGGCTCCGTGCCGGGAGGAAATGCCGTTCTGCAGCGCTGGAGCCGTGCCGGTCGACGAGGGGAGGGGGGAACAGGGGGGCTGGGGTGAAGTGAGGGGGGGGCCGTGCCTCGGTTTCCCCTTTGGGGAGTAGGTATTGCTGCCAGCACTGTGTCCCGAGGGATGGAATCAGCGGGTATGCCCTGGAACCCTTTTTGAGGTGGTGGCACAGAGCAAGAGCGTTGGGGATCACAGCTCCTGCTTTGAGGATGTTCAGGTGCCAGAGAGCCTGATTCTGCCCCCTGGTACAACCCCACACGTCTTAGGAGTGGGGAGGGGGCTGCCCCACGGTACTGCACCAATGCAAGGGAGACACGGGCTGCCCCACGGTGCTGACACTCAGCCCATGCATGGTTATGTTGTTCCCCAGCAGTGAGTGCCTCACAGCTCTGGGAACCAGGTCTGGGGCTGCTGGCAGATGTGTGGGGCCCACAGCAATGCCACCAGCCCTGTGTGTGCCCACAGCTAGGAACTGCCACAGCATCCTTGCTTGCAGACAGGTTTGGGGTTTGGGGATAGTCCTGGGTCACAGCAGTACCGAGGTGGGAGCCAGAGACCAGCAGGATGCTCACAGGGACATTCCTGCAGCCTTGTCCGGTCCCCGCTGAATGCACACTGGGGTGGTTCCATCCCATTCCAAGGCCGTGGGGAGGAAGCGGAGCAGGGACCTGCAGGGAAGGCAGCGGGCCCGTCCCCGGCAGCAGCACGTCCTCGAGGTGACCGCTGTCCCCCCAGCACGTCCCCGGGGCGAGCAGCAGCCATCTCCAGCGACAGAGCACTGCCATCTCCTGGGGACCGCGGGGACGGGTGCAGGCAGCAGCGCCGAGCTTGAGCATCTCCTGCACCCCTGTCTCCAGGGGAGCAATCAGGACGCTCCAGCCCTGCTCACCATACGGGGAAACTGATTCAGGCTCACCTCACACCCCGAGAGGGACGAGGGCACGAGGGATACTGGCTCACTCCATCCCCCACCCGGCTTCAACCCGCGGCCCCCCCCGCCCCTCCTGGCCCCCCGCCCCCAGCGACACGCGCCTCGCGGTGCTGGCAGCTCCCCAGCCCCGGCCGGATGGCCGCATCCTTCCTGCCCGCCGCCTCCCCGCAGCGCCACGGCCCCGCCGTTGCTCATGGTTGCTTCACCCCTGGGCACCCGGCTGACGTCTGAGCCTGGCGCGCTTGGAATTGTTTTTTTCTTTTTTCCCTTCAGGAATTTTTCTAGGGGAATTTTTGTTCCTCCCCCCCCCTCTCCCCAGCACATTTCCTTCCTCCACACCATCCCGGTGACCTGGCTTGCCCCCGAGCTGCTGCCCACCCCGTGCCTGATTTACAGCAGCCCCAAAGTGCCGGGAGGTCATGGCTCTGCTGCCTGCTGCCCTCACCCTGTCTAGGAACACCAGGGGGCTGCAATGCGTCTGAGCACGCTGCAGGCAGCTCTGGGACTGGGGAACCCTCAGTTCCATGTTCCCAATGCCAGCATCCCTCATATTCAGTTCTGCAGCACATCCCTGAGATATTCAGCCCCCCATGAGGACCCAGGTGCTAGCCCCCACCCATGAGGACACCTCTTTGGTGGCTGTGCTAAGATGCACGTCCACACAGCATCCCTCTGCCCCAGGTGACATCCAGCCCAGAGGCACAGCGGTGACACTGATGACAGTATGTGCTTGGAAGGAGCACAGCCAGCAGCACGGCCATGCACCCCAATGGGTAAAAGCAGTGAGGAGACGATGGAAATCCCCATCCTATGAGATGAAGAAGAAGGGTGAGGGCGTCCCAAAACACCCCAATGGACAAAAGCAGCAAAGAAATGGTGGAAGTGGCAGAAATCACCATCTGATGGGATGTGGAGGAGGGATGGGGGGGGGATGCTGCCCCAGGGATGCAGAAGCAGAGCAGAGGAGGGAGATGGGGTTGGGGGGAGCGAGAAGGGGCCAGGACACAGCCCCAGGGGCAAGCAGTCGGGATGCTCCCTCCCTTCCTCCAAGCATCCCCCAGCCCACAGCATCGCAGCCGGGATAAACACCCACTTCCTGCCCTTAATCAGCTTCAGAGAGGGGCTGGCTGGGGGGGGGGGGTAGAAACAAAAATCTCTGGAAAGAAAAACTCATTTCCTGCGACAGAAGAAAAAGATAAAGTCCGGGCTCATTAAAGTGAACTTTACTGGGGAGAGACGGGAAAGAGCCAAACACAATGTCCTTGAAATTTCCTTCGCGCGGCTCCGTCCACGAAAACAGGATAAGGCCACTTCCGCTGTCTCTGCCCCGCGCGTGCGGGGGGAGCGCAGGGTGGGGGGCGCGGGGCCGTCACAGCTTGTCGAGGTAGGAGCAGACCTGCTGGAAAACCTCATCCACGGTGCCCTCGGCATTCAGCTGCGGGGACAGTGATGGGGTGCTGGCTCCCTCAGCGATGCTGGGGGTTGGGTTGGGGCTCGGCCACCCCCACGTGCTGCTTCCCCCCCTCCCTGTATCCCGCTCACCTGGCGGACGATGCCCCGGCCCTTGTAGAAGGCGATGACGGGCTCGGTAGCCTTGTAGTAGGTCTCCAGGCGCTTCTTGATGGTCTCCTCGTTGTCGTCCACCCGCCCGCTGGTCTCTCCCCGCTTCAGCAGCCGCTTCACCATCGTCTCCTTCCCCGCATCCACGTAGAGCAGCAGCGTGGGGGGGCCGATCTGCGGGGACACAGCTGTCACCGTGTGGGTCGGGGTGTCCCCACATCTCCTCCGGGTGGGGCTGGAGGTGTAACACCCGGCAGGAGGGGACAGCACGGCCATCACCCCAGTCACCCTCTGCCAGGCCTGGGTGCAGCCCAGATGTCCCCTCGCCTTGCGGGCCACAGATGGAAGGCGGCACAACACGACGTGGCGCACACTGAACTGCCCTCACCTTCTTTTCGAACTCCTCTCCCTGCTTCACCTCGCGGGGGTAGCCGTCAATGAGGAAACCCTTGGAGGTGTCTGCCTTAGCCAGCATGGCGTCCCGCAGCATGTCCAGCACCGTGTCCTGAGGGGGGGGGCGTACGGCTGTCAGGGTGATGTGGGACCATGTGTCCCATTCCTGCCGCTGCATCACTGCAGTGTCCCCACGTCACCCTGTGTTCAGGGCCACAAACTCACCAGAGGCACCAGCTCGCCCTTCTCCATGATGGCTTGCAGCTTCTTGCCCCGCTCCGAGCCCGAGCCGACCTCTGCCCGGAGCAGATCCCCAGTGGAGAGGTGAGTGTACCCATACTTGTGCACAATCTTCTCGCATTGCGTCCCCTTCCCGGAGCCGGGGCCACCTGCAAGTCACACCAGGGCCACCATCATGTCCCATACCCCATCTAGTGGGGGTAGGAGGAGAGGCAGCCCAGACCCATCAAAGCCTGGTGAGAGGAGACAACATGGATGGAAAGAGCTGTCGGGGTGGCATGGGCTGCTGGTGTGGCTGATGAGCCATTGGCACATGGGCATCATTGCCCTGATGGCACCAGAGGCACTGTGACCAATATCCAAGACATCACTCTCCTGATGGCACCCAGGACATCACCACGCCATCAAACACCCATGACATCACTCCCAGGAGTTTGCCATCACATCACTTTGGATGCTGGCACCCCAAGCTTTGCTAGACCCTGCTGGTCCCAGACACCCCACACCGGCCACCTCTGTCCCAAGCCCACTTACCCACCACAAAGATGATCTTGTGGTGCTTCAGTTTTTCTGGTGGAGAGAAAGAAAAGAAAAAAAAACAAACAAAAAAACAATAAATCTAAAAGCTGGATTTTACAGTAGGGAGCAAACTGTCCCCAGTGCAGGACTGAATGAGGGGTGGTGGGGACCAACCTCAACCCAGGGAGGGCAGAGTAGGAAGCACCCATCCCTGTCACCTGGACAGTCCAGGACATCAAAACTGGACATGTTCAAGCACTGAGACCCCATGGTGCCTTGGCAGCTGTGGGGCTGAGCTGTGGGCTTGGAACTCCACTGCATCCTGGAGACAGTCATTGTCCCCAGCCCCACTGAGGGAACCAGCAGGGACAGCCACATCCATCCCCATGGCCAGCTCCTAGTCCTGCTTGGTGCAGCAGGGCACACATGGAACTGCCCCTGGGGTCCGACTGTCCCCAGAAATGACACAGCCCATCCACTTGCAGCATTCCAGGTCACAGAACAGGGGGGTTTTCCCTGCAGGATTCCCCTTCCCCCCCCACCCCAGGATCCATCCCTGCCATGAGTTGGGATCTGACAGTGCAGAGGGAGGGAGCTAAAAATAATGTGAGCCACCTCGGGGCTGCACTGCCCATCTCTGGATCTCAGTCTTCTGAAATTTCAGCTCCTCCAGCAGCCGGTGAGCCCAGGGCTGGGAGGGAGCCAAGAGGCTGGTTTGGGGAGGGGGGGGCAGGAGACATGGGGTACGTGGGAGATGGAGGGAAGCAAGGGGGAGAAATAGGACAGAGGCAATGGTTGGACAGGGAGTGGATGTAAGGGGGACGCAGAGACGGGATGGAAAGCGGACATGGAATGGACACGAGGGGGAGACAGAGGGGACGGGCACTAATGGAGAACACAGAAGATGGACACAAGGGGGAGACACTGGGGATGGATGAGAGATTGAGGACTTGGATACAAGGGAAACAGAGGAGATAGATGGAAAGAGAACATGAGACAGACACAAAAGCGGACATAAGGATCAGATGCAAGAGGGACAGAGGTGACAGATACAAAGAGGACACGGGAGACAGGGACAAAGGGCTGAGAGATCAGATGCAAGGGGGAGAAAAGAGATGGGCAATGGCAGGGGACAAGTGATGGACACAACTGTACAACACAGGAGGATGGGGGGGACAGATGGATGGCTGCAAAGGGAACTAAGGGATTAGATGCAAGAGGAACAGCGGGAACAGATGGACACAGGGGATGGACACAAGGGGAGCCAAGGGTTTAGATACAAGAGGGACAGAGAGGACAAATGCAAAAAGGATGCAGGAGATGGACACAAGGAGGAAAAATTAAGTATATACAATGAGGTATAAGGGATGGAGGCAACAGAGGTTGGAGAGGATGGATGCCAAGGGAGATCGAGGGATCAGATGCAAGGGGGGTGGATGCAAAGGGGATGGAGGGAATGGATGCAAGAGGCACAGACGTCAAGCACTCACCTGTAGACATGCTGCTGCTGTCTGGGTGGAGGAGCACTTCAGGCTGCAAGGGAAGCAGAGCAGAGTGAGCAGCACGGTGGGGACACAAGGGTACCCAGCACTGAGGCCTGGAGAGGATGTTGCCAGGACAACAGCTCTCCCTTTGCTTCCACGATGGGATGGAGCAGATCTCAAACTGAGCTCCAGGGCCACGCTGGGGGACGGGGTTTCCCCCCTGCTAGCATTACTGTTCCCCAGCTTGGCCCTCAAATATATAAAATTTCTAAAATACACAAGAAAGGCACAATGCTGCCCGAATTCCATGGCTCCAGGAGCTGGGACCTCACTTCCTGCAGCCATCGCCTACCTCGCTGCCGGCAGCCACCCGCCCTGTGCCGGCGCTGCCGGGTGACGCAAGGTGACAATACCAGCACCCTGCCCTGCCCTGCCCACATCCCCATGCCTGGGGTGCTGCCTGGCAGCCGGAAACCGGCTTGGGGTCACACATGGGACCAGGACACTGAGAGATGGAGGCGGCGTCCTGCGTTCCTCCAGCTCCCCGCGTGCTGGAGGGGAGGCTTTCGAAGGGCTCAGCCCGTTCTCGGTGCCCAAGTTGGGGTGGCCGCCCCCTGCCGCCCCTCCAGTTCCTTGCTGTGGGTTTGGCCATGCCGCCTGCCCGCACCCAGCCCCGCAGCACCCCACCTGCTCAGCCACACCGCGTCACCTCGCTGTCCCCAAACCGGCCAGACCGGGGCCGAAGGAGCCGCGGCCATCCGTCAGGTCGTGTTACAGCCGGGAAAGGGCAGAGGCTAAGAATGGATGGGTTGAAATCCGCACCGGGTCACGTCCCGCCTGTGCTGCGAGGCTGAGCCCGGCATCGCTCCATAGGAAGGGCGCAACCTGGGGGCTCCCCGGTAGGGGGGCACTGAGCACACCTGGCAGCAGCCCTCGGCCCACGGCCTGACCCTGCGTGGGGCTGCGCCCAGGGAGCGGGCGGCGCAGGACTCCCCGGCAAAACCCAGGCTGCGATGGGCTCCCCAGAACCGCGTCCCACCGGGAGCTCCGACCACACGCTTTGCCCGCACCAATCTCCCAGGTGGGGGCTCCGGCACCCTGCAGTAGCCCAGCACCCCCCGCAATAGCACAGCACCCCTGCAATGCTCCCCCCGGTGCTCCCCACCGCTCTTCTCCCTTCTGCCACCCCCCGGTTCCCGCTCACCCGCAGCGATGCTCACATCCCCCCCTGCACCCCCAGCCCCACCGCTGAGCGCACGGTTGGGGGGTTGGGGGGGGCGGACCGAACGCTTCCCCGCCCCCGAACAGAGGGGCCGGGCGGGGGGCAGCGGGGGGGGGGACCCGAACGGCGGATGCCGGAACGCCCTCCCCAAGGTCACCGCGCTGCGGGGAACGGGAACCGCGGTGCAAACCAGCGACGGGGCCGGGGGGGGG